>NW_028145656.1:0-30000 GCF_977016875.1 Pavona decussata | reverse complement strand
CAATGGAGTTCTAGAACTGCCCCCCAAGAGGGAAGGTTAAATAACAAGATACGGTTTTTCAAGCAAGGAGCATGGGTCGCAGCTAAGAAAGATCTGAACCAGTGGCTTCAGGTAGACCTTCGTAGTTATTGGGCAATAACAGCAGTAGCGACTCAGGGGAGAGGTCGGTGGTGGCAGTGGGTAACAAAGTTCAAGATAAAGTATAGCACTGAAGGATTCAATTTCCAAACTTACAAGGAACCAGGAAATAGTTCAGCAAAGGTAAACTTTAAATATCATAAGAAAACAGAAAATTAAAACCAAAATACGACTGAAGCAACTTTTCTGAAGAAATTTGCTTGTCTCCTTCTTCATCCTATGGAGAAGGAGGAGGGAGCGATAAGGGAAGGTTCTTGCGGTTGTTAAGCAATAGAATGATGTACTTTTTTTTACAACACATAATAACAGTCCAAGACGCTCTTTCATATTAATTAAAAATGATTTTAGGCCTATAAACTACACTTATTTGAAGGTCAAATCACAGATTGAAATAGCCATAACTTTCGGAGGAAAGTATACTTGTACAGGTTAAGGACGGTGCCTACTTTTGTTACTGCACATACGTTCAGCGCATTTCGAGATACTCGGATTTCCTTTAGGTGGTGCTTGCTAATACAGGGATACTTTTAAGCTGTTTAAAACTATGCCCAGAAAGAAGAACTCAGTAAGTCCTCTTGGTATCTAAAAAGTTAAATTGGGGGTAACCATGCATTTTTTTTAGAGATAATAAAGCTTCAATATGGAAAAAAAAAAAAAAAAAAACAAAAACACAAATACATGCATGATTGCTGCGTATTTTTCTGCTTTCTGAATTATTGTTGCTTAATTATCTCTAAAAAATACGTGGTTACCCCCAATTTTCTGCTTTTCCGGCGCGTAATCATAAACCGCGCAAAAATACTTCTGTATTAGTCGGCACCGTCCTTAAGACCCAAACGGAGCATTATTTCTGGTATAAAACAAAAAAAGCCTCTATGGTAAGCCAATAAAACGACCTCATGTACATTGCCCAAGGAGCTCAGAATTTACTTTAATGCCTGTTAATATCTACGTGCCTGGTGAGAGTAACGGGCGTTCTTCACCAGTCAATTCCAGCAGTACTCATCTCACCCCGGGCTTTAGTGCGGCATTTTCTTACATTGTCCGTCCGGCGCGGCCATTAAATAAGACTACCATAAGGCCTTTCAATGCCTCACAATTTCTACTTCATAGCACTCTCACTAGTGGCTACCTACGTCCAAGGAGGACAAAAATGAAAGGGTAGATCGATCTACAGAGCGAATGGTCAATGAACCGATTAACGAGAAATGAGACTTATTTGAAACTTAGCTAAACTTAGTCCGGCCTAAATTAACTTTTCTAAGAATGAAGGTAACTCCAATATGCAATTCCAACTGTAGATATTTTCTGCTATCTCTGTTTGCTTAGGTGTTCGATGGAAATAAGGACAGGGACACTTCAATGTACAACATGCTGAATCCGCCAATAACAGCGCGCTTTGTGAGGATATGTCCGGTAGCCTGGAATAATCACATATCAATGAGGATGGAGATCTACGGCTGTCAAGGTAATGTACAAAGCATGAGTAATGCGCATGGGTTACTACCAAGTGAGTGTTCAATTGTCCTAATTGTCGACCAGCCCCTCAATGTCTAGGCACACAGCAGTAATACAAGGAAAAGCTTAGACTACCTGTGCTGTTTTTTTTTTTGGAGACCAGTAATTTACCTTACTTCTTGTTTACTTGAATCATTTGCTATTTTCATTGAATCCAGGTTGCATTACAGCTCTTGGTATGGAAAGTAGAGCAATCAATGATTCACAAATAACCGCCTCTTCAATGTGGGATTCGCGTCACGCACCAAATCAAGCCAGATTGCATTACACTTCCAATTCAGGCTCATGGTCAAGTCGCCACAATGATCGCAATCAATGGCTTCAAGTGGATCTTGGCGCTTACTTTGCAGTTACACGAATAGCGACTCAGGGAAGACACACGTATACGCGGTGGTTGCAGTGGGTAACCAAATACAGCTTACAGTACAGTGACGATGGAGACTTCTTTCAGTTTTACAAGACACCAACAGACACTTCCCCCAAGGTAAATACCATTCTTTCAGTTTTATCAAAATTTCTGGTTCAACCCCGGTAAAATGACCTAGGCCATATGGATTTATTGGAAATTAACTGAGATAAAATACGACTTTCGGCGTTACAACACTTCAGTTTTTTACATCTACACAACATCCACTGCTTGGATCGTGAACTAGGGCCGTTTAAAAGACATCAGTTAAAAGAACATACATACTGGCTTTTGAGTGACTTAGGGGAAGGGGTTGTCTCCGTGGGGTCGAATTCTTAGTGCTCTGGTTACTCTCTTTTCATAAAGGTGTTTGATGCAAACAAAGACAAGGACACTGTTGTATACAACACAATACGTCCGCCAATCACAGCACGTTACATTCGTTTGCTGCCAGTGGAGTGGCGCCACCATATATCAATGAGGATGGAACTTTATGGTTGTGCAGGTATTCGTACCTAATAATTTTACTTCAAATATAAATATTGATAGATTATTCCAGGAAATCAATTCTTTTATGGGAATCATGAACGATGAGAAAGAGTGCAATAATAGGCCCACGATATAAAAATAAAATAAAAAAACTAAGAGACAAAATGCCAATTACCTAGGCAAGCTAATGCAAAAGGAAAGCACGATTTTTCCTTTTTTTTGTTTTTTTTTTTTCAAAAGCAAGGCCTTTCAAGTGAGGTAGTGGCAGCATATTGAGTCGTATACATTGTGCAGAGAAAAAAAAAACTGCATATACGATCCAATAGTTAGTATACAACAAATAGTGAAATATGTGCTAATTTAGCAAATGGCTCAAATCAAGCACTGAGTTAATAAATGTATACTTAGTTCACTAGAAAAGAGCCTTTCTACCTATCCGAGTTTCTCCATTTGAAACGGCTTCTTATTTTCTTCTTTCCCACTTTTATTTCCTTTGGGTATGGGACGCAAATGGCACCCGATGAATGTTGGTAAAACAAAGAACTAAATGTGACTGATGCTCTTTGAATTCAACAGCGCTAGCCTGCACGGTACCCCTTGGTATGGAAAGTAAAGCGATCGTTGATGCTCAAATAAGCGCCTCTTCACAATTGGATGGCAATCATTCTGCAGCACAAGCCAGGTTGCATTTCAAAGCAAACGAAGCTTTGGCTGGAGGGTGGTCAGCTCTTATAAATGATCGCAATCAATGGCTGCAGGTTGACCTTGGTAGCTACACAAGAGTAACACGTGTAGCGACTCAGGGGAGGAATGCATACAACGAGTGGGTAGCCAAGTACAGGTTACAGTACAGCGACGATGGAACGACCTTTCTGTATCACAAAGACGCCGGATACTCTGCAGTAAAGGTATTTCTTTGCGTTTAATGTGTCCAACTACTTTAGAGTGCGTGGATGAAACGTTATAAAGTACGACCACCCAAATGAAAGTCAGGGAGAAGAGTTTTCTGTTTTTCTTTTTATTATGCAGTACTAGGTACTCTATGCTGTTCAAATTGAATTTGACCATTTAAACTATATTTGTTGACAACATTGTTACTTTTCAAACACTTTTGATCCCGCGCCATCTCTAAACACCTCACTTCGTTGTAGCAAACACTATTCAGAGCCTATTCATGCCATTTCATCTATTTTGGACAAAACAAGTGAGTCTTTGACGTGTAGAAGATCTTAGATTTTTATCGTTGTCACATTAACCAGCGAATAAAAAGAGGGAATTCAGAGTGTCGTCAGTTAAACAAACGACTACTAAGCCCAAGAATTGCTCTCAAAGTGCGTTATCTATTTTCATAAATTTCTTCACCTTCCTCTGCTAAAAATATGAGATAATCTAATTTGGGGTTTACGGAGGACGTAAACAGATGTTGATAAATCCTCCTTCCTCTATCTGAACGTCAACGCCATCCTAATAACTTATTTAAATAAGGTTCCTGAGGGTAAGCTGCTCTGCGTAAAACAGAACTCCAGGCGTAATTTCCCTCAGTTATTTGTAAATCAAGAAGACGACAACGCCAACGAGAACGCTGGAAGAAGGCACATAACGAACAAAAAACATTCGCAAAAAGGACAGTGTAAAATGACCAAATTGAAGGGTTTGGGTAGAGCCGTGAGCACCCGTCGCTGCATTTTTCATTCTCTCTCCCAAGTTGAAGGTTGTTCCTACCAATTTTGCTCCTTGTCGGCGTGATATATGGCATAACGTCAACGAATTAGAGACATCACAACGTAGTTAAATAACCTGAATTTATATTGTATGTCGTTTCGTTCGTGGTTGCGTGAAGATTCTATGTCGTTATTAGTGCGACCCCTAACTAGTTCTTCTTCCTTGGACAATTAGAATAGTGAGCATTATTTGTAAATGCTTTTTTTGCTTGCTCCATCGATGTGGTTAAGTATTTCATCTATCTTGTGATGGAAAAGTAGGCAATAAGTTTTTCTTAAGCGCTTCAGGAAAAATTGAAGAAGATGAAGCAGCCAGCTAGTTTCTATGCAACTCCTTTCAGCAAGGGCTGTGTTTGCATGGAGGTGAGAAAGGAATGTCAAATGCATTATGCAAATGTTTCCTTTTATTTTCAGGTGTTTAATGGAAATCAAGACAGTGACACCGTAGTATACAACCAAATCAATCCACTAATCACAACGCGCTTCATCCGACTTCTACCCTTGCAGTGGCACAATCGTATTTCAATGAGGATTGAAATGTTTGGCTGCTCAGGTATTTTGTACTTTGTATTTATGATTCCTTTGGCTGTTATTATTACAAATTAAATCGTTTTCGGATGGTGCATGCTAAATTAAGGGGAGGGGGGAAGGGGCGTCTAATTTCATTTGCCCCGTTCATTTCGTAAATGCGGTGAACCATTTTGTCCAACAGACTATTCAAATGGAACAACCCGAGAACGGAAAGGGATGTTTTATAGTAAACAACCTCACATATTACAGCGTTTCCTGCAAATTGACGCAGCTGGTCGGCCATTTGTGAGAAACGGAAAGCTCCTCATGGAATGGCAGTTAGGACAACACTTCCTTCAGTACCACCCAGAAAACAACTTTCCAATAGATCGTAGCGATCGTTCGGCCGCAGTATCCATCCGATAATAGGTAAATGCAAGACTGAAGCGGAAGCCCCGATCGCACATTCAAGTAGTTAAACATGAGTTGAAAATACATGAGTTATCTCGCGCTGCACGTAGAAGATTTGTGGCTGAATATGTTGAACAGCCATATACGAGTAAGAGTTGTGTACGGCTACCACCCCCATTTTACGTGATTGGCGATTCATCTAATATTGATCCGATGGCAAGAAGTACGACCGAATGCTATGGAGAAATGAACAAATAAAATAAGGGTACAGTAAAATGCGTACAGGAATAATTCAGACTGGAATAAAGCTTACGAATAATAACATCAGGTAAAATCCAATGGAATTTATCGCACGATCTTATTGAGATACCACTCCAAATCTCCTTTTTTTATGGAAAACGGGGAGGTATATATTGCATTTCTTCGTCTCATATAAGGTTTCATATAAATATAATTTACTAATCTTAAACATGACATGGAAACTCTCCAAATATTAAACTGGATGACGCGAGTAACTAGTGTTTAAATATATGTGTGGTAATTTCCATTGCCTTGTCAACTCTGTACGATAGCCGCAACGAGTTATGCAACAAGTTACTTATCACCACTGTGAACCATCAAACAGACTATCTAGTCTCTTACCACCTAAGTACCAGGCAAGATACAATGGGGTTAGGGTTATGGTTAGTTACTTAAATTTTTACATGATACATAGTTGTACATGGTTTTAATATATTTGTATATACATTCATATCCTTTAGTATGGCCCTTCCCCATCAATTTTGAAGCTATTGTCTTATGATTTTGTATTTATTGGATTTGTACGCAATTCAGCCTTTTGGTTGCGAAGTAATTTCTCAATAAACAATTTCTATCTATCTCTATCCCTATAAATCATTGCTATTTTTTTCTTGTTCAACCAATCCAGCTTGCATATTATCTGTCGGCATGGAAAATGGGGCAGTCTCTGATGAACAAATAAGCGCCTCCTCACAGAAGGATGACAATTATGCTGCAAATCGGGCCAGACTTAACATGAAGATAAGCGGGATCAAGCAAGGAGGTTGGCTACCTTTGACAAGTGATCTTAATCAATGGCTTCAGGTGGAGCTTGGTGGTTACACCACAGTGACAGGTGTCGCGACTCAGGGAAGAAATGGATATGACCAGTGGGTGACCAAGTATAAATTGCTGTACAGTTATGATGGAGTGACCTACCACTTATACAAGGAAAGGGGAGAAAATTCAGGAAAGGTATGCTGCCTCTCTCCTTTTTGGTAATCCGTTTACTGAGCTCATTTGTTAGGAAGCTAAGGCACTGCAGAACGCAAGATCGCGGGTTTGAATGGCCGCTCCACCTCCTTGCATGATCCTAAAAAAATAACTGGCTTAATTTTATTGGCTTTAGTCCCGATCCTCGTGCCCTCGTTGAGGTACTAACAGCATCAAGCCGATGTCACTGCCATCTATCCTTTTTTTTTTACCTTCTGTATTTCTGATTGGACGTTAAGGTAACATATCAATGCTTGGTGTGTCAGGTGGTTTAGCATCTATTCACTCTTTTACTATGGGTTGAGCAGAAGGATTGAGTCCAATTTGGTTTACTTTAGCAGTTGGTTTTGGCGTCTTTTAATACCATAGTGATATTCAATATCGCATATAGAAATATTAAGCACAGCTGGGCATATCTCAGTATGAAATTTGTGCAATATAATTCAAGGCCAACATTTCATTTCATTGCTTATTTTCAGTCGAGTTAATGATCAAATATTTTATTCAAATTCTGTAAATTGTTCCATATTCTAAACTTTTTTTATCTTCTTCTTTCTTTCTTTCTTTCTTTCTTTCTTTCTTTCTTTCTTTCTTTCTTTCTTTCTTTCTTTCTTTCTTTCTTTCTTTCTTTCTTTCTTTCTTTCTTTTCTAAACTAATTGATGGCGTTTCCGTTAGCTCGTTGTTCGTGTGGCTGATGTAACAGACAGTAGCTATGCTCACAAAAATACGTTGCCATTGTAATGGCCACAAGTGACCCTTCGTCATAACAAAGATAGAGAAGATTTTCTGTTTGAAAGGAAATTCTCGGCAACGTGTACATTGCGTTTGCTTTTAACGGAAACCTGTAAGACGGGACTGAACACCCATTCTCAGCTAACAGGGACCTCTGATGTCACGCCTCTTTATGTCTTCTTTTTTAACAAACCTCGCCCTCTCTAACACTAAAAAGGCATTTTCTTTTCATCTTCAATATCTAAGAAGTTAACCGGAAAAATTTTGTTGAATTAACCTGTAAAGAAATTTTTTTGTGCATATTTATGTTACACCAAGAAGTTAAAAATAGGGTGTCCCACGGCAAAAAATTTAACTTTGAGTCATTTTTTCATCAATACACGCTTTTCCGTTACTATGTCTGCAGGGTAAGTTATTCGCTGGCTTATTTTACAATATTCGCATACTTTTTGCATTTATTACCCCAGTTTTATATTTACTTCAATATAGCTGACACATCTAATAGACTATCCCGACATATTTCGAAAAAAACATTAAACTAGTCAGTGATTGGTTTATTTTCTTTTTTGGACCGTAAATTACGTTACTATGTTTCATTGTAATATCTTACGTACAAAATACAGCAAGTCGGTAACTGTTGTTCGGAAGAAACCTGCCTACTAGGAACTCAAAAAATGAGAAAGATGAAAAGGTCAATGTAAATTACGTTGCGGAAACGTAATTTACCACGAATGACATAAGGTGACTTTGTGACGGCGTTACCCAGGAATGTTTACGACCAAATAGCGTAAGTTTAGGCGTGGGGTGTAATATTGCTTGAGATGACGCAACCAAAGAGGCCTTCCGAGCCTCTTAGACCTCATGCTAAGGCCGCTTAGGAATCACTTCAACTAGTAAAAGGCTCTATCGAGACAATGACTGTTTTGACTTAAATTTAAAGTAAGCACAAATGGAAATCAATGTTTTTCTCTTCTATGTAAGCTATTGCTGCACTATTTATGCGAGAAACAGTGGTATGAGTAAATCAAGCGAAAGACTTGCCCTATTTGGCAATAATTGCAACGGTAACGTAATTTACAGTGGAAGTGAATTTCAATTATATCGACGAATTGGAAAAACGGCTCTCCAGTTGATTTTTAAGTTTATCGAGAATGTACAAGCACGATTTGCTATCTTGCATTTTTATGGCTTTTGGATCTCGTTTTCAGTATGTTGCTTCTGAAAAAATAGTGACAAGATGACAGAGTTTTTCCCACTTACACTCTTACCATTCTCAAGCTTGTCCAATATGGCAGTCCAACAACAAGATCCACGCACGTGGCATAAGCAAGACCTAAAATCCAGAAGACGTAAACAGAGCGAAAAAAGGCCAAGGAAGGTAGCATTTATCTTGAACTAAGAAGTCAAATGCAAAAATACTATCGGCGCACAACTGAACTTTCGAGGACTGAATATTTAGAAAATAGACGAGAAGGGGTAAAAACTGATCTTTGGGAAATTACATTGGTATATGTGACAATAAAAACGAAACAGCACGTTTATCTGGCAAAATTGTTATGCTTAAATTATCAGTTAACTTCACAACTTAATGTTTTTTTCAAGTTAATAGTTTTGGTCTAAAATAGACAGTAATAGTTCCCATTTTTATTAAAAAGTTATAGCTCAGTACATAAATTGAGCTAAAACTGTGATCCTGCAGGGTAAACAATGGATAGACATTATAAGAAAGTGAAATCGAGCAATACTGTTCGGTATGTAAATTACGTTACCATGTTTCAGGCCCTTTCCGGTATTGTTCGGACAAAGCTTACCAATCAAAAAGTCTGTTACTAAAATCTTCACTTTATAACGTTTATATTACTGGGGCTGTAGACTCAAACTTCGCAGAAGTAAAGAAATAAGAAATAAAATAAAAATAGTTAAATTTCTTCCGGATAAAAATAGGAATTTGGTCATAGAATTGTATGGAAATTATTCCTGTCATATTTCACTTAGGCCCAAATGGCGAAATAAATATATTTTTCTTTTATCTATCTCCGTCTAAAAATGACAACAACGAAATTTTAAAGGCATCTGTTTTCACTGTCTCCGTTACGTTTCTTTTAGCAGTCCTAGCAAAAACATGTATTTTTTTGTCAAAGGGGAGTCGAACTGTGAAATATCTTGGCATACTCATTGACAAGAATCTCAACTGGAAAGTTCATATAGATCATAGTTAATAATGGGTAATGGTTATGAAGCCCCACATTTTTCCTTTGTTAGAGGTTTTTGTTGGCCTTTTTTGCCCTTGAAGGTGCACAAAGGTGACAGCGCTCAATAGCACTCCAATTAAGTTGAAAAAACTGACCAATAGAAACATACCTTTAATTTATTCAGTCTGAATGTGCGACCAAAAAACAAAAGGTTGTGCACTGTCAAGGAGCTTTCAACCTAAACTGCAGCACCGTTGTTTTTGCTTTTGATTTTTTTCCGACTTTCATAACCAGTCTCCTCTACTAACTATGTATAGATTTAATTGCCCTAAAAATTAGCAAGGCCATTGGCATGATGGCTAATTGAGACATTTAGTACCCTTTTCTACTCTTGTTAAGTTATATCAATCTCTAATTTCCCCCTACCTCATGTATGGAATTAGTTCGTGGGGTCAAGCTTCTCAGTCTAACTTAAGAAAGCTCCTTCTCCTACAAAAACGAGCTCTACGTTTGATGAACTTTTCTACAAAAAGTGAACACGCTATTCCTTACTTCATTAAACTTAACATCCTACCTGTTCATTTTCATTATGTCGAATCTGTTTCCTGTTTAATATATGATATCCAAAACAAACTAGCACCTGTTCATATTCAAAATTTATTTAAAGATGTCTCAGATATACACTCCTACAACACCAGGTCAGCAACCGCCGACAAATTTTATATCATGTCTTTACGTCTTCGTCAACTAAAGAATTCATATTCTCGATTGGGCGCACGGCTATGGAATTCTTTACCGGATAATATTAGTCTGACAACAGAAAACTATTCAAAAAACAAATACATGAAATACTAATCAACATTTAAAAAAAAGAAAATGCTTACCTTACACCTTCTTCAATTCTTGAAATAATGAAAAGCTTCTGAATATGTAACAATCCTTTAATTTCTATCAGCTAGCGAATCCCTTTTTTTTGTGTTACTTGTTTGTTTACTACTTATTTAACTTTTATTTTAGTCAATTCAGTTGTAAACACCAAATGTATTTGTATTTAGTTTAGTATAAACATACCTACCCGCCTCGACTAGCTTCAGCTATTTGCGGGTAGGTATATAAGCACCTTGTAACCGTCTATTTTTAATAAAGTGTTGTTGTTTGTTGTTGTTGTTGTTGTTGTTGTTGTTGAACATTTTTTCCTTTAACTCGAAAACCACTTGAACGTTTCTAGTCCAAATTTAGGAAACGAAAATTTGAATAATAATTAATTCCAAAATCCTAGTGAAAAATGGATCAGAAACACTTTTTTTTTTTCGACTTTTCAAACGGCTAATGGTCCCTGTTAGCTGAGAATGCGTGTGAAATCTTTTAAATTTTTGTTTGGCTGGTCCTCACAAACCTTCTAGTGGCGTTTTGTCATCTATGGGCGTCTTCAAATTGAGATTCATTTTACCTGTGTCTGTTGCAATTTACGGTAGAAATATTATTCACCTTGGAAGTGTGCGTCATTTTATTTTTTTCTGACAGGTTTGGTGTTCTTTTGTGTTTAGATTTTTGATGGAAATGAAGATAGTGAATCTATAGTGTACAACAAATTAAATCCGCCGGTCACAATACGCTTCCTGCGGTTATTACCGTTGGATTGGAAGAATGACATATCCTTGAGAATGGAGCTGTACGGCTGCCAAGGTACTTTTCAGTTATTGTTAAATTCAAATCATATCATGTTCGCTGATAAGCTTATGAAAAAATAGCGTCCTATTACCAGCTCGGATTTAACACAGAGTTCTGGGAAAGTTGGTATCTTCCAGCTATCTTGGACAAGTAATTTGCTGAAGAAGAGAATTAATCTATTTTTGGAGTTCAATTTTCAGCTTTCAGTATAACAATGGACGGAGCTATCAATATTTCGTTGGAGTCTTGGAGTCGACAATAAAGTTATTATTGTTTAATCAGGTTATAGACTAATTTTTGAAAATTAAAACCTTTTACCCAATTTTCGAGAACTTGAAGATAACCTGCTCTCAGGTCATTGACACTCGACAAAATTTCTTTTAAGCCTTTAAATTTGTCACCAGGACGATTCCACTAGATCATAGTTACAGGGACTGGTAAGAAAATCTTGCCATGAAAACAATGGCGCTGCAATTCATGTTGAAAGGGCCGCGACCCTGCACAATCCTTTGTTTTAACGTTCGCAACACAGTTAAATGTCTCAACAAAACCCGATTTCGATTGATCGGTTGCTCCGATACATTCCAAATTCTGTTATTTTTTGTCCAGGGTCAAGGCCAAAAAGGCAAACAAAAACATAGAACAAAGGCGTTTGTCAGGTTTCATAAACATTGTCTTTTTAAAGGCAAAAAAATTAACTATGACTAGATAGACTATCAATGTGTCTTCACCTTTGTTATCAATTCAGGTTGCAATGCACCACTCGGTATGGAAAGTGGAGCAATCTCCGATTCTCAAATAAGCGCCTCTTCAGACTATGATGACAACCACTCCGCAAAGCGAGCCAGGCTAAATATGAAAAGGGATGGAGCAAACAAGCAGGGAGGCTGGTCTGCTGGGATACCAGAGAAGAACCAATGGCTTCAGATTGACTTAGGTAGTTACACTACAGTTACGCGTGTTGCGACTCAGGGGAGGAATGTAGTTTCCCAGTGGGTGACAAAGTATAGGCTGCAGTACAGCAACGATGGCGTAATCTTCCATCCATATCGAGAAAGAGGGGATAATTCGGCAAAGGTAAGGTCACCTTGTCCACCTTTCAATGTGACTTCGCTTTGACTGTGCAAATCTCATGCAAGTCTGCTTCATGCGTTGAGGATTTACGTTGTCTATTCATATATCAGGCAATTGTTTATTGTTAACTTGGTCAGGTGTTTGACGGAAATAAGAACCACGACTCCATTGTATACCACAATTTGAGGCAGCCCATCACAGCACGCTACATTCGGATACAGCCAGTGGCGTGGCAAGGTTGGATATCATTGAGAATGGAACTCTATGGTTGTCAAGGTATTTGCGTTTATCATGTTCTTATTATGCTACTTTAAAAAATGATACAGACGTTCTCATTCTGTTACTTGAAATACACAGAATGATATGATTAAGAGCAAATACACGAAATGTTCCTTCAAGACTACAAGGCGAGAATACGCATGTTCTGGCTTAGCGAGCTCGGCTGGATCGAGACACGATCTCTTTAAAATACTTAAGAAGCGGGTGTTACGTTAATTATAAGTTATAACATCTGCCAATGGGGAAATCGCGGATCGTTCAATTCAGTTGGGAGAGCACTGCATTACAGTACGAGAGGTCGCGGGTTCAAACCTCGGCCGGACCAACACGCAGGGTCTTTGAATTACTACGAAAAAAGTGCTGCCATTGTAATGACATCTGCAAACGGTTCAACTTTGTAGTCTTCTCGGAAACGGAGGTTCTGTCTCACAACACTTATTCCCGTTATTCTGTGGGACGAAAACACACACACACACCGTTCGAAAAAACAAGGGGAGGTAGTCCTGATGTGTCTGTCTATCTCTATCTCTGATTTCATCTACCTTTCACTTTCATGCGTGGGTTGGGTTGGTGGGTGCGTGGGTCGACTGATAGAGACTGACAGAAGCGGCTTTACTTTGTAACGTCTCATTTCACCCCACAGAAGAATTGTAAACCGCCATGAGACTATGTGTTGGTCTGGTATAATTATTAATACATTACCATTACTATCGTCACGTGACCCAAATGATCAAGGAAAATGGTTACGTTCCTATTTTTGGAAGACATCAATCAATCAATTAATCAATTATTATAATATTAACAAAGCGAAGCTAATCGAGTCGGATGGGAGGAAAAAGATAAATACACCAAGATTTCCAAAAGCAGAAAAAGGAAAAGAAAATTACAATACAATAAAATATAGGAAAAGAAAATTATACAATGCAATATAATACATCGAGACCTGGTTATCACCATGCTCAGTGCCAAACTGCTGGTCGGCCTTTCCCTGAAAAAGGTCTGAATGGACACCACATTTAGGCAGCTAGCCAGCCAAACAAATCTCTTAAACCTTAAGCTAAAACATAAATCATATCTCTCTTACCATTGTTAAAACAATGCAGCATGTATTGCACCTCTTGGGATGGAGAGTGAAGCGATCTCTGATACACAGTTAAGCGCGTCTTCACAGATGGATGGCAATCATTCAGCAGCGCAAGCCAGATTGCATTTCAAAGCAGATGGCAGCATAGCTGGAGGCTGGTCCGCTCTTACAAATGACCGCAACCAATGGTTCCAGATAGATCTTGGTAGTTACACCAAAGTATCAGGTGTGGCAACTCAGGGAAGAGACGCTTGCAAAGAGTGGGTTACCAAGTACAGGTTACAGTACAGCGATGACGCGTTAACGTTCAAGTTTCATAAGAAGTCAAGAGAAGTTTTAGCAAAGGTGAGTTTATATGATTCCCCCCCCCCCCCCCCCCCAAAGAAAAAAAATTCTTAGCGAGACATAGTTTGGCGAAATGGCCAAATTATGGTATAAGGATAAACTTTTAAGATGTATGAATAACGATTAACCAGTTCTTAATTCTCCTTTAATTGTAGGTGTTCGATGGAAATAAAGATAGCAATTCAGTTGTGTACAACAAGCTGACTCCTCCAGTCACAGCACTTGTTTTACGGTTATTGCCGGTAGATTGGGAAAATCACATATCAATGAGAATGGAAATATACGGATGCCCAGGTATTCTACATTTTCCTGATCGTCATGTTCAATTGCCGCATATTCATCTTTTTATCCACTTTGATATTTAACAGTCTACTAATAATAAGTATGCAATAACCTGTTGTTAGCAGTAGAAGAACAATAAACTAAAACAAACAAACAAACAAACAAATAAACACTCTCCCCTCCAAAACAACAACAACAACAACAACAAAAACACGAAGTCTAGAATGAGGCAGCCTTATAAAGAGATGTTTCGGCATGACTAGTGCCTTTAACATTTTTAGTTATAACCTCTTTATATGTGGCTTACAGCGACAAAAAACAAGCGCATGACAAGTAATGGTTCAAAAACGAGCAGGAGTGTCTTATCGCTTTTAAAACCACGAGGCGCAGCTGAGCGGTTTTAGACCCGATAAAACACGTGCTGCGAGTTTTTTGAACGGCTTCAAAACATTCCTGGAAAAGCGGTGTCAATAGAGTTTAAAACGATTATACTTTTGTGAACGTTGGAAATTAGCACGCGAGAAAAACATCGCATACTAATGAGGAGTGTTTTGTCAGCTGATAAAACACCGCATACTAATAAGGGGGAGGTTTATCGATATAAAGTCACTGTACGTAATGTATTATCGACCATGTAATAGGTAAATCGGTTTTGAATTATTAAAGAGTTTTTGAAGATAACAATGAAACGGTTCAAGAAGGTCAAACAGTGACTGAAACCAATTCCGTGATACTGTCTGGTATAGGTACCGTTACACGTTAAGAAAGCAACGAGGGCAACGACTGAGATAAAATATGTTAAAAATGTTAGATTTAAGTGTTTAATTCAGGTTTAATATTTCTGTAACAATAGCTACTACCAAAAATAGAGGAAAATTGGAATTTTCAATGGACACTTGGGGAGTAAAACATTTACGATTCTATCTTTTCACTTCTATAAGACCATGATTATCATACACAAATCCACTAAAATCCACTGAAATTCATTCCGATTGGTTCTATATTACGAGGCAATAAGTTAATCATATTATTACTATTATTATTATCATTATTATTATTATTATTATTATTATTATTATTATTATTGTGAAAAACCAGTCCACAGTCAAAGGCCGAATAACTTTATCCAGTGGATAAGTCACTATCCGACAGTTTCAATCTGTGCAAAGATTTCAGTATTTCCTCGTGTACAAGCGGATATGCTCACTCTAACAACAGCTTAGTTTCGGAGCGTACGAAAACCTTGGACAGCAATTAACGTGAAGTATTCTTTAGACCCTGAAATGTGCCTTATCCACCGGATAAAGTTATGCGGCCTTTGAACAAATGGGGTCAGGTCTGTAAATACTCAGGTGTAAGGTACGTATATAGAAAAAGAGCGTCTCCATCCAATCTCTTCGTACAACTTTTTAAGTACAGTCGCTTCTGCGCCGTATCCAGATATTTTTGCAAGGTTTAGACATAAAAGTAGATTCTCTTCGAATAAAAACATTTTTTCTCTTTCAAACCGCCGTTCTTGGTGCTTAATTTACTTCTGCGGGGGTGTATTCCCCTCTGCATTAACGAGACTGTGCTTTTTTAACAAGTTTTAAAAAAACCACTTCCAGTGACATCATGTCTCTAAGCACCTCAACTGTTCTTCAAATTTTTAACTAATGTTTGCTATCTTTCTTATAAATTAAGCTTGCATAACAGCTCTTGGTATGGAAAGTGAAACAATCTCTGATGCACAAATAACTGCATCATCTCAGCGGGACGACAACTTCGCCGCTCGACAAGCCAGGCTGCATTTTAAGAGAAGCGGGAACAAGCAAGGAGGCTGGTCAGCTTTAGAAAACAATCTCCACCAATGGCTTCAGGTTGACCTTGGTAGTTACACCAGAGTAACACGTGTAGCGACTCAGGGAAGGAATGCTAACAACGAGTGGGTAACGAAGTACAATTTGCAATACAGCGATGATGGAGTGATCTTCTTTTTGTACAAGAAAGCAGCAAACAGCTCAGCATGGGTAAGGAACTGTATTTTGGTCTTATTTAAAACAATACATTAAATTACTGAATAAAGGAAAGGAGTGGCCCAAATGAAAAAACAAAACGAAAAAACAAATCAGTTGAATTTAATGGTAGTCACTATATTTCATGACACAGTCTTGAGAAATAAAAAAAGAACTTCCTAAAGTATTGTAGATATCGTAACAGAAACTGTGTGAGCAAATTAGGGAAAAAAATATGCTATTTACAATACGATTTCCATTGGCGGTACATTACTATTGCTATTGGCATTACGATGTAAAACCATAACTGTGTTTACTGCAGTTCTCATTCTAATCGCTATACCAGTGACTTTCTCTAAATTTAGTCCTTATTTTGTCTAGGTATTTGACGGAAACACAGACAGTGACACTGTCGTGTACAACAAATTGAATCCACCAATCAAGGTACGGTATATCCGGATTGAGCCTGTTGAGTGGCACAATCACATATCATTGAGGATGGAGATTTACGGCTGTCCAGGTATTCCAAAGAATTTATCTTTCCCTACGTTTTGTAAACTGGCGCTTAGGAAGATTTAGGCGGTTGTAGAGATCTTTGGAGCGAAATGCAGAGGTGGTACATCTTGGCTCAGATGCTCGCTTTTATTAACGAACTTGCATGTTTCCTCTGGTACGTCATAGATGAGTGTATGCAGCAAAATGGATTGTCGCTTGTTTTCATTCTCTTTGTTTTTTTTTTTTTCTGCAGTTAAAACTCGATTGTCCAAATGAACTTGATTGGGTTATAATCTTTATTACAGGCATTTCGAAATTATTCGTGACCCTTGCAATCTGATTGGCTCTCAACAGTGCGATTTGTTTGGGTAATCACATGATTCGGAGTGCAATTTGGAATAAATAAACACGTGTAAAATTTTTCAAGTGCTTGTTTATTCCAAATTGCATGAGAAAAATCATGTGATTACTTGGTAATAATATACATACCAAAATTTCAAATGAGCTTTTGTTTATTTCTTGACCTTCAGCTAATGCTCCGCCTACTTTTCCACAGCTCAATTAACTAAGTGTTAGTCAGACTTCCGAGACTTGTTCGGTCGGTTGACTTTAGCTTACCTTGTTTTCGCGGTAGCTGAGCTTTACCTTCTTAAAATAATTTGCTTCGAAACTTTTGACTCTCGGTTTCTAATTGTGGAGTATTTTTAACCTTGCCTTCTTAGGTAACGTTAATTTCAGGGCGAAGGCTGCCATGTTTGTATAGTCTTTCCTGTCTTTTTTTTTACGCACTGTTGCGGTGGAAATCCTCGGGAACTTTGTTGAGTGCCTCCGTTCATAGTTTTCAATATTTTGGTCGTAGCCCATTGTGCTGTCCAAGACTTCCAAACGTTTAACCTGTTGTTTGTGCTTTGTTGAGTTACTTTGCATTTTCCTTAAAACTTCGAATTAAAAACGCTGTTGCTCTCTTCAAACCTGTTCCAATTTTGGTTTCGGGACAGCCGATTTGCAAATTTGCGTACCTGTCAATCATTTTAATTTCACCTTCAACTTTCTGCACACAATTTCATATTTCTGCACTACATAAAGGATAAATTGAGACGCTCTCCACCAATCAGATTGCAGAAATGTTTGCATATATCAGTATTAAGTCACGAATCGTACTATTTTTTTGCTCTAGATCGTATCCTTTTCTTAGGCCATTAAAACTGTGAAATGTGAAAGTGGATGAATAATTAACAATTATTCACCAAAGCCGGAGCTGAATAGTGATGGATATTTAGCGAGTTACGAAGCGGCAAGGTAAATATCCATCACTTTCACCGACACTGAGGTGAATAAGTGTTTTAGTATATACCACACAAGCTGAATAAGAAGTGGGCCAAAAGTACTTTATCTTTTACAATATACCGACAAATGGTGGAAAGTTTTAAAATCTCGCGCGCCGTTCTGTCTCGCTTTCTTGCGGACAAATGAAGCTTCTAGAGCTTCTTCTCGATTGTTGTGTGAAATTTGCCTTGTTATTGAAACCATGCTGCAAAACATTAGATGTTTCGTTAACATTATTAAGTGCTTGACAGTTTTCGCAAACAATTCATTGTATTTTTATTTTTTGCCTTAGCCTATGAGGTTAAAAAAGGTTAAATAACTTACCATGTGATGCCGTCAAACCAAACTTTGTTGCCATTTTTGTATTTTTTGTGATAGCCATCCCTTTTATCGAAATGTTTTCTTTTTACGAGCGGCTGACTGAGAATATCGAGAACTCGTCGAACGTGAATGTTCGGATTCCCTCATATTTTGTCAGGAGAATCCCTTTAGAGAACTATATACGAAAATAACAATAAAACTTCCCTAAGATTTTTCGTTTTCGAGAATTCCGGCATAATGTGAAATGCCGTCATCGCGTCGCAGCCGGCGTTAAATTTTGACGAGATTTGGTGTATCTTCAAATTGCTCGGAAAGGAAGACGGCTTAGCGAATAAAAACAATCTTTTGAAGTTAAGTTAGGCATCCTTCTGAAAATACGGTCTTATGAAAATATTGCTGGAGGATTCTTATTTACATGCAGTTTTCAAAGTCCGAAGATTCTTATTTTCAGCATTTTTGTTGACACTGAAATTGAAATTGTTTAAACTTTGCGGACAAAATTCGTTTCCTGGTACATGGAAATTTACAATTAAAAGGGAAGCTCTATTCTTGTACTGCAGCATATGAAAAATTCAGCTTGGGTAATTTAAAAGCCAGCCTTTGACGGTATAAAGCACATAGGGAACTTTTGACATATTATTTGAAAAAAATTCCAGTGGTCACGCAAGGACAACATGACATGATTTAATAAATTATTGTCTGTATGTTATTTTTACCGGATAATTATAAAATTCCTGTTCCAAAACAAAACTTTTCTATTGATCAAATAAGTCTTGTATTGTTTTACATACTTTAAATAAAATAAGTCCAACTAGGGAGTGAGATGTAACCCCAAATTTGAAAAGGTCAAGTGTCATGTCACCTTTCTGCTCGTCAAGATCTCAACCAATATTTTTCATTGCCACACTGTGCATCTACAACCAAGTATTTATGATATACCTTATTAAATAATAATTTGTTAAAATAGTAAAGCTAATTACAGGCGTTAAAATCCCTTTTGGGTTTGTGAAGCTGTGTAAAGCAGGCACGTTTTCTAAATCACAGCCTGTCAACAACATGCCGACTGTTGAACTCTTCGCATGTCGACACTTGAAATGAGGAAATATTTGGAGGCAAAATATTGTCCTTGTACAACGAAACTTACAATAACAGGTGTGCTTGAGGCAAGATCTGTTATTTACTGCAACATGTAAGAAATCTAGTTTGGGTATAACTTTTATAGTCAAGTGTAATAACAGAATTTAACATAAGGGATTTTTTGTGTGTATTTCCTTCGAAATACGCAAGCTTTAAGTTAACACATTTGAAATACATTTAAGAGCGGCGGTCAGAAAATATCAAGCATTTGGTGGCAGAACTCGAGAAATCAATTTCGCTCATTTTCTGGCTACAAAAAGCCTTTAAGTAGAGAACAAATTTGCCGCCTTCAGTTTTCTCTAGGAGCGCTTAACGTTCTAGAAAACTGAGATAAACAAATTTGACCCGCGAGGATCCCGAAAGTACCCGCACGGCGGTGTGAAATTAATATTCTGAACTGACTCTTCATCTGGAAGGAAAGAAGATCCATGGTATTTTTATACTCGGTATCACCGCACGTTTATAGCAAAGTTTGAACTAGACTTAACCATCATTAATAAAAGCAAACAGACCTTAGGAAAATGTCCCTTTTCTAAACAGGAAAAATCCCGCAAAAACCGATAAATTTTAAAGATAGTTTTTGCTATGTGGTATAAGGCCGATTTTTCTTAAACTTTGCCTTTTAAGTAATGTAACGTTGTTCTTGATAATGTATTAAAATCAGCCTGGGTTTTGAATTAAGCACTTCACACGACCGTTTTGAAGTCACCATAATTCGTTTAAAATTCCGACAACGGCTAAATAAACAACCGTTGTTGCGTTACCGTGACAATAAAAAGACTCATTTTACATATACCAAAAAAGCATAATGAAAACGAATTTCTTTTAATCTTTAATTACAATAAGGAAAAGTCCGGTCTGGGAACCGATTTTTCTCATTTGCGTTGTGAGATTTTTGCTTATAAAACCATATCTAGTAAGGAGCAGTAAGCGTCTCGATGTCCATTTCTTGAGTTCGCTCAGGTGTCAGATTGCCAATGAAACCGCATCAAAGGGAAATCTGTGGTGTTGAAGTTCTCCCCTATGACTATGGTAAAATGCTCGCTGAAATAAAAATTGGAGACCGGTCAAACTTTCCTATTCTGTTTTTAATTCGCTAAATAGTTAGGGCTGCGTTTTACAAATTCCGAAATCACCAATAATCAGTGAATATTAATAATATCACGCATTGGTGTTTACCAAAGTAAATTGAATTAGTAAATTAAATGTAAGATAAATTCAATTACGGAAACTGGAAAATTTGTCTCTTTAAATTTGGTTTGATATTCTTGTGCTGTCATGGAAGCATGGAGGTGGTCTTTTAGCTCCTTGGTCGGAGGTCCTTGCTCTTACGACCCCAGAGACAGGAGCAGATCAACTGAAGTAAACTAGTGCAAAAGGAACATCGCCGGTCACAAGTCTTCCTTGTCAATAGCCGATGTAGAAACCGAAATTGAACTTATTCTGACAAGAATGTTTATCTCCTTCACCACGAATGTTTATCTCCTTCACCTTTCGGAATTGACGATTTGTCTTCGACACCGTTCGTCTCTGGGCATTGGCTGGCGTCGAGGTCAGTTCAAATAAGTGTCAAATTTCTCCGCCGGTATCAAGCCATGACAGCCAGGCGCAAAAAGTCGCAAAACTAGAACGAGGACTTGGAAAAAATTCGTGCCATTTGCTATGGAAGAAACTAGGACTGTTTATCCCAGTTGGTTCAGGTATGCGTTTACATAATTTCCATTACCTTTTATGTATAATAAACTGTAAAAACGTCTGATGTAACACTTTCCTTTTTTGCACATTCGGTCTTTTCCAGTACAAAATATTAGTATTCAGATGTATTTTCAGTTCATCAGATGCGGAGAAAGCCGTTAATTAGAATAAACGTGAAGTTTTCAGTGTTATTTATTTATTTATTTATTATTTTTATTTTTCTGTGCTTGGAACCCTAGTCCTAGTGCTACTGACTGTGGTGGACAACTTTTTGTTCACTACCTCGTAAAAAGGTCCTTCTCTGGAGGAAAGTAAGGCCCCGTTTATATGGAGAAAAGTTGTCCCGGGCAAGAGGGTCACCCTCCCAGCCGAGTCAACTTTAGCGAGCGTTTATATGAGAAAAAAGTTGACCCTTTTGCCCGAGCCAACAGCTGACCGTCTAGAGATCATGAAAACATGCGAAAAAAAAAAACCGCCTCGAAGTCTGCAAATCAAATCGGTTGTTTTTCTTTTATACCCAAGAAATTCTGGTTCCTATGGTTTTTGAAACCAAGTTAAACAATTCTGAAGTTAAAACTTGCCGGGCAAAATCGGTTTGCGAAGGATACACAAGTCGTGGTTGACTGAATCTAACCGCGTGACATTTCAAGTTCTTTTCGCGTTGAATTTCGCCTGTCGTTAAGTCCGTAATCACACAAAACTGAGATACAAGCGTTTGCTGTGGCATGACTTGATAACACTAAACGCCAAATGATTTATATACCTTTTCATATAATTTGACTTTGTCGGCGTTGAAGTCGGTGGCATTGAACTCGCACATTCCCAATGACAACAGAGCTCGCGCATGCTCTGATTTTCTCGCCTTGACGGAGTTGACCCGGCTAGGCGAGCCAAAGTGTTTATATGGAGAAAAGTTGGCCCGGCTAGGAGGGTGACCCTACCATCGCAAAAGGGTGACCCGGCTAGGCGGGTCACCCTTCTAGCCGAGCCAACTTTTTGTTTCTCATGTAAACGGTTCGCCAAGTTTTGTAAGGAAATGTAGGAAAAGTTGGCTCGCCCAGGGTAGCTCGGGTAGGCGGGTGACCCTTCTACCCGGGACAACTTTTCTCCATATAAACGGGGCCTAAGACATCATAGTTACAGCTTTTCAGGCTTGTGTAACGCCCATGCTAAAGACTTATTATCCCTATTAAAGGAAAGTATTGAAAACTTTTCAATTGAAGGAAAAGAAGCCTGGTCCCAGCTCTTAAAAGTGTGAAGTATGTGTCTTCGCCACGCCCTAATGCTACGATTTTTAGGTCTGCATGCACCTTCCTTTAATCTTTAGAACAAGGGAAGCAGCTTATGACGGTCTAAGTGAAATGAAGAGGCTGAAATTAAAAGAAATAAGGTTACGTATTTAATTAAGCCACCCCCACCCCCCCTTCCCCCTCTATCTTAGGAAGAAGTAAAATTTCGCTCTCTACACTTCAATCAGTGATTGTAGGTTTTTAAGTCTGTTCCTCTGGTGTATCTTTCGCATTGACGGTTTTTGTTGCTGGTCGCTACGAAAAAGAAAATCCAATAAAGAACTACGGGTACTAGTCATTTGCGCAAAAGTTGTCACAAAGAGTTCGTTTTTCCAGATAAGCAGCTGGTATATAAAGCCATACTGTTAAACGCGTCCGTAACAAGGGGAGGGGCAGGGGGGGGGGGGGGGACTCAAGCCCCGACCCCCCCCCAGAATTTTAAGAAGCGTAAAAAAACAATGTGTCAAAAAATAAATAATTAAAAAACAGTCATAATGTACAACAATCAATCTGGAATTCTGACGCTGCAAGTGCCTTTTCACAACCCTTAATAAATTGTTTATTATGTACCTGACAGTTTCCTCCGCTAACATTTGGCTTTTATACAACAGCAGCAAAGGTTGTCCTTCCTTGTGAATCGGAAATAAGAACCAAAATCCTCATGACCGATTTGTGTTTGTTAGTAGGGAGTTAAAGATAACATGACGGTGATGGTAGCGAATTCGAAAACATAAAGAGAATTCGCGTTCTTTTAAACTTCATCGCGATAATTCCATTTTTTTTTTTTTATTTCAGGCAAATCTTCCTGCGGACGGATTCTTACTGCCTGATTCCAAGTTCACTGGAAAAAGAGAAAGGGAAATTTGTCGTCGTCTTTTTACGTTCTCCTTTAAACGTGAACAAGTTTGGCAATTTCACGTGGTAGTCCGTACAGTGACGGCAAAGGGTCGAAAAGAAATTTAATGTACCAAAAAGTGTGATGCAAGTGCAAAGTTACTGTTTTGCTTACTATATCTGCCCCTTTTTTGATGTTTCCAAATTGCTTTCCCCATCTCAGTTGTTTTAGCCTGACTACGGGCCTGTTAAAGCAATTCTTCACGCCCCCGCCCCTACTGCCATATCTCAGTGACGATCTAACTAATTTGCATATTTGCTGTCACGCAACATTGTTAGACATGTCTGAATCTTTTCGATTTCTTCTCTTCCCGTCGATAATGGTTAATAGGAAGCTAGGGGAAAACAGAAATCTTTCTGATAAAGCAAGATAGGAGCATTATTGAAGGCCTTGAAGCTGTAATTAGCAGTTTGCCCGTCGCGTCGGTTTGTTTTCACTGGCAGTCATTTGGCCGCCAAACGATGTCGTGGTCGAAATAAGCCAACTTTAACGACCTTTTGTGAAAATCTCAATGGAGAACCCAGCCTGATATTTAGGTATGAAGTACATTAAGGCAATTGTTACTGAAAGCCAAAGTGTGAGAATATTTCGAGTTATACCACATACTGAAATGTGTGCTTGACCTTTGGCACTACATTGCAGAGTAAACCAGCTGTAAAAATATGCCGCTGGTTTTAAATTGTTTAAATTTGCCAGATATCATAACAAACACAAATTCATCGGTTATCATATCAGAAAGAGATTGTCTTTCGATATAAGAAATCCAGATTTTCGCACGCTTCTTCTAGAACAAACGCAGAGACAATTAAAAGTGGCGATTTTCCGGTTTTAAATTCAATCATTTTTCAGTTCGCAAGGCTTCGATCGATTTTCCTGATTTTCTCAAAACGCAAATGTTTCTGGCCAATTTAAGCCACACCATGATTCTTACTTTAGTAAAACCTTATTATGGACAAAAGATGAAAGAAATCGACTCTGCTAAGTTTCGCCAGAAAATTCAGATTTTGCTCGATTTTTCCTGACCGCCGCTCTTAATTTGTATAATATATTTTCCCGAGAGAATGACAAAGTTATCGCTAGAATACAAAATGTAATACTCTGAACAGTTTTTCATTGCTCTGTACTCCTATACAAAAAACTATTCACAGCTAGAGTGAGTGATAACTTTTTAATGCCACTTCTCAAACTCATTAATAATTCAAAAGCAAAAGACAAAGGAAATCATGCACCGTGACGTGTTTGGATATCTGATGAAAAATTCTTTGTTTTTGCATCCTTATTTTCCCCTTCAAAATCAGTTTTGTTTGAGAAGTTATATCAAACACTCGTCACAGTGTTTCACCACAATATCAAAAACCTCGAAGTTCGTCAAAAATACTCCGCTACGCGTCGTATTTTCAACTCTCTTCTCGGTGTTTAATATGTGATGAAACGCTGAGACTCATGTTTGATATATGACATCAAAATTCGTAATGGCCAATTGCCGTGGCATGTTTTCCGCTAACGCCATCGTCAGAATGATCGACATATTTCATTATTGTACTTCACGCAACAAGTACGTTTTTTCACTAAACAGAAGAGTAACAATTTGCTCATTTCTTAAATGAAGCTGTACGAAACAACGACATTTTCTACCTCACAGTCGATAGGAAGGGTAGTAGGGTTAATGACATGTTTACGTGTTTTATAACTACAGTGTAGTATCCGAGTTGTATTTACCTGCCGCTTCGATGCCGCTGATATAAAATTTCATTTTCTTTGGCGCTTTGGCATATTTTCGAGTAGACGGTTTCATCTACACGTGGTTTTGCTCACTGAGAACGAAACTTCGATCAAACAAACGTTGCGGTATTTTCATCTTTTTCGCAGGAGTTTAACTAACCCGCGTAGTCTGTCTGTCTGTCTGTCTGTCTGTCTGTCAGCCTGTCAATAAATGACCTTTATCGTAGCTAATTAAACAGCATTCGCCGGGTCTTTTTTGAGTATTTTCTTCCAAAGTAAAGAAAATAATATTGATTTAAAGCTGGTAACAACGCATTCAACTTGTTAATAGATACATAAGTTTGCTGAAAATAATCTCTAGATCCCAGGCGCTTGGTATCGGACGCCAACTCAGTTCAAAACCAATTGTTTTATTTGAGATTCCAAATACTTTGATATCAATTTGTTTTCTATTGCTTTTTTCAACCGGCCCTTAAACAACCTTGAGTGAATATGACATTTAAAAAAGAGGACAATGAATGTAGTTAATAAAGGGAGAAGTGAAAGCGGGGAACTATTGTTGTATCTAAGAGGAGGGCGCCATGTTGTATAGAGACACAATACTCTGGTCTTAGGAAGAAAGGTGGACTCACAAGAAAAGCAAAGCAGCATGCCGTACCTCTAAGGCCTTTATTCGATTTACCGATGATGATGATGATGATGATGATGATGATGGTGATGATGATGATGATGATGATGATGGAGACCGTAGACATCTCGATGGCGTGGACAGATTGTCAGATTGTTATTCGACTCATCCTCACAGAATATTAAATTCCATCAATGTAAAGACTTTTGTTCTTGGGCCATCGTAGCTTGATCAGAAGTATCACAGCTGTTCGTATTCCACCAATATAAGTTCAGTAAACATCAGATAATCGATGACTTTACTAACATGCGCGCGCGAGGATTAATTACATTTCACTGTCAGTTTTGTCGTCAGCAAACACCTTCCTGGCGTTGGGACCGGGATGACTGGAGATGTCTTCTTGGCATTCACCCAAAGAAACGCAGGTTGCTGTAATAGTCCAAACTCTGACCGCAACCGGACTCGTCGTCTATCGAGGACGAAAATGAGCATGGAGCCATATATGCAGCCGAAAATATATAGACACTGCGTAATATGACATCGCGGAACAGGAAATACCGTTTCTGGTATCGAGCAAGCCACTCCAAACCAAGAACCGGTGTTTACCTACGCACATTGCTATTTATATATAACCATTTGTGTCATTGTTTAAAAATAGCAAGTTTAAAATAGCTATGTACACAGTGATAACCATAGTATGTATGAAACAACCTTGGTTATTTTCTGGTGTTCCTCTATCCGGATCGGCCTTAGAAGGGTGGACTTATTTTCGCATTAATGGGGATGGTTCATTAGTCCTCATTAAATGCCTATTTTGCAGGCATTAAAACGGTAAGTGCTCATTCAAATAATTGTATAAAAGCCGTGTAGCTGTTAAAGATAATAATATGGCCAGCCTTGCACTAAAGTGAACGCACGATTTTCTCTACCGGCTCTGACATCTCAGTTCTGTTTATGATATATAGTCTAGGACCTACAAATTGAAAACACAGATACCTTGTTCTTCAGCTTTTAGAATTCTCGTCTTTGCTTGTCCAGCTCAATGTAGTGCCTGTCACGACATTTTATTGACAATAAGGATGAGATGCATCTTTGACAAACCTAGGATTTATAAAAGCTGCAACTTTTGCGCAACTTTACGGATCCAAAGGCGTTTTTCACGCAAGTCGATTAGTAATTTAATAAAACTTTATAGTCTGTGGGGGGTTTCAGATGTATTTTGATATGAAATATTTATTGATTTTGTTTCGTATCTTTCGCATTGTTGACGCTGGCGTACTGAGGAAATCGTGACACAACACTTGAACCGTTTTCACTTTTTCGTTTGCCATTGGTGAGCACCTACTTGGAATGAGATTAACTTTTTCAGGGATGAGATTGAGATTTTGTTTCCGAATAACACTTAGTTTAATTCCACCAGATATGAAACATAAACAATAAATTTATTTTAAACTCGTTAACTTGTATTTGCAGGACCATGGCCGTTTTTGAAAAATATATATTAAAATTCTGTATGTGTTTACTTCCGTCAACGCTTGAATTTTAAATCACTCAAGCTGGATTTTTTATATGCTGCACTACATGTATAGAGCTTGCCTATAATATAATAATTGCTACAAATTTCGTTGTACCAGGACACGATATTTGCCTGCAAAGTTTACACAATTTCAATTGTTAACGAAAATGCTGAAAATAGGAATCCTCGGACTTTGAAAACTGCATGTAAATAAGAATCCTCCAGCAATATTTTCATAAGAACGTATTCTTAGATGAATGCCTAACTTAACTTAAAAAGATTGTTTTAATACGCTATGCCGTCTTCCTTCCCGAGCGATTTGAAAATGCACCAAATCTCGTCAAAATTTAACGCCGGCTGCGACGCGATCACGGCATTTCACATTATGCCGGAATTCTCGAAAACGAAAAATCTTAGGAAAGTTTTATTGTTATTTTCGTAAACAGTTCTCTAAAGGGATTCTCCTGACAAAATATGAGGAAATCCGAAATTTCAGTTTTGACTGCGAGTTCTCGATATTCTCAGGCAGCCGCTCATAGGTGACCGTGGCGAAACGAGAAGCCATCTTGTTTCTCTTCGGCTGCTCGGAGGTGAATAGTACTTGGCTAATCACCTCTGAGCTAGCCAATCAGCGCGCGCGAAAAGCACTATTTACTTGTGTGGTACATACTAAATATTGATATTGACAGAAAAAAAAAACTATGTGATTTCAAAATGGGTGTAATAAAGTGGTAATTGAACTTCGTGTCGTGCAATTTTGGTCTGGGATCATACCTGTTGTTTAAAATCGAACTCGCGCGCGATGTTGAAATCACGCGTATGATTTCAGGCCAAACTGCACTCCATTGAATTCAATTACCATTATATATAACAGGTTTATTTATTTATCGTTATTATTTAAATTAGGTTGCGCTGCACCCCTTGGAATGGAGAATAGAACAATCTCAGATGCCCAGATAACGTCTTCTTCACATTTGGAAAAGCGCTTTTCAGCGGCACAGGCTAGGCTGCATTCTAAAGCAGATGGAAACAATCAAGGAGGCTGGGTAGCACTCAAAGATGATCTTAGTCAATGGCTTCAAGTGGACCTCGGTACTTACACCATTGTGATACGTGTAGCGACCCAGGGACGATATGGACATGACGAGTGGGTAACCAAGTACAGGCTACAGTACAGTGAAGATGGATACACGTTTCACTTTTTCGAGGTTTCGAATGGTAACTCGGCGAAGGTACACTATATGCAAGTTGCCAGTTGTTAACCATTCGACCAATAGCATACCAAAACTACAATTAAAGTTTCGTTTAGCAACTTCTTACATGGGTGGTCACGTATAACGATTTCGCCAACATAACCCAATTCTTTAGCTATATAGAACATGGTACCAAACTTTTTTGACGGAAATCACAGTTCAATATAGCTTTTGAATGGTTAATCTTAAACAGATTTAACAGGTTTCTCCAAAGACTTAATTTGATCTGGTGTGGAAACTGCCTCATCCAGATTATTCCTGGGTAATCTCAAAGGAACAAGTTCTCGGTGCACTAGAAATTCATTTAGGTCGGGTAATACTCGCAATATCATAATAAGAATCCACCATTTCAGGCAAGCTCCATATCACACAGAAGAGAGAAGAGGCGTTTGACAATTGACTAGTTTGATAGAATTTAAAAACTTTTTTGTTTTCCATATTTTCTCTTCTTGCATCTTTTGATTTCTTTTATTTTTAGGTTTTTTATGGGAATCGCGACAATGACACCGTTGTGTACAATTCACTAAGCCCACCGGTGACAACAAGGCTCATTCGGTTACAGCCCGTAGAATGGCATAATCATATATCAATGAGGATGGAAATATACGGATGTCCAGGTATTTATTTATTTGACTGAACGCAAAATTTATCTAATAATAAATAATTTTGTAATTTATTATCGTCTTCTCTTGCGCGGTGTTTTTTAGGTATAATGACACAAACCGGACAAAAACAAATATTTCAATAAGAAAACAAACGTATTTAAGGAACCCAGTTGGCAGGAGGCGGACTAGCTGGTTATTTATAAGGGTGGCCCGAGAGTTGAACTCGGGGTCTCCGAGAAACAACTTGAGATAGCGGTCAGAGCAGGATCTACCAATCTAATTGGTGAGACCAAATTAAGCAGCCATGGATTGCCATTTTGGCCTTTAATGGCCTCATCAGCACGACAGAGCTAATTCGTGGGGGTCGGAATCGCACATGTTGATAAAAAAAAGGCAACCTTGTGACATGTGGATAAAATGACCAAGTAACGCTTTACTTTAACGAAGTCACTTTTTGCTTTATCAAAATAAGGTTGTACAACACCCCTTGGAATGGCGTCAGGAGGAATCGTTGACTCTCAGATAAGCGCGTCTTCACAACTGGATGGGGGCCATTCTGCAGCGCAAGCCAGGTTGCATTATAGGGCTGATGGCAGCAGGGGTGGAGGATGGTCAGCTCTCACAGATGATGACAATCAATGGCTTGAGGTAGATCTTGGTAGTTACACGAGAGTAACAAGTGTAGCGACTCAGGGAAGGAACTCTAAAAACGAGTGGGTAACGAGGTACAACCTACAGTACAGCGATGATGGGATCAGCTTCCACATGTACGTACAGTCAGGAGAGAAGTCAAAGCAGGTACTCAAAGCAGGTACGCGGATAGAATTGTCTACGTTTTTCTATAGTTGCCTCTGCCTACCCGAGGATGACAGCAAACCCAACAGAAGATGAAGTTCAGGTCCAGGCTATTGAGGTTTTTCCTCGCGAAGCGAGGTTAATAAATTAGTCGGGCCGAGCCGGCCCGAGCGGAGCTAAGCCGCGCGAATTCGAGCGAAAAAT
>NW_028145655.1:640000-652838 GCF_977016875.1 Pavona decussata | reverse complement strand
GGGAGCCAGCCATTACAGATCAGTTTAAAAATGTACCATTTCGGTGAAAAACAGGTTCTGCATTAATGTAGTTTGAAACACGCTTCTTAACAAGGAACATTACAATACGTCCTTGGACAAACCAACAGAAAACTTGAAGACCACCATTCACTATTTTCTTACTACTACATTGCCTCGGTGACTTTATTTATTTTTCTTTTCTTTTTTTCTTTCCTTTCTGAGAAGAGACGGCGGGACGCGTTCGCGACCGACCATGTTTATGACGTAAATTCAAAATAAAATTTATGCGGCTCAACTGGTCACCTTAAATGACATCCGACGGCAATCTCATGCTAAATTAGATCAACAAACATAAATGAGAAAGGGACCAAAACTCTGAAGATTGAAAGTATAATTCCGAGCGATTACTGAAATAATTCTTCTAGCGCAACAGGTGTTGAAACGCCTATGAAGACTACGGGTTATACCCTCTTCGGGTGTCTGCTTTATGGTACAGAAAAAAATAAGTAATCGTCGAAAGGGAACTAGTTTGAAAGGCAAAGTTAAAGATGTTGCTAAAAAAGTAGCCAATGCTTTGGATGTCCAGCTTAATAGCGTCGACGTCAAACGATTCTTGTGCAACAATCGGTCGCTGCCACAAAAACATCAAACGTCTTGAAAAATGCATAGAGGAGGTGACACTAGTGAAGAATGAAACCAAGAGTAGTTTCGATTCGGCAAACCTGCTTAAACATGGTATACCGTGTGACTCTTATATTTCACCTCGCAATGTTGTGCAAATAAAGGCCGCTCGTCATTTGAGAAACGCGAGACCAAAGATGCCGGTTAAGAGTTTAAATTTTACAACTAATTATCTGAACAGGAGCAACATGTAAAAATGGAGCAGACAGACCTATGCGACTCACGTTGTGTCGATTGTTTTGATAAAAACGTTTACATTTTGGTTTTACAAGCATGTCTCAAAGCGTTTTTTGCTATGCAATAAGAGATTTTCTTATTATTCTGAGCCGTTTCGTTAAGCTTCTCTATCCCATTGTGTCGCTCAGTGGGCGTTCTCCTTTGAAAGTAAATGCAACTACTTGAAAATATAATACAAATGTTATGGTTATTGAGAGACCCTCTATGACCTTTAGATACATGTAGAAAATATAACTAGCCAATGTTAGACCGTCCAACTGTCTCTTAGGAGATGAGCGTGGGCTCTTTTCGCGAACAGCGGCTGGTAATCGATCCTAAGCTCACAAATGATTGGAGAACTTGAAAAGATTCTCAGAAAGTGGGCGTTCTCCTTTGAAAGTAAATGCAACTACTTGAAAATATAATACAAATGTGCTGGTTATTGAGAGACCCTCTATGACCTTTAGATACATGTAGAAAATATAACTAGCCAATGTTAGACCGATCGCCGCTGATTGTTCGTGATACTGAGGATTATAAACATTCGTTTGCACTTGTCAAAAACTGCCACATTCAACTTTCCCGTCGATCCGCAATTAGATACCAGGCGGTTTTCTAACAAGCATCGTAGATAAGTTTGCGAGTGCATCACCTTGAAAAACTGGTGTACAAGATGTCTCTATTTATTTCGTTTTTAATTTCATTCTCAACAGTCAATGTGACTCCGTGGACAAACCCACCAACCACAAACAGAGCAGTGTCCCTGACACCGAGTCCAGCACAAGGTAATATCAGATGACTTGTGTTTCTGAAGTAAATATAACTGGAATAAGGTTTTCAATCTAACGGTACACTTGTCGACAACTTAAGCATACAAATTGCGCATCGATGAGGAATTGAAGATTTAAGGGAGCTTGCCATTACCGGTCAGTTGAAAAATGGTCCATTCAGTGAAAAACATGCAGGTTCACCTAAGTCTCCATTAATGTAGTTAATAACACACTTCTTAACAAGAAACATTACAATGCCTGCTTGGTCAAACCCACCGACGACACCAAGACCACAATTTACTATCTTCTTACCACTGCATTGACTACTAGGTGACTGTATTTCTTTGTCTTCTCTTATTATACGTTGTTAATATATTTTTTTGGAAATGTAATCTAACTGCCGCTTTCATGTCTCTTCATGTCTCCCCCCACCCCCTCCCCTCGACCTCCCCAGACCCAGAAAACAAAAAAAAGACGCCCGGTATAGATAGGGTTAAATTAAGATTTTCCGGGCAAGTATTACCATTAAACGAGGCTTCCAAATGACTTCTGTAACTAAAAACACATGAATTGTGTAATTTATTTTTACTCCAAATTTCTCGATTGTCATAAACTATATATTCCAGCCGCCATTAATACTAACAATATGCCGCGCTCACCTAATTAAAGTGCACCTAACCCCCAAATTTTTTTCTACAAAATATCCTCATATTTTGGCGAATATCTGCGAATCATCTAGCGTCGTATATTGTGCTTCTCAGAGATGTTCAAATCATGTGAAGACTTACAAGTGGAAAAGAGAATGGCTCGAGAGCGCGCTGAGAGATTAGCAGCTAAGGGGTTTAGTGAAGAGCTAGCCATTGAGGCTTTAGAAGGAGAGGGTCGAAGAAGAATTTCCCCCAAAAACAAGAGAGCTGGAGACTCGGGCCCGGAAAGATAAACAGGCATAACAGATCTCCAAGGAAAACGTCAAAGAAAACCAGTGAGCTCTGTAGACAGAGATCAGCGAGGAGCTCGGCCTAGAAGCAGAATTAGATGACAAGAAGTCTTGGAAAACACCATTAGGTACCGACCAATGTAAGAGGGCCCACTAAGCAAAGCATCAACGCTCATTTTTTTTATTAAGCCCGTATCGACAAAGCAACTGCGGCTCCCGAGCACAGGCTACTGTAGCTCGGACAGTACTTATCGGGCGAAGCGTTTAAGGTTATTGAAAATTTGGATCACTCAACCTCTGATAATGAAGCTGCTAAGAGCAGATAAGAAGGTATTGAGGAGGAAGAGGACAAAGCGCATTGTATTTGGAGGAACGCGGGAATTTAAAGTTGGCTGAAATCCTAGACATCGCAGTTATCAACCTTAAAGAGGCTTGCCGACACAAGGAGTTGGGCAATGGATCGAACTATGATAAGCTACCGAGGAATATGAGAGAGTCAACGCTAGCACAGTACTATCGATGGATTTTTGAACACAAGAAACAACAGTGCGTAAAAAGTTTACGACAATGAGTCGTGCAAGAAGAAGAATTCCAGACAGTACCAGCTGAGAGGCTTCGAGGGATATAGAGCATTTCCAGTACCCCGATGAGAAATCAGACGTTTTCTTAGTTAGACCAGATCAATCGAAGGTACTCCAAACCAGTTGCCTAGTAAGAGCCGCCGTACATACAAAGTCTGTGGAAATAACCCCCCCATTTGATGGGACAAGTTTTAAGGTATAACCATTGAAAAGAGGTGGCGGAGAGCAGCGCAACAATGTCGTTTCTATAGATGCCTAGGAGAGACCTACCAAAGTATACCGTTCTCAAAAGCCGATTTTTTGGTTCGAATGGACGCACAGCAAACGTGCTTCATTGCAAAGGAAAGAAGAGGCCGGAGATTGCAAGGAACGGCAATAGGATTGACCGGAGAGATCGCACACAACAGCAATGCACATGAAAGAAACTAGAGGCGAATATGTTGTACTGATAAAAGTAACAGTAGTAATCAAAAATGGCACAAGAAGAGTGGTCGTTAATGCGCTACTAGAGGACGCTAGTATTAAGACATACATCGACAGTGATGCAGCAGCTAAATTAGGACTTCAAGGGGAGAACCGTAGAGTTACCGTTAACCTTCTAAATAGTCAGACCGACAGCTTCGAGACAAAAATCTTCCAACTAAATCTTGAAAGTTTAGATGGAAAGATAGATGTAAAGATAGCAGCTTTTACTGCAGAACGCATTACAGGGAACATTGGAGTAATCAACTGTGTTAAATACGCGAAGAAGTGGGAGCATCTAAAAGGTATCACTTTACCTTGGACCACGCCCAATCGTCGACATTTTCATCGGTATCAATTGGTGAGGGATGTTAGAGGAAAGCCAGGAAAAACAGTGGCACGGTTAACGGCCCTCGGATGTACATGTATCGGCGATCCAAATAGTACTGATTAGGGAGGATATTGAACAAGTTTCGCTCACACTTATTTTATACGTGCTGACGAGAAGAGTAGCAATTAGATTGTAAACTCCAATATTTCCTGGACATAGAAGTGCTGAGCAATACCATTGAGACTTTACCTCTAAATGAGAAATTCGCGCTCGAGAAACTTAAGCAATGAATAAAAAATTGAGATTTGGCGCTACAAAGTCGTAATCCCTTGGAAGGACGATCGATCATTGTTACCGGAGAGCTAAGACGCTTGAGAATTACATAGAAACGCATTCTCAAGGGGCCTGAAGAGAGGTTGCGTAAGGAAGATCCGAAAAACAGAGTAAAAGCCCATTGACTTTTGTTCCCTACCACACTTTCCTCTTATGAGGCCTGACAAATCAACGACGAAGATGAGCTTTGTTTCTGACGTATGAGAGGATCTCTTTGAGCGATGTCATACACCAAGGACCTAAGTTGGAACGAGAGATAATCAGCGTTTTGCTACGGTTCCGAAAGCAAACAATGGCGTTAGTGGTCACATAGCAGAGGTGTATCCCATCGTCATGCTTGCACCAGAAGACAGGCAGTATAATCGAGTTTTATGGAAATCGCTCGACAAACCAAAAGACCAGATGAATATGAATTTAATTGAGTGGTTTTCGGAATTTATTCATTTATCGCCGTTTCAGTCGCAGGTCGTCGTACAAACACATGCAAAGAAGTATCAATAAAATTTTCCACTTGCTGTGGTGGCAATACTAGAGTGAGCCGATATGGACGGTAGCACGGATTCAGGTCCAGACGATAAGACAGTCATAGACTTGTACAGCCAATTTTCGACGCAGTGGGAGATGGATGGTATGCACGCACGCGCCAACGCACGCAAATGGCTGTGTGATTCAAAAGAATTGTTGAAGGAGGGAATTGTTGAGTAACGGAACTGTGGATCTAGATAATTGGGAGATGCCCTCTGTGAAGACGCTCAGAGAACTGTTGGTAGAGAAGGAAAAAAGATGTTCACGTTCCGAGTGCATCCGCCTGGAGATGGCTAGACGTATCAAAACGCAGTTTCCTGGGAAGAATTGCCACACTTTTTGACCCTTTGGGATTCCTAACGCCATAAACCATTCGTGGGAAGGTCTTGCTCCAAAATATTTAGACCACGGGCATCGACTCAGGGACAGTCAGATGAAACAGGAGAGGAAGGCTAAGGTTGTGAATTAGAGCATTTATAGAACATTAAGATCCCACGATGTATTCAGCCGGTAGACAGGGATGTGAAGTTCACGAGCCTGCACACATTTGTAGATGCCTCATCAAATGCGTATGGAACGGTAGTGTATTAAGGATATGAGCACAGTGATGGAGCTGTTTGGGTCCGTATAGTAGCTTTAAAGTCAAGAGTTGCACCCCTTACATTCACAAGTATCCCTCGTTTAGCCCTGTTGGGCGCAATTCTTGGATTAATACTAAGTGTATTGATATCGAAATCATCGAAGATTGCAACTCGCGAAATCACGTTTTGGTCGGATAGCATGATCGTGTTATGGTAGATACATCGCCCAAGTAGGACATTTATTTTAAACAGAATTGGAGAAAAACAGTCTCACAAAAGTCCTCACCGGTAGAATTTTGTGTCCACTGACCAGAATCAAGCTGACCATAACACAAGAGGCTTACCAGTAGAAGAGTTAGCAAGCAAGAACACCTGGTGTGAAGGACCTTTGTATTTGAAAAGGGAAAAATCAGAATGGCCAGTAGATCGAATCACATGTAAGTGAAACAGCAACGAAAGAGGTCACGAAACAAGAAGGCCTACAAGCTGACAACAGCATTAGAGGGCAACGGTGTTGGCTATCCAAAACAATGCTAAGTGGCTGCGTGATCTGAGAAGCTTTACTACCTGGATTAGACTCATCAGAACACTAGCCTGGGTTTATCGCTTGGTAAACAATTGTCAGTTACATCGAGAGAAACGTATTACAAGTATTACAACGAGATTCAAGTAATAAACACAGCACGCGCGGAATCATTTGGAGAATAGTATTCCGCGTTGACAAGAGGTAAAAGACTCCCGGATGGTAGCAAATTGCTTTCCCTGAACTCAAGAATTGATAAAAAGGAATTGATGAGATCTGGTGGCCGTCTTGAGAATGCTGAGTATTTACCACACGATGTTAAATACCCCAATCATCTTACCAGCAGGGAACTGGGTAATCAAGCTGATCCTGAGACATTACATGGAAAAGGGAATCACACCCCAGGAGCTAACCAAACATTGGTAATGTTGTTCTCTCGTTTTTGGCTAATGTAGAGGTGAGAAGAAATCCGAGATAGTGAAGCTGAGTGCTATGAATACTGTAAGAGAAAAGCCAAACCGTGGCAACAAATAACGGCGCCTCTGTCAAGAATTAGGCTTAAGACTCTACTTTTTACGTTCGCTCGTACGCTTGTAGATTACAAAGGACCTTTCATAACAGTTAACAGTCCAAAGGAGAGGACAATGAATAGCTACGGTAAAACTTCGTCTGTTTACATGTATAACCACCAGAGCTCTACATTTGGAAATGGCAATTGCACTGGACACAGATTCCTTTCATTAACGCATTTTAAAGGATAGTGAATCGCAGAGGGTTTCCGGAAGAAATGAAATAAGATAATGGGACTAATTTCGTGGAGCAAATCGAGAACAGAACGAGCTTGTTGTAGAAAAGTTAGACGAAGCCAAGGTTAGAGTAACCACAGCCGAGAAACGAACAAGATGGCATTTCAATCCCCCTTTGACTCCACACTTTGGCAGTGCACACGGGTCTATGATTAAAGCTTCCAAACCAGATTTTTGGGGACGCTGATGTGACGGACGAAGAGCCGATAAGGGCATTTACTGGTACATACGCCTTGATAAACTCACAACCTTTAACATATCAGTCAGCGAATCCTGCACATGATGTTTCGTTAACATAAACTACTTTTTACATGGGCAAGTCGGTGGACAGTTCGCGCCTGAATTTGTAGTCGAAACGGAATTTAATCCTAAAAGGCGATGGAGACGCGTTCAAGAGTTAGTCCGACACTTTTTTTATACTTTTTTTTTACAAGGTGTACAATAAAAAGTAAATAAAAAAAATAAATCACTTTACTTAAGTGTCAATGTATTTAGCGCGGAGCAATAATTTGGGACACTTTCCAAATCGAATTGAAATTTAGAAGTGTTGGTTTTTGAGGAGAGGAGAAACCCGGAGTACCCGAAGAAAAACCAAGGACGAGAACCATCAACAAACTTAATCTGCATATGACGCCGAGTCCGGGAATTGAACCCGGGCCACATTGGTGGGAGGTGAATGCTCTCACCACTGCGCCATCCTTGCTCCCCTCAATACAATGTTAAACAAAACAACACTACAAGAATTACACTAATTTTCTTACAATAAGCTTACTTACAATATTAAATTACAGTACTTACGTAAATTCTAACTGTAATATTACTTAATATAACTTTTAGTATTACTTAAACAGAAGAAAGACTTTCGCAGTTGTTTTCGCAACTGTCTCTATTTACTCCCTTTTTTAAATTGATTCTTAACAGCTACTTTGACTCTCTCGACAAACCAACCGACCACAAACAGACCGCCAGTGTCCCCGACACCAAGTCAAGTACCAGGTAATGTATGACTTTTATTTTTGAAGTATATATTACTAGATTTAGGTTTTCAAAATCTAATGTAACACTTGCCGAGAACTTCCGCAAACAAAATTGCGCGACGATAAGGATTTGAAGTTTTGGGAGTTTCCCTTTATCTTTCTACTTACTACTATGGCTTTTTCTTCTTTAAGTATACATTGTTAATAATCTTTTTGAACATTTAACCTCCTAAAGCCTTCATGTCTGTGGAACAAAGGGTTTTAATCCGCGCAATGTAGTAAGTGGGTATTTTTGTAAACTTGGTGTAGAAGGAAGTTTCCTCAAGCTGGTTTCTTATTTCATTCGGTTCCAGTGACCAACATTCGATTGTCATTCCCTAAAAATGATTCCGACAGCCAAGTACATACATTTGTTTGTAAAACATTTATAACATCTTATTTAAATAGAGGATATTAATTTAGGGAATGTTGCTTAAATCTTTAAAGTTAGATTATCCTGGCAAGATTTAACATTAAACGAGGCTTCCGAATGACTTGCTGAAATAAAACACATAATAATAATAATAATAATTTATTATTTATATAGCGCGCGAATCATAAACAGATGCTCTCGCGCGCTTTACAATAAAGATATCCTAAATAAATATAATTTAAAATTACAATGGCAAGGTCAATGGCTAAAATACAATTCTCAATAAAGGTCAAAGGCTTGACGAAATAAATGAGCTTTTAACCTGTCCTTAAAAGATTGAACACTTTGCGCGCAGCGAACTGCGTTCGGTAAACTGCACATGGAAGTTATGTATAATATTTCTTTACTTGTAAGTTTCTGCTTGTCACAAAAAAAATATACATAGTTACACTGATACTAACAATGAGCCAAGCTGACCTTACTAAAGTGCACCTAAACCCCTCCGCCCCCTTTTCTCTCCAACAAAATCCGCATATTTTGGTAGGCATCTCTACGGAAGTATATATTTTTAAATTTAATGACGCTGCTACCACGTGATTTGAGGTCACTATACCAAGGGCGGATGTCAAAGGAGACATCTTTAGACATACTATCTCTTCTCCAAGTCTCATTGTCGTAGCTTTTATAATTAGGAAGTTATATGGAGGGAAGGGGGGATTCCCAAAAGACAAAAAAAGAAAGGCCCGATCTAGATAGGGTTAATAGTGGTCAAAATATGCCGGCCAGATGTGATGCAGGAGGTTGCAGTAAGGTTAGGAACGTTCAGGAAGGAAAAGCGTTCCGTGCGATACCTTCTCAAGGCGATGAGCGTCCAGAAGCAAGGAAACGAATAAAAAGATGGGTCGACTTTGTTAGACAGAAGCGTGCTCGATGGGAGTCATCGAAGACTTCAGTAATATGCTCGAAGTACTTTGTAAGCGACGATTTTGTATGTAATTACACATGCAAAAAGGATCAAAGGATCAAGAATCGGAGCAACTAAACAATAGAGAGACACATTTTGAGGGGTATAATTCAGTGGGACGGCTCGCCAGTCGCGGTCGGAGAGTAAAGAAAGAGTAAGATTAACAATTTAGTGAGTCGAAGTCTCGGTGGCTCGCCATTGGCGGTCAGGGTGTAAAGAGCCAGTATTTAGTGGCTTGACGGCTCAGCGGATTGCCAGTCGCTGTATAGAGTATAGAGAATGGGTTAGAGCGAGACAGCTTCGGAATTACCGCTTTTCCAGCAATTCCTCTGTGATAGCAGGCGACGAACGACCCTAGAGTGATTGACAATCTTACAGCTCACAACAGCGCTAGCGATAACATTCGCACATTTTTGTAACGAAACGACTCCACAATTTCTACACTTGCATCTGAAGTACAGTTACGTTATCTTAGGAGATCAATAATTTAAGAAATACAAACGCTTTAGCGTGAGAAGAATGCATGCCAACACATTGAAAATATCAATATGCATGACGATAGCACGCCCGAAATTAATGTAAACACGCGCGAATCTTGACATTCCTTGAGTTTTACATTGTCCTGTTATCGGTCTTTTAGAATGCGGCCTTCACTTCCCCCTTGGTATCTCGCTGTCCTTTTGGCGTCCGCAAGTGGGTCGTCAGGATAAGCAACAGCTGCGTCATCGCTAGACTCACTCGACGTTTGGGGTTATCTTTCGGTGATAGACGCGATAAATCCTAATCGGGCTCCATTTCGTATCCAGCGATAAAACTGATTTGTGAGTTGCCTGAGTCAAACCTCGTCTCCAAATGCGATGACGTGGATGACATTGTAAAATTTCAGTAGATTTCTGATGGCTATAGAGCCAGAATCAAACGAATTTTGCTACGGAAAGCTTTGACAGTTCAAAACTAAAGATAACTGACTGAAAATCGCTGGAGGGTCGTCCTCGATTTCACGTCACAACTTGATTCTATCCAGACGACCAGATCCCGTTGCGCTGTCGTGAACAATTCCGAACTCGACTTTAAGGAGGATAAAAAGGCGAAGACTAAACCAAAACAATTTTTTTTGTAGAGATACTCACCAAAGTATGAAAATTTATTTTGGAGAAAAAAGTATTCGGAGTTCGGAGCACTTTTTTGTTAAATAGATGGAAATCAAAATATTATTTACTAACATTTGATTCGTAGTCTTTAGGTGAAAAGTTAATGAACAAGCGTTTCTCTGCAAAACGCTCTATTCTTGATTTATAATTATAGTAAAGAACAAAAACGTATCGCAAAGCTTAGCTTTTAATTAAGCAGTGACACCGTACAAAGCTATACAGTAATTAATTTATACCTTTATTTTATGCTGATTTTCGCCGAGTTAAATATCTAAAAATTGAACTTGTAGTGAATGTTTTTTAGAATGTACTGAAAAGGAGAGTAATCATTTTTAATTAAAACGTTTTTTATGTTCTTTCACTCAGTTTTTCTCTTCCCTTTAACCTTTCTATAATGGTTATTTAAAAATAGATTTTTTGAAAAAAAGTAAACGCTAAAAAAATTACGACGTTTCGACCTCTCCGAGGACATTTTCAAAGCTTACATAAATATGTTACAAACAGATAAAATCGGTAAGATTGTAATGAGCGCTAAAAAGAGATAAAACGTGTCAATGATAAGTATTTATAAAGCAAAAAAAAAAAAAACCCACATAAAACAATGAAACAAAACAATAATAAGGCCTGTTAAGAACTCATCAAAACAAATAATTTCGCGCGGATAGAATTACACTGTTTGTTTAGTTTGGTTTCAGTTCTTGATAAGAAAGCATTTTGAAAATGAGGCAGTAAACTTTTAGCACAAAATCTGTATCTAAGAAATTACTCATGAAAACTAAATGTCTACGCAATCCAACAGGGTGTGGTTCCGTTGTCAACAACGTGCTGACAAGTCCCAGATATCCAAGCAGGTACCCAAACAACATGGACTGTGTCTACCGGGTTTATATTCCACACGGGATGGCCATGAAGATTTACTTTTCCTCTTTTAGACTTCAGAGTCATCGATATTGCAGGTACAAGACTATCGAGTCAGTGTTCAGTATATACATTACGTAACCTCCATTGCATGATAATGGCCAGTTTTGATTATTCCCTTGTTTTGTCTTGTTTGTTGTGATTGATGAAAGGTGTATACTACTCGAAACGCTTTATTGAGACATTCCAAAGAACAAAGTTACTTTTTAGTCTCATTACACTAAAAGTAGCCATTTTTATCTCTAGACTCATTGACCTGCTTCGTTGTTTGGTTCTTTGTTTGTTCGTTATTGTTGTTTTGATTTGCGGCTAAGAATCAAATCAATAACTAGACTGCCTTGTCATTTACTGTCATAACACACCTGTGATAAACTAGTTTTGCATGTATTTGATCTGATTTTCTACTCTTCGCGCCTGTCTGTACTTCATGCTGGCCTGATTATAGATAGTTTTGGAACCTTTGCTTATTTTTCTGGACAAATTGATATGTAAGCTGTTTATAAGGTTTGTTTGTCTATGTCGTTGTATTTGCATCATTTATTATTAGGCCATGGGTTACTTTAGCATTTATCTTGTTATCTTGTCGAGTAGTCATTATATGGTTTAAATGTAAGTTTTTGTAATGCTTGCCCTACTTTAATGTATGTGCTCTTATTTGATAGATATTGGCCTTTTACTCAGTAATAATATAATAATGCGTGTAACTTAGTCACATCTTACCTTATCAAGCTGTGTTAGCTCATGTCATTTAAGCTTATGTTATCTCATCATAAATGAACTAAACAAATACGTCTTCCTTGTTTGCAGGTATGACTACTTGAGGATTTCCAATGATAACAACTATACCGTAGGTACATACTGTGGGGTGAAGTCTGGATTGAACATCAGTTTCACTGGACGCTATGCTGTAATAACCTTTCACTCGAACGGCCGTGTCAAGCGTAGAGGATACAAGTTAGATTTCTCATTTGTTCCTCCTGGTAAGTAGAAAGAGTCGGACGAAATTTTATCGAAATACTCTCGAAACTAAGTGTCAATTTGCTATTCAGGGATTGTTGGCTATGATAACTTATAATTCACCGATTATAATCAACGCGTTACTATTGGACAAAGAAAAATCGCAAGTGGTACTAAATTAAGCGCACGGTTATTTAGCAAATACATCCCTTAGGTGGCTACCATATCAGACGATATTGTCCGAGGCGAAAGAATGTACGAAAAATGCACAGTTGCCCGAAAAACGAAGGTTTAAAGGCGGCTGTGAAATTTTGAGGACATTCGTTAAGGGTTTATTCCAAACGTACACGGGCTACTTTTATAGAAACTTTAAAAAACGTTTACAATATATTATTGTTAAGCTAATAAGCTGTAAAATCTGAAAATAACCCTTTCGGTTTTGTAGGCATTCAAAGCACTTAAACCCAGAACTGTCAGTGTGTGCTTTGGCTGCATTAATTACCAGCTCCCACATTAATACAGATACCCCAACAAGCTAGACTATATTCTTCAGGAGATAACGGGCTAACAAAGCTTGCCAGGATTTTCCGATTTTCCCATTGGGTTATGAGAAAATCTATTGTAAAGTTTGATTATTGAATATCTTTCAACGAGTCTCACGCGCTAGGACGACGCAAGAACGCTTTTTCGATTTTCGCAAGAGCCTGAAGCAC
>NW_028145655.1:345000-635000 GCF_977016875.1 Pavona decussata | reverse complement strand
TTTTTATAGGATTCAATTTTAAATTGGGGCTTGAGGACCGCCAAAAACATATTTAGCTGACGGACCTTGTTACTGGTTTTGCAGCGCCATATGTAATGTCTGGCAATCTGGCGGATTGAGACGCTTGGAGATGTGCTGGACGGAGAATTTGCTGTTTTGGAGAGATGACTGCACGAGGAGTGAACCTAACAAATACCTTCTCATTTCAAGCTGTAGTAATGAACAATTTGTCTGTTGTCTACGAGAGGGTGGCATCTCAGTCCTATCAAGCTCTTCAAGAGGTTGTTGGTGGTTGTCCAGTCCTCGCTGATATCGCTGGCTCTGGATCAGACCATATTGGTATTGTGTTTGGAGAAGATTGCTATGACACTATCGTCTAAGGTATGACGTTAAAATTGAGAAATGGTCTCAAGGGAACGCCGACAATTTTTGGGTGGATTCTTCATGGTGGAAGTGGAGCTAACCCAGTCACTGGAGTGGTAGCCAGGGCTCATGCCCACGCCTTCCGAGCCTCAGTTCATGAAAAACTGAAGGACTTCTAGATTTTGGACCACCTTGGTGTAACAAGTGATGAGATGTTGGAACATGACCTTGAACTGAAAGTGAAGAACGCCATTCAGCGCGATGAATTGGGCAAGTATGTTGTGTCGTGGCCCTGGAAACCTCAAGCTCTAAAGAACTTAGCTCTTAACAAGACCCTTAGTGAAAAAAGGCTTCGCCGAATGGTAAGAAGGATGACAAAAGAGAAGTACACAGCATATGACCGTCAGTTGAAGTCTCTCCTTGAAGAGGGTCACATCGAGTTGCTGCCAAAAGACTATGTTCCCCAGTCATATCTTCCACATCGAGGCGTTGTAATGATGGATCGGGAGACAACCAAACTGCGTATAGTACATGATGCCTCAGCCGAGTCTGAGGAAGGCCTTTCTCTAAATGATGCCCTTGAGAAAGGACCAAACCTTTTACCGTTATTGTGGGGCATTCTTCTCCGACTCCGAATTGGCAAGGTCGGTATTGTAGGCGATCTTGAGAAGGCCTTTTTACAGTTGTCCCTTCATGAGGAAGATCGGAACGTTTGTTGTTTCTTATGGCTAAACCCCCAAGGAGAGATAGATGTGTACAGATACAAAAAGGTGTTCGTCGGTGCCAAATCACCACCATTTCTGCTGCAGGTTGTCCTAAAGCACCATTTGGAGGGGTCCATAAGCAAATCAGAGATGGCCTCCCAACTTCTTCGCAACCTCTACATGGATGATCCGGTGAACTCTGTAGAGAACACTGAGAAAGCAAGAGAGTTTTGGCAAGAGGCAATCTGCATATTTAAAGATGGTGGCTTCAACCTGCGGAAATTCCGGTCCAATGATGAGGATCTGCTCCGTGAGTTTTCAGATGGTCAAGTGCAACAAATTCACAAGGTTCTTGGGGTTACTTGGGACTTGAAATCTGATGAACTTTTACCACTTGTTGATCTGGATGTTACTGTGCCTAAGAAGCTAACAAAGAGGGAAGTACTGTCTTGTTTGTCCAAGATTTATGACCAATGTGGACTTGTGAGTCCAGTAGTTACTCCATTGAAGATTGTTGTCCAGGACTGCTGGAAAGAGAAGCTCGGGTGGGATGAAGAAGTCAACCAGGATTTCCGACGGCGTGTTGAGGAAGTCTTGAAAGGGTGTTCCGGTGGAAATCTTCTTAGAGTCAACCGATGGCTGGGAGTAACACCTTCTCAACAAGAGTACATGAGACTGTCGCCTTACGTTTTTACTGATGCCTCATTCAGAGCCTATGCTCAAGCAGCCTACCTTCGTATTAAAGATACAAAAGGAAAAGTGACAGTGAATCTTGTTGCTTCGAAGTGCCGACTTGCACCACCAAGTGGAGACACAATACCTTGTCTTGAGCTCCTTGGTGCGTTACTTGGAGTTAGGCTTCTGAATTCCCTGAGACAAGAATACCGCGGCATTCTAAAGTTTGATGACGAATTCCTTTGGACCGATTCTAGTGTTGCTCTCGCATGGATCAATCAGGGACCGCGTGTGGGTGGAGTGTTTGTGACCACCCGCGTGGAGGAGATAGCTACTGTCGGTGGAGTATGGTCTTGGGTCCCCACAAACGAAAACCCTGCTGATTTACCCACTCGAGGGACGACAGTAGCCCAGTTATCAACCTCCAAGATTTGGTGGAATGGTTCTCACTAGCTGAAAGAACCTGAAACAGAATGGCCGAAACATCGAATGAATGAGACAGATGTTACATTGGCTATGATTGGGTTTAGCTGATAGTCAAGAACGAGGAGTATCTGGAGGACTTCGTTGACCCTCCCAGAACGGGAAGGTGTCTTCGAACCTTGAGGAGTGTAGCATGGATACTGCGTTGGCGCACGTCTGTTGAAAACATTCAAACTCTGCTGCCCATTAAGGAGTTGCAAACTGCCAAGACATTCATCCTGGAACAACCACAAAGGAAGTTTTTTTCTGGGAAGAATTGAAAGCATTAGAAATTGGCCAACCAGTTCATCGCCAGTCTAGTTTGATGTCCCTACATCCGTTCTTAGAAGGTGGTTTGATCAGGATGGGGGGCCGTTTGCAACAAGTGGAAGCGACGTTTGACGAGCTTCATCCAGTCCTTGTGAAGAAGTGTGGTGTTGTCGACCAGTTAGTACTTCATGTTCATGAACAAATGCAACACGCTGGTACTGCAATGGTTATTTCAAAACTGCGACGCCAAGGTGTTTGGATTCTGCGTTCAAAGAAGTCGGTTTCATCCGTTTTACCGAAGTGCAGAAAGTGCAGCGGGTTCTTGGCTGGTCCTGCATCCGAACAGACGCCGCCATACCCCCAATGTCGAGTGACTTGTAGGCGTCCTTTTGAAGCAACAGGCATGGACTTAGGAGGACCCCTTTACCTAAAAGACAGTAAGGTCTGGTTCGTAGTGTTTACGCGCATGTCCGTTAGAGCCATCCATTTGGAGCTTGTGACATCGTTGTCTGTAGAAGTGTTTATTCAGGCCCTGCAGAGATTTATGAACAGGCGAGGTGTCCCGCAGCTGTTCATAAGTGATCACGGAACAAACTTTGTAGCTGCAGCCAAGTGGGTGAGAGAGAAAAATCTCGACATAAAGTGGCAGTTTGTGGTCGAAAGAGCACCTTGGTGGGGAGGAGCCTGGGAAAGGTTAGTGGGCGTTGTCAAAGGCCTTTTAATTTACGTCGCACGTTGGGCCATGCTGTGCTTTCCCGGGAGGAATTGGAGACCGTCCTTACTGAGGTGGAGAAAGTCGTTAACCTCCAACCTATTACCTATCTGTGGGAGTTGGCCGACCCTGGTGGTGGCGTTCTTATCCCTCTCAGTCCACAGCATCCCGAGGAGACATCAAAGAAGAAAAAGAAAGAGAACTAAACCACTCTGACGAATTTCAACGGAGAAAAAAGTGGCTGTCTTCTATAAATGACCTTTGGAAGGAAAAATCTTTGCATCAAATACTGGATTCCCAAGGGGAAGCCTGGAAGACTGCGCCAAATCCTTTAAAAGAGGGAAATTGTTCTTGTGGCCGTTAAAAGAGGGAGAAATTGTTCTTGTGGCCGATGACAGAGAGAAACGCCTTAATTGGAAGATGGGTGTTGTTAGACAGCTGATTCGTGGTCGTTACGGAAGAAGCCGTGCAGCTGTTGTTCAGGTGACGTCTGGTCTATTGAGACGTCCAATTAGTATAAATTGGAACTCTGTGCTGAGACAAACAATCTCCCGCCCATTACAAGTTCTCCAGACAATTCTGATAAAGATAGTGCGATGCCAGACAACGAGGTTAAGATGATGGACAACGACGAAGAGGAAGTTGAATGTGAAGTTACCCTTCCGCAGAGAACTCGGAGAGGAAGACAGATTGTTCGTCCACGCCGTTATGAGGACTGATATGGATGGAGTCACAACTTGCTACCGCAAGTTGCGAAGTGGAGGATGTCCAAAGCTGATAGTGGAAATGAAAAAGAAATGATAGGTTTTCTAGTATTTTGTTCTTATGTTTTCGCGAACATTCCAGTGTAGGAAACGTTAAGGAACCCGCATGTCAGTTTTTGTTGTTCGAAGATTCTACATATTTGACAACAGTGTTGAAATTAGCAAGAGATGTAATGTTCTAAGCCTACGAAACTAGAGGATTCTGGGATGTCAAAACACGTGCGCAAACGGGATTGAATTTGCTAGTTGTTGTTGCTGTTGACGCGAATAAATCAAAGGACAAAGCTGAAATCTTGTGTTATTGTGGAACTATCTGGAGTCCGAATATGTGAGGAAGTTTTGTGTTTATGTTGGAATAATTTGGAGTCCGAACAAGAGGAAAAGCACTTCCAGGTGGTGGCAAGTTACTCGCCCTGAACCCAATAATTGATAAAGATGGATTGATGAGATCTGCTGGTCGTCTTGAGAATGCTGAGTATTTACCGCCGGTGCACCCAGGTCCACAATAAAAGCGTCCAAACGAGCTGTAGAATCCTAGGAACAAAGAAAGCGACAACCACACACATGTATATGACAATATAATCTTTATTGTTTGCCGGAACAAGCAAAGCCGTATCAAGTGGAGGGGGCAAAGCCGAGGCCATTCTCCCCCGATGCAGCCCGCCAAAACCAACAGACAACAAAGGGGGGGGGGGGGGGGGAAAGAGAATAAAATAAGAATAAAAAGGAATGAAAAGAAAATGTCAGGGGAGGAATTATGGAGACAGTGAAACAATGTTTTTTGCGAGCAAATGAGTCATGGATATGCACCGCGGTAAAGGTTGTGCGATGTAGAGAAGGACAGCATTGGAAGCCCAGGCGCCTTGTAGACTGATAAGCTCAATGGGGACGTCACAACAGAACACATATGTTGCCCCTCTACGACGAAAGCTGTGGTCAGGGTATTGAGTGGGCTTCAGGCCGGCGGAACAGAGAATGTGGTGTAATTTGTTGGTGAGGACGGCGTGCGTTATTGGGCTAGTAAGGGCTCCCCTGGAGTTCAAAAAGGCGGGGGAGGAGGGTAGGGCCGGGAACAGGCGGACATGGCGCTCGTAGGCTTGCACGGGGCAAAGCAGACGACCAGGAGGAAGGCGAACAACAGGGATGAGAAGTTTACGTTCCTTGAACTGAATGGTCTTAGACCAACGAACAAAGATGACCAAACCCCAAAGGTGAAATAGAATGTCCTGGCGAGACAGGGTTTTCGAAGGATCGTAACCAGTAACGGTCTTAGGGACCAAATTGGACTTGCGAAAAAATGAATGAAAGGTGATAAGCCTAGCCGCCCAGAATCCAGAGTCCTCACTGGTGATGAGCAGTGGACGAAGGCGTGAAAGGATTTAAGGAGTAATCGGTAATTTTTATTCTTGGGGTCACCCAGAACGCCTCGAAAACCGCGAATGATGAGTTTGATAGTAAAGACATCGTGGAACGCAACATTGTAGCCAAAATGCCTGTGAAGGACATTAATGGCGGAGTGATTGTTGATTATAATAGAGTAGTTGCAGGATGTAGACAATTGGATGAGTAAACGAATAACGGTGCCATGGGCGGCTGGAATAGGAACCAGACCAAATCTTCAACAGAAGCGCAGATAAACACGCTACTGAGAATCGCGAGTACTTAAGGTGGAGGACGCAAAGGCAGCTGCGGAGACAAACTTGGATCCGCGATCCAGCTCCGAGAGATATCCTGAAGAAGGAAAAACAAGTCTGCTAAAAGAGCATGTGAAAGCACAGAGTTTTGTAGTAAGCGACTTAATCGGTCAGCCGCGTGATTAAATTTGCCTGGTAGGTGATGAGAGGGAAGGTGGAAATTATATCGAATGATTTGCCAGAAGAATTCATGCAACCAGGTCATAGCGATGGGGTTTTTGCACGTGCCGTTGTTGTTAAAGGACATGGCTTGGGTATCATCAGTTTCAATGCAGACGCGTTTGTTAGCCCACTTGGGGTCCCAGCGACAGGCCACGAGAAGAATGGGGAAAAGCTCCAAATAGTTTATATTTGAACGAAGCGAAGGGTCAATTGCCTGACAGGCAGTAATCCAGTGCGGATTTTGCAGCAACATATGATCAGTTTCAGGGCAAGCTTCCCACGATCCAGCAAACCAGTCGTTAGAACATAAGGCCCCAAAACCGTAAAAGGAAGCATCAGTCTGGAAGAAGATAGGCCGTCGAGAGTCTAGCGTCATACTACGGCCGTTGAAGGTTACAAGAAATTGTTTCCACCACAAAATGTCGGCACGAAACTGAGAGTTAAAGGGGCAACGAGATGAGGAATGACGAAGTTTAGTGATGCAATCAATAACACGCCTGAGAAATGTTCGGCCACCGTGGACAACGAGACACGCAAAGTTCAACGAGCCCGCGAGAAAATACCCCAAGTATCAGGCTTTTCGTGGGGGAGGAGGGGAGAGGGGGAAGAAAGGAAGAGGAAAAGAGAAGAAAAGTCTGACAGGAAAGCATTGAGACGAGTATTTGGCCCCCTGGATGAGCATGACACTTCGCCGCAAATAGTAGCCAATCAAAATAACTTCCGGTCACGTAACTGTCATGTCATCGATGACCGCTGTGAGAGATATGAACTGAAGTTACACACACAGCTCCATTGCGACGCACTCTCCAAACAGAATATTTTCTGTTGAGCACCACTGAGCAGAATTCGCGACTAGATACAGTTTTATTACAGGAGGAAAATACAAATTTCACAGTTCAGGACGGCAAGAAGTGATGACAAAAACGCAGCCATAACTAATCAAAAGACAAATAGCCGGGATAAGACACACAAGATCTCAGCTACGAAAACAAATAGGCGGCCGGATAAAGATTATTGCACAGTTCAAATCCTAGCTAGAGAGGCTGTACTGTCACCGGACGCACTAAAAGAAGCCAAACCAAACCCAAATAAAATGCCTCAACGGGTATAAGAACGACGGTTGCTCAACAGGCGATAAATGCAGCACTCATAACCCAGAAATGGCCTTTACATGCAAACATACAATACATGCTACAGCTGCATGGTTTAGTCTATCATGCAAATACTCCAAATCATCATGTTAAGCCACTGCAAACCTACAAGAAGCTAAATTGGTGGAAAGACCGAAATTGAACCGGGACATATGCGTGTAGAAGTCTCTCAAAGATATTCTAGTTAGAACTAAATACAACGTACGAACTGTACAGGGGTCGTGTTGACCCGTCAACACCTTTTTAAAAAACTAAGACACGATTCTTGTTCTTTTTTTAGTTCAATACCAGGAAAGATCTTCGGAGCTTCTTTAAATGCTTCCTTGGATTTGGTTTTGAATCTGTACAAGTCAACTCGACTGAGCTAAAAACGTTTTTTCGCTATCACAGCCTTTCGAAATTCAAGATGGTTCCCCCCTCCCAAAAAAAAAAGATGGTTCCCAACAAAATAATGCTCGCACTCTTGATAATTTTTGTTTCCGGCGGTGTGACGTAACCTTTCATGTCTCGTCCAATCAGCGCCAACGTACGAAATTTGGACGTTCGACACAGACATAAGAAAGGTTCTGTATCAGGCCTTCCTCTCCTCTTCTCCCCCTAACCCTCCCCCACCCCTTCCCCCCTTCCCTAAGGAAGGCCTGATACTCAGGCTAGCGAGAGATTGAAGTTGACACTTGCTTGCAGAGACTTTATCAGGAAAAGACGAAATGAGAGCGTTGAGGAGAGTCAACATGTCACCCGGAAGGCGAATAGACATATGTGAATAATCTAGTTCGATTCCTAGGAACGTCACCCGCTGTGTCGGAGAAACAATTTTTTCTAACTGATGTTAAGCCCAAGGAAATGTAATAGGCTGATAACAGTGGCGAGACCGTTTTGATACTCGGCGTGGGCGCAGCCGATGATAAGAAATTTGTCTAAACAAGATGCCCATACTGGCATTTACGCGTGATGCTTAATGTGGCCTCATTGATTCCCATTGTGTGCCTCGCAGATTTATAAAACTATCCTAGCTAATGGAATAGTTTGAGTCACAAAGATAGCGTTATGTTGTTTCCCTTGTGTCACGCCTGTTATCTTTGTACCAAAAATTCCATTCCTTCGTGATATTTTATCGTTGTGTTATTTGAAATCATACCGAAAATGACTTTCTCATAACGTCATGCTTATCAGTGACCTTTTCTTCGCGCATTTTGGTTCTAAAACTGTCAAACAAAGCACGATTCCTTTGCCAGGAACTCTCCAGTTTCCACCGTTTTGAATTTCGAGTGCTTCTGAGAAGTTATTCTTTCGATTTAGATTTCTTCAAAATTTCTTCGATTTCTTCAAAATGGTTAATTTTCCGTTTGAAAACGGCACACTTGAGTCCACAACATGTTAACAAGATGGCCGCCACAAATTTATTCCAGCTTTAATGAATAAATCAAATGATGCTTTGAAGTCACACAGGTAAGGGTGAGTGGGTCCCCTCCCTCGCGTATACGCGACAAGCATGGATTTTGATTGACCTGTTTTTGTTGAAAACAATCAGAGCAATACATCCCTACTACTAGGGCATAGTTTAATAAATAAACTAATGTGCAGATTTGTGACTACGACGAAGAAAAGAAATCTACCGGTTTTTAGACACGGTATGGTCCTTAGGGCATCCACGTAATAATTGACAATAGCTTTGAAACCACGTCGAGACATCATGCGAACAGTAGCATTTGAGAGACGATTAAAAATGGCCGGAGCACACGAAAGACCAAAACATAGGTGGTTATCCACAAAATACTCATAGCGAGAATGGTCGAGTTCTCCAAACATACCGCAGTGTCAATGGAATTCATCCAAAAAGACTCCAAGTCCCGTTTAATGTGATCATATAGAGAAAAACCATGAGGGCCGCTGCAGCCCATGATGGGGCGCGATTTGCCCGAGTCCCTTTTAGGAACACGGCCAATAGAATGAATGCACCGGGGTTTGGTAGAAACTCGGGAAATGCAACCCAAATCTACTTCTTTGAGAAATATGTCGTCCACATCAGGTTTAGACTCAAAACAAGTAGCACTAGCATAATTATAGCTTTCGTAGCCATCAACACGAGAGGGGTCGGATTCTGTAATAAGCTTGAAACCATTTCGAAGGCCATCAAGAATAAATTTTCTGTCCGGATCATGCAAAAGTTCTTTTACCCAAGCGTGGAATTTTAAAGGGCAATCCGCAAGCGGAGATAAGTTAGCAGAAGCGGTGTCTTCAAGCGGAAAAGAATCATGTTCATTAACGGTGCATATAGGAAGTCATTTGTCCGATTTTTTGCTAGAGCCAGCGACGCCGGTGCAAGCTTTGCCTTTGTTGGGTTGTGAACAATGAATGCAAATGTGCTTGAACCGACAACACTGCGTGTTAGGGCAACCGTTAGGACTAAAATTCCAACGGAAACAAAACTCCTTGCTCATAGAAATGCGACCATCATTAGCGAAGGAGGGGGAAGATGGCGTTGGGCGTAACGTGACTGCTGCAGCGAAATACTGGACGCTAAGGTCGTCTACGTTACTTCCCCAGCTAAAGTTGTCCCGTGATTTGGTGGCACGGTAATCTTGATCAAAGGCTAGGATGGCACGGGTTTGAAATCTAGTTCCCTTAATAGCCAAAAACAATAGGTAACAGATGTAATCCATGGCCTCCGAGGGATTGTTGGACATAATAGACTCAAGGATCTTAAAGTTTCCTAGCATTAATTGCGCAAAAGTCAGCTGTAGAGGTTTAAGATGCTTCCCATCAGGGTCAAATATAAGATTGGAAGGTGACAGTGGCTTACCTTCTGAACGAGTAGAGCCATTTGAAGAACTCGAGACCATTGTTGTAGTTGCTTATTCAGTCCATTGGTCTAACTATGTATATGTATACGACGGAGCGGCTGCCTTTCAATCACAAAACTCGGCCTCGATCTTGGCGAGCTTGTCGTCCAGCTTAAAGGAAGGAAGCGACGAAGGATGCAAGACCTCTGTCAAAGGAGAAACCACTGGGGAAACCGGGGTGGTCATGGAAACAGTGGAGGGTGGCTACTACAGGAGAGTAGCGATAACTCGGCATAAAATAATTTTTTGCCCAACAACAAGCTTCATGTCCGCAAAATCCTGCTTGGTAAAGCCAGTAAGAACAGATTCCGAGGTGATGTGGTGCTCAGCCAAAACTTCCATGAGACTTTCAAGGAGGTTATGTTCATGGCAAAATTGAATCAACCAAGAGGTGTCATTTTTTTGTAGGAGAATATTTTTTCCCAGAGTGCTTAGGCATGGCGTTAAAAAACAAAGGCACATTCTAGATCGAAGGCGAGCTAACAGTGATGTAGCAGATAACGAAACTATCGCAGATGTTCAGGGGCACAGTTAATGGATAACTAACAGATTCTACGTATTATATTGCCATTGGCGGGTATCCAATACCTTGCATACGGGATTTTTGGGAACGCTGCTGTGATGGACAAAGAACTGATAACGGCGTTCACTGGTGCAGACGCCCTGATATACTCACAACCTTTAACATATCTATCAGCGAACCCTGCAGATGATGTTCCGTTAACACCAAACTATTTTCTACATGGGCAATTTGGGGGACAGTTCGCGCCTGAATCTGTAGTCGAAACGGAATTCAGACCTAAAAGGTGATGAAGACGCGTTCAAGAGCTAGCCCGACACTTTTTTATACTTTTATTTACGAGGTGTAATATACAATATTTAAACAAAACTACACTATAACACTTAATCTAGTTTTCGTACAATAAGCTTACTTACAATATTACATAACAGTACTGGCGTAAATGTTAGCAGTAACATTACTTAATATAACTTAAAGTATTGCCTAAATAGAAAAAAGATTGTCGCAGTTATTTAAGCAACCTATGCAGTTGTGAAAAGAAAGCATGAAAAATTTAGGCTTGAACATGATTTGAACCCATGACCTCTACGATGCCGGCTCAGTTCTCTACCAGCTGAGCTATTAAGCCAACTAGGAGCTGGTCAAATTGTGAGTTCGTGATATACCCTTCTCAAACTCATTAATAATTCATCAAGACAAAACAAAGAAAATCACTACCGTGACCGTGGTTTGGATATGTGATCCTAATTACCATAAAATTTTGCCAACTTTAGCCTTGAATTTCTCCAAGAATTATTGATCATTTGAGAAGCCATATCAAACACTCGAAAGTGTGTTTCATCAGATATCCAAACAACTCGAAGTCGTTTAAAAAAACTCGGCTGCGCCTCGTTTTTTCAACCTACTTCTCAGTGTTTGGATATCTGATGAAACACACCTTCTCGTGTTTGATATATTACATGAAACGTGAATAAATTAATATGAATATATGAAACATAGATATTTATTTTCGCAACTGCTTTGGTTGCGTTAAAAACTGTGAGGATCTTTCTTCTATTGAATCTTTCACCCGCGGTTCAAATATATGTTTCATATATTTAAATTAATATATTTGTGCAAAAATGTGAACTCCATTTCCGTCGCTCCCTCGGGTCACAAATGTTTGGAAGTCTTCAACAGATTCTCCAAAAGTTGCTTTAATCTGCAATAAAATACAGGCGGTTTTCTGACAGGTATCATGGATAAGGTTTTAAGTACACCACCTTAACAAACTGGTTTACAAGATGTCTCTGCTTATTGTCTTTCTAACTTGATTCTTAACAGCTACTTTGACACCATGGACAAACCCACCAACCACAAACAGATCAGCGTTCCCGACACCGAGTCAAACTACAGGTAATGATATATCACCTGAATGTTTTGAAGTATATATTACTAAATGTAGGTTTTCAAAATGTAACGTTTCATTTGTCCACAGCTTTCACATACAAACTGCGCGACGATATTTTATTGAAGATTTAAGAGAAACAGCAATTAAAGTTCAGTTTAAAAATGTACCATTTCGAAGGAAAACAGGTTCTCCATTAATGCGGTTTGAAACACACTTCTTAACAAGAAACATTACAATACTTCCTTGGACAAACCAACGGACAATACGAAGACCACTATTTACAATTATTTTACTACTACATTGACTACTAGGTGACTGTATTTCTTTTTCTTCTCTTTTTTTTTTCTGTCCTTCTCGAGAGGAGACGGCGGGACCCGTGCGCAGCCGACAATGTGTGTGACGTAAATTCAAAATTAAATTTATGCGGCTCAACTAATCACCTTAAATGACATCCGACGACAATCCCATGCTAAATTAGATCAACAAACATAAGCGAGAAAGGCACCAAAACTCTGAAGATTGAAAGTAATATTTCGGGCGATTGCTGAGATAGTTTCTTCTAGCCAGAGAGGTGATGAAACGCCTATGAAGACTACGGGTTCTACCCTCCACGGGTGTCTGCTTTGTGGTACAGAGCAAATTAAGTGGTCGTCGAAAGAGAACTAGCTTAAAAGGCAAAGTTAAGGATGTCGCTAAAAGAAGAGCCAATGATTTGAATATTCCGCTTAATAGCGTCTACGTCGAACGATTCTTGTGCAACGATAGATCACTGCAAATAAAAAAAAAAAAAAAAAAAAAATCTTGAACAATGCCCAGACCAGGCGAGCGTAGTAAAGAGTGAAATTAAGAGTATTTTCGCTTCGGAATAATTGCTTAAACATGGTGCCGTGGGATTCTTGTGCCAACAAAGGCTTCTCGTTATTTCACAAACGCAAGACCAAAGATGCCAGTTAACAGTTTAAATCTTACAAATAGTTATACAGAACGGGAGCAATATGTTGAAATGGAGCAGACAGACCTATGCGACTCACGCTGTGTGTCCACTGTATTAATGAAAGCGTTCACAGTTTGGTATTAAACGCTGTCTTTAAGCGATTTTTACTGTGCTCTAAGATCTTTTCTCATCATCCTGGGCTGTTTAGATTAGCTTCTCTATCCCATTGTGCACGCTAGCGATGTGGCATTTGCTAATAGGTTTATTGGCTCGGTTTATTCGGCGGTGACCCCTACAGATTTCGAAAATTTGACTCGATCTTATATCAGCGACATCAAGGGCGAAATAACGACAACTAAAGATTGAAAGTTCGACCGTTTCACGGCATCAAAATCCATCTTCGCAGCTAAGAAAATTGGAGACTTCAGGCAGGTCTACACGATTTTCTAAGGTCGAAATTAACAACGCCAAGGTCACGCGTCCAGCTGTCTCTTCCAGGATGAGCGTAGGCTCATTTCGTGAACAGTAGCTGGTAATCGATTCTAACTTCACAAATGTTTGGAGATCTTCAACAGATTCTCAGAAAGTGGGAGTTCCTCTTTGAATAGAATTGGAACTACTGGGAAACATTAAAAAATGTACTGGTCATTGAGAGGCCCTCGGTGAGTTTTGAACACATATAGAGGAAATAACTAGCCAACGTTTGAGTGATCAACCCTGATTGTTCCTGATACTGAGGATGCTAAAATATTTATTTGTATTTGTCAACAACTGCCATATTCAAATTGCGTTTCGATCTGCATATAAATACTAGGCGATTTTCTGACAGGCATATATAATGGACCAGTTTGGAAGTTTCTTTTTAACCGACTCCAAAAACAGAGTTTTATTCGCCCATCACTGTTAATACAGTATCGTTACGTTAGATAAATATATAGTTGCAGGAGATCTCAGCAAGCTCTACTGAGCGTTTCAGGGGAGATCCCCAATAAAAGTGTCGTTACTGTTGCACCACCTTGAAGTGCACCACCTTCACTAACTGGCTTAGAAGTTGTCTCTTTTTATTTACTTTTTCATTTGATTCTTAACAGCCACTTTGACTCCGTCGACAAATCTACCAACCACAAACAGACCAGCGTCCCCGACACCGAGTCAAGCACCAGGTAATAGATGACTTGTGTTTTTGAAGTATATATTACTAGAATTAAGTTTTTAATCTAACGTTACACCTGTGACAACTGTCGCATACAAATTGCGCGACGATAAAGAATTGAAAATTAGGGAGCTCACAATTACCAGTCAGTTTAAAAATGCACCAATTCAGTTGACAAACATGTTTATCTAGGTCTCCATTAATGTAGTTTACAACACACTCCTTAATAGAACACACTACAACTCCTCCTTGGACAAACCCAGCGACAACACAAAGACCACCATTCACTATCTTCTTACTACTACATTGACTATTAGGTGACTGCATTTCTCTTTCTTCTCTAAGTATACATTAGTAAGAAAATTTTTAAAAATTTAATCTTCTAACGCCTTGATGTCTGCAGAACAAAGGGTTTTAATCGACGCAATGTATTAAGTGGATTTTTTTTAAACTTTGTGAAGAAGTAAGTTTCCCAAAGCTGGTTTCTTATTGTAGTTAGTTGCCGTGATCACCTTTCGATTGTCACTTTCTAAAATTTGATTCTGCTAGCCAGGTACATGCATTTTTTGTAAAACTTTGAAAATATCTTATGTGAATAGAGGATATTATTTTAAGGAGAGTTGCTTAAATACTTTAAAGTCAGATATTTAACATGAAAGGAGGCTTCCGAATGACTTGCTGAAATAAAAACATGGAAGTTATGTATAATATTTCTTTACTTGTAAGTTTTCACTAACAAAAAGTCTACTTCAGGCAGCCGCCATTGATACTAGCAACATGCTGAGCTCACTCAATTAAATTGCACCTAAACCCCTCCACCGCCATTTTCTTCTCCCACAAAATCGCCATATTTTGGTAGGGATATCTGCCGAAGTATTTTTTTGATTTGGCGAAATCTTCGCTATATTGGGCCTTGTTGAAATACAGAAAATCGCCTAAAATTACCACCATTTTGGTTCACGACCGAGTTTTAAGGAGCATGGATCTAGTGGTTGCTGACGTCACTTTAAGAACACGAGAACACTATACACACTTTACTTGTTTCTTTTATAAATTTAGATTAACAGTATGTAGATTGGGAGGAGGGATTCTGTTCACGGCGACTTTGAACCTGAATAACTTTTTTTAATATTTGCGCAAACTCCATGAAAATTAAGGTTCTTTTCAGAAATTTAACTAAAAAAAGTTTTATGTTGTCGTTTGTATTCATTGACTTTGATCTTGCCATGCAAACCAAATTTTGACAGGCATTTTTCTTCACAAAATGAAAAATCCCTTATTAAAATAAAGAAAAATCTTTTCTTGATATAACTTTTGTTGTTAGGTAGAATTATTGTTTTCTTTAATGTTTCTGATTGGTTTTCGCTTAATTTCGCTACTTTTCTGAAGTTATGAAATGAAACGTGATGCAATCTTTTTTTAAGCCTGGTGAACAAATGAGAATGATGTATTATTCAGTAATGACACAGGCAAACTCGAAAAAATAAATTTCGAGTGCTCCTATCAGGAGTCAAACCTAAGACCTTCCGATTACTAGTTCGGATGCTCTACCACAGAGATACGCGAGACTATTGGGAGCGAAGGCCATTAAACTACTGTAGGTTCATGGGACAAATTTGTTGCACATGTTTCGTAGGCTAATTGACCGGAATAAATATATTATTTTAGAGCCGAATAGGAAAGAAATCTGGGATCGGAAAACATTGAATGGCTGTCTTCAGTCAGTCTGATTAGTTTTAGGGACCAATATGTGATGTTTGGAAACATTCACGGGCTCTAGATGTCAAGTGTTTGTGAATCGGTTCTGATCTCATAATTCGTGACGTGAATTGCGAGCCGCAAGTATCGCACGCATAATCGATCGTCCTTGAGTGGAAAAGAGTTTGAATGAGAGCTTGAAACTTGGATCAAATAAAGTTCTTTTCTTCGTTCTTCGAGATATGAAATTTAATTTAGAGAAAATTACATACCAGAAACACTTTTATTTTAATGAAAATAGGCATTAGTTTCAATGTCATTTTGAGTAGCGAACACAAATCTGCATGCTTTAGAAAGCAACCGGTGATTTTGGAATTTTTATTGTATTAATTTTCTTGTGAGATGGTTGGTCTAGGTTTGTGTAAAATTTCAAGTTCATTGAGTTATTTTACACCGTGAACGGGGCTTCGTCCTTTGACCTAAATTTTCGCGGTGTTCATCGGCCCGTGACCGCACCTTAAGGCCGCATTTCAAACTCTTGCAATTTCAGTCAAAAAATAAAATACCTTGGAACTTTAAAGTATGATTTTCGAAAATAGTTAATCCAAGGGTATCTTCAGGCAAAATATAAGAAATTCGACCAAGTGGTCGCTGAAATGCAGTTCTCGATTCTTACAGGCAGCCGCTCTTAATAAAGCAGTTACACTGAACAAAGCTATGCTCTAATTAATGTATACTTTTATTTTATGCTGATTTTGGCAGAGTTTAATACCTAAACGTTGAACTTGTAGTGAATATTTTTTGGAATGTACTGAAATGGAGAGTAATCATTTTTAATTAAAACGGGTTTTTTTTTGCGTTCTTTCACTCAGTTTTTCTCTTCCCTTTAACTTTTATATAATGGTTATTTAAAAATAATTTGTTTTGAAAAAAAAAGTAAACGCTAAAAAAACATGTCGTTTCGACCTCTCCGAGGTCATTTTCAAGTGAGATTAACTTACAAAGCTTAGCATAAATATATTACTAACAGTTAAAATCGGTAAGATTGTCATGAACGCTAAAATGAGATAAAACGTGTCAATGGTAAGTATTTATAAAGTAAAAAAAAAAAGGACATAAAACAATGAAGCAATATAATAGTAAGGCTTGTTAACAACTGATCTAAACAAATATTTTCGCGCGGATAGAATTACACTGTTTGTTTAGTTTGGTTTAAACGTGTCAATGGTAAGTATTTATAAAGTAAAAAAAAAGGACATAAAACAATGAAGCAATATAATAGTAAGACTTGTTAACAACTGATCTAAACAAATATTTTCGCGCGGATAGAATTACACTGTTTGTTTAGTTTGGTTTCAGTTCTTGATAAAAAAGCATTTTGAAAATGAGACAGTAAACTTTTAGCGCAAAATCTGTATCTAAGAAATTACTCATGAAAACTAAATGTCTACGCAATCCAACAGGGTGTGGTTCCGTTGTCAACAACGTGCTGACAAGTCCCGGATATCCAAGCAGGTACCCAAACAACATGGACTGTGTCTACCGAGTTTATATTCCACACGGGATGGCCATGAAGATTTACTTTTATTATTTTAGACTTCAGAGTCATCGATATTGCAGGTACAAGACTATCGAGTCAGTGTTCAGTATATACATTACGTAACCTCCATTGCATGATAATGGCCAGTTTTGATTATTCCCTTGTTTTGTTTTGTTTGTTGTGATTGATGAAAGGTGTATACTACTCGAAACGTTTTATTGGGACATTCCAAAGAACAAAGTTACTTGTTAGTCTCATTATACTAAAAGTAGCCATTTTTATCTCTAGACTCATTGGCCTGTTTCGTTGTTTGGTTCTTTGTTTGTTCGTTCTTGTTGTTGTTGTTGTTGTTGTTGTCTTGATCTGCGGCTAAGAATCAAATCAGGGACTGGTCCTAGCGTCATGGCGGCAGGACGCCATTGAAAACGCTCCGGTAGAAATATGGATTTCTACACCTAATACTCAACACAACCGCTAACCGGGAGCCTGCTAGTTAGACATTTGATCTGCTGGGAAGAGGAGTAAGCTAAATGGGAAGAAAAAGATCAAAACGCGGGTCAAGTTCTTCGACAAGCGATGAAAGTATGCCCACTGGCGAAGATGGCAGTTGCCTAAACAAAGAACTGAAGGACTCAATTGACTGTTTGAAAAAATTAGTCACCGACGGACTAGCAGAGTTACATGCAGACTTGGGCAAGCTACGATATGAATTTAAAGCTGACATAAACGAGGTGAAATCTTCGATCCAAAAACTTGAAAATAGCATAGAATTTACTCAAGGTGAGGCTGAATCCTTAAAAGAGCAAGTAAAACAGGAATCGAAGAAGCATGCTACTGACGTCGAATCACTACATAAAATGGCCGCTGAGTTGGAGTTAAAGTTAAAGGAGGAAGTTGAACGTAATATTAACCTAGAGCAGTATTCTAGACGAGAGAACTTAAGATTCAACAACATTCCTGAAACAGAAGAGGAAGACTGTAAAGCTCTTATCTACGATGTCATCGAAAAATACCTTGATGTTGACACCTCTCAAATTCGATTCCATGCAGTTCACAGGGTTGGAAAGATGTCCGAAGATAGATGCAGACCAATCATTGCTAGGTTCGTTTGTCGGGAGGACAGAGACCGCGTTTGGTTTGAAAGAGGCAGGATTAAAAACTCCACTACCTACACTGTCTCATATATCACGAGACTACACCAAAGCTATACAAGATGAAAGAAGAAAGTTAATCAAGGCGATGATGAAAGCCCGAGATGAGCACGGAATAAGAAACACCAAGGTTAAGGGCCGACATTTATATATAAGCAGTAACAGGTATGATCATAAAAGTATTCTGGATTACCTTAAATAATTTAATGTAATGTTTTTAAAACAAGTCAGTAGATTTTATGCAAATTTCTTTTTTTTTTTTTTTTTTGAACAATTGAACAATCAATTGAACAATTTTTGAACAATCCTTTCACCTCAGGTTTTGTAATTAACACCTCGGGTGAAATAGGATATGACCTCAGCCCAACAATTTGGCTTCTTATAAGATAATAAGTGGTATTGTAAGTAATGTAGTATTGCAAGTACTGTAGTATTGTAAGTAACGTCGTACCGTAGTATTGTAAGTAATGTAGTATTGTAAGTAATTGTTGTATTGTAAGTACTGTAGTATTGTAAGTAATGTAGTATTGTAAGTACTGTAGTTTTTGTAAATACTGTAGCATTGTAAGTAATGTAGTAAAGCAAGTACTGTAGTATTGTAAGTACTGTGGTATTCAAGTAATGTAGTAATGCAAGTACTGTACTGTAGTATTGTAGGTAAATAAAAGATTTAACTAAAAAAAATCAAATCAATAACAAGACTGCCTTGTCATTTATTGTCATGACACACGTGTGATAAACTAGTTTTGCATTTACATGTATGTTATCTGATTTTCTACTCTTCGCGCCTGTCTGTACCTCATGCTGGCCTGATTATGGGTTGTTTTGGAACCTTTGCTTATTTTTCTAGACAAATTGATAGGTAAGCTGTCTATAAGGTTTGTTTGTCTGTTTCGTTGTATGTGCATCATTTATTATTCGGCCATGGATTCCTTTAGCATTTTGTATCAATTACCTTGTCGATTAGTCATAAATAGTTTATTGTAATATTGTAATGTTTGCTCTACTTTGTATATGTGTCACTTATTTGTTAGTTATTAGCCGTGCTCCTTTAACTCAGTAGGCATATAACAATGCGTGTGACTTTGTCACATCTTATCTTATCAAGTTGTGTTGCTCATGTTATTTAAGCTTATGTTATCTCATCATAAATGAACTAAACAAATGCGTCTTTCTTGTTTGCAGGTATGACTACTTGAGGATTTCCAATGATAACAACTATACCGTAGGTACATACTGTGGGGTGAAGTCTGGATTGAACATCAGTTTCACTGGACGCTATGCTGTAATAACCTTTCACTCGAACGGCCGTGTCAAGCGCAGAGGATACAAGTTAGATTTCTCATTTGTTCCTCCCGGTAAGTAGAAAGAGTCGGACGAAATTTTATCGAAATACTCTCCAAATTAAATGTCAATTTGCTATTGAGGGATCGTTTGTTATGATGAATTATAATTCACGGATTATAATATACGCGTTATTATTGGACAAAAAAAAATCGTCAAGTGGTCCTAAATTAAGCGCGCGGTTATTAAGCAATTACACCCCTCAAGGAGCTGTTATATCGGACGATATTGTCCGAGGCGAAAGATTGTACGAAAAATGCACAAAAACGAAGGTTTAAGGGCAAATGTGAAATTTCGAGGACAATCGTTAACGGGTTATTCCAAACTTACTCCGACTGGTTTTATAGAAATCCTAAAAACGTTAACTATATATTAATGTAAAGCTATTAAGCTGTAAAATCTGAAAATAAAGCTTTCTGCTTTGTAGGCGATCAAAGCACCGAAACCCTAAACTGTCAGTGTGTGCTTTGACTGCATTAACTACCAGCTCTCACATTAATGCAGATATCCCAACAAGCTACACTATATCCTTCAGGAGATAATGGGTTAACATAGCGTTCGGGCTTGTTCGATATGCACATTGGGTAGTGAGAAAATCTATTGTAAAGTTTGATAATTGTATATTTTTCAACCAGTCTTACGCGCTAGGTGCTTGGTGCATTAGTGTGTGACGAATATCTTGCCAGCCAAATTTCGTTCAAATTTGGAAAATATATCAACCCATTATATTCGTTTGAATGGAGGGAATTACTTGTAGTCAAATAAGCCCTGAGCTTTCGGCCTCCAAGGATTTGCACAGTTTTTGCACACCATTACAGCAGATGTCAACGATGTCAGGCCGACCAATGGAAAACAACACAGGAAATCCCTACAGAGATTGCATTTTCTGTTATTTTCATTGCTATATTTTTGTTTTGTTTTTTTTTAACTTAGTTTTGGGATCTAGGTTGTGTCCAAGCATTTCCGTTGTATAACGTTTCATGGAGAAAAGCCTCCTCCTATCTTCGTGAGACTTTTTCTCAAGTATTCCAATCGAATCCAAAAATCACACAAACAAAAGACAAAACAAAAACAAAAAATCATTATAAGCCATAAAAGAAGACTGAAGATTAGCCTGTTAGGTCACAACGATGGCAAATTAACCTTTTTTAACATTTGTTTCCCGAATAACTCGCACGGATTTTAAGACTAGTTTTTTCTGCTTAAATTAACAAATGAATTTTAAGACGCAGTTTCCTTTAGATCCTCACATTAATTTTCGCTCCTGAAATAGATTCCGCTTATAATTTTTCTGTTAACTTCTATTGGCAAGTAAGTCACAAATATGAAATTAGATCGGAGTAATTCTGCTTTATAAAAATTTTCTACCGCAAACTTTCTGCCCCTCCTACTGTCTTCGAAACTCAGTGACGAGATCGTAAATTTTGCCAAAATTACAGCTATTTGCTCAGGACAAAATCGCTTACTTGAAACCTTCAATTTCGCTAGTTATAAACTATGACCCTTTATCTTAATAATCAGATGAATTGTAATTATAATCGCTAACTAGTATTCGAGTGTTTTAGAACTTTGTAAATCTTAGGCCAGCAGTAATTGGCGCTAGCTATTGTGGTCACCCTGCCTTAACACAGTGATCGCTCTTTTTTTCTGTTTCACGTTGTTATGTTCTGTTTATAGTTTTAAGTTTGAAGGCGAAGTCAAATAAATAAATAAATAAATAAAACTGAGGATACAAAGTTTATCCATTTTGGGCACTTATCGAAACATGCGATTTGACCCAAATTCAGAGGAAAAAATCACAAAAGTGGTTCGTACTCACAGGCTTTCCTGTATATCAGTAAAAAGTTCCATTCATAGGCTACTAAAATCTGTGAAAAAATTTGGCCGTCATTCAGTAGCTAGTCCGCCAGTGAGGGCTGAACTTGTGCTACTCAGCTAACACGGCCATATTTCTATCGGAAACTTGGTAAACGAATGCCAGTAATAAAATCGAAATACATTTTTCATCACCGCAGAATCAAAACCACTGCATCATATCAATCACAAGGTATTAATCTTGGTAATGGTATTTATTTACCGCATTTTCTATATGCATAAATTCAAATGCGGTTTACATTACTACTAATCATGAAAAAGCACAAAGACGAGACCAGCACACCGGGAACTCCATGCCCTCCTCTTTGCGATCAGTGTGTGGGCTCTTTAACGTCACACAGCGTTATGAACATTGAAGTGTTGTGAGACGGGGCCTACGGTTTATCGTCCTTATCCGAGAAGACTAGAAAGTCTAACCATTTGCAGATGTCATTACAAGGGCAGCACTTTCTCCTCAGTTATTTAAAGACCCTGAGTGTTGGTCCGGCTGGGGTTTGAACCCACGACCTCGCACACGGTAGTCCGATGCTCAACCAACTGAGTCAACCGGTCGAGCTGTTTCTCCCTATACTTTTGGCACTAAAATTTCATCGCCCAGTCCATTGTTATCACTGATGTTTCATCGGGTGATTTCAAGACATCTTGTTTGGCTAGATCTTGATTTTCCGAACGCAAAATATTAGGCTTTTAAATCAAATATATGCTTCTCTGCTTGCAAGAAGTCATACAAAATGTCTTCTTGCTCTTCTTGGCCGTAAAAGCAAATTGTTTGGCTTTCGTTCTTTAAGGAAGCTTCAATTTCTTCTAATACTGATTTCAGGTTCTCGCACATGTCACACTGTAGACTGTGCGGGTGCTCACATTCCTGTTTAAACGCTTCGTCGTTCGCATCGCTCAGGGTGAACACCCTACAATGATCTGCACATGGACTAGACTCTACTTTGCAATGAACTTTATAGTCTGTTTTCAGATACCTCTTGGCTTGATTAAGCTTCTCCTTGATATTATCACCCCATTCCGGACTTGCGCCAGCCCTTTGGAGCTCCTCGACCACTCTCTCAAGTGTTTCAAAAGCTGCCGTTCCCGGCATCCGTGGCTACGTTATCAAGATCTTTGAGAGCTTTCCTTTGAGACGCTTCGCGCACATCAAGAATACGAAAGAGAGTTGCACAACTCAAAGAGTCAAACTCCTCTTCTTGGCAAAGTTTAAGCAGCCATTGTGGACCTAGCGACTGTTTGGATGACGTTCGGCATTACAAGCTTTTCTCCTCTACCAAGATTAAGTGTGCGTGTTCCGTAGGAAACGTCTTGATAGAAATACGGTCTGTTTATGAATTCCAAAAAAATGGTTGACTTTGACTGTATCAAGCCTGACCCTGTGATAAAATGGCGTTTCCAGTGGGGCACCGGCACCTTTGTTAGTCTTCGTGTCCTTAGAAGGTGCATCCCTATATGCTTCTAGGAGAGGCTGGAGCTCATTATCGATATCAGGGCTGTCAGTCTTGCAAACAGCTTTGAACAACGTCTCTGCACCTTCCGGGGTAATGGCTGAACAGACTATCTTGCAGGCTTCTGTTGCCTTTCTTACAAAAAAATGTTTGCTCCTCCTGACTCACTCTCTCACACTGTTTGCATCTGACACGTTAAAGGGCTGGTTCTTCCTTCACCTGAACATGTTTCCAATACGTCTAAGCTTTCGTTTATTCTAACTAAAGGTGGGTCAGTTTGCAGAGGAGTTAACATGCTGACGTCCTCTTGAGAGCTGTGATATCCTGTTGTACTTGGAGTCCAGTCTGTTTCGACCTTCTGCTGATTGCTGTTGGTGCAAATGATCGATGTTAACTACACTCCCACCTTCACTGCTTTATTCTCAATTATCAGTTCACGTATAGAAAAAAATTAACGCGAAAATAAAAGCGATATCTGTGAGAAGCTCCTTAGCGCTTAGTTTTTTTTAAAGGGATAAATTGGAACCACACAAATTACGGACAAAGAAACATACCCTCGTTTTGGCGTTGGAAAGTACAGCGTGATTTGCAATTGAATGCGTGACAACTGGAAAACAACGCACATCTTAAAAGCGTAAGCAAACTACTTACACCATATATTAAAAGACAAGGGTGGTAAGGACATGTTAAGCAATCCACTCTTTCAATGGAAAATTGTTGTAACTTGAATTTAATATTCATACTGTCACACAAAATCCTTTTACGAAAAAAAGGAAAACATCACCTTTGGATCTCGTGCCAGAATAATCGTACCCCTTAATTGAGTTAAATCGCCATAAATTAGATTAACCTAGTAAAGTTATGCACCGTTGTTAAGCTAGCGGCAGACTGAAAAACAAAAGTAGTAAAACGTAGGAATACAATTTGTAATATTTAAACCCTCACTTTTAAAAGCACTTTTTCAGTGCTCTCAAATCCGACTGTATTTCTCGTTTTCACAGAATAAATAAATAACCAAATTATTCAAATTAGCTGCACATGTACATACGAAAAACTTGTTACGATATTCAACTTGCAAAGTGAAAAAGCCTATCCTTTCCCTTGTGTGGCTCCCCGTGTACTACATTTTGTTCCCTTCGTTTCTTCGTTGTTTTAACCGAAAGTTATAAACACTTTACTGACAAAAGAATCAAATCCCTTCCAACATTTATCTCTTTAATCCATTGCGTGACGTGACATTCTCAAATATTGTTGGAATAAACACGACCAATTTTGTGCCAATTTAATTCAACATTTTCTCCCTTTTTTCGCTTTACGTAGTAAAAGCCACTTTTTGTTGAAGCTTTGTAAAAACTGAAAAACAGGAAACTATGGAAGACTGAAAAAGAAAATACTTACGCGACCCAACTTGTGCAGGTGAAATAAACATCTTTTGTATCTCTTGTACTATCTGCCAGTTCACGGGATTCTTACAGTGCAAGGAAATTTTCCGTCCTTCGTGATTGGGATACTGACATGTCTTCAGAGGTCGCCAATATTGCCCTAGATTGTGACGGTGCTTCGGACAGATTGTCAACTTCTCTATTTTGTCCAATGGACTTCCCCGCTCTGGCTAGTATCAATTCGTATTCCATCACGTTCGCGCCACCAGGTGAAAACTCTTTAAATGATTTGTTATACACTGAATAAGGGGAACCGATTCTTCTTTTCCTCGTGATTCTTCGCATGTTATTTTCCCACTTCCAAAAAAGTGAACATACAATCGGTCTAGTCGGTGCGCTCGCCATGGTTATTGTTTGTTTATGGAAGGTATGCTCCGCTGCGATGTATCTGGTCAGCGGCTTAGTAAAAATATCCACCGATTTCTATGAAGAATGACAACTTGTTTATGTTGCGTCAAAATAAGGAACAAATTGTGCTGCTTTACCGTCAATTAAGAAAATTCTAGCCATATTGGTTATTTCTTGACCTACTAATGAAATTCTAAGGTCATACAAGAGAAAATACCTTGGCCTTGTGGCGGATTTTAGGACGCAGCATCTGCGAAGGAAAGGTGGTGGTGCTTGCTGAGTAACACAAGTTCAGCTCTCACTTGCGGACTAACTATTGGATGACGGCCAAATGTTTTCACAGATTTTAGTAGCGGATAGACGGAACTTTTTACTGATATGCAGAAAAGCCTGTGAACACGAACCACTTTTGTGATTTTTTCCACTGAATTCGGGTCAAATCGCATGTTGCGACAAGTGCCCAAAATGGATAAACTTTGTATCCTCGGTTTTATTATACTAATTAAGAACTGGTTCATGCTTAGCGTGCGTATATCGAGTTATGGATGCACGTGGGAAGTTTGAATAGCACGAAAAAAGCGTAAGAGTTGCTCGAGCTGTAGCCGAGAGAAACTCAAGCTTCTTGGGTGCTCTCCAAACTTCCCAAGTGCATCCATAACTCGATATACGCACAGCTAAAGGCATGAACCAATTCTTTTATAACATAGTGACAAGAAAATAGTGCGCGGAAAAATGGGTTTATTTGTGATCGATTACAAAATTCTCTCAATGCGCGTACAGAAACGCAAAGATTCTCATTGGGTGGTTACAAACATGCCACAATGATTGTTTGCACGTTTGGTGAACGAGAACGTTTCATCCGAAATTGGCAATGAAATTTTTTTCTTTGAATATGTTGAAAGTCAATGAAAATGAAGACAAACGTTTTTCCAAGTCAAAAGAATGATAAAGTACACAAATTTGTCAAATGTTCAAGTCAAAGTTAAAGGCCGAAACTGGAGTTTGAAGTTATAACGATGTTTACGTTGGCACGGTACAGTTGGAGAAGACCGAGCTCAGGGAACTTGCTGTTGTTGTCTTCTCTTGTGCGACGACCACACTGTTGTTTTGAATTTCTCTGCAAACAGCAGTAGTAGAAGACTCAGATGAACCACGCGCAAGGCATCTTGAGAGAACTTCACTGCAACTGCGAAGCTGGGACGAAGATGGGCGCGTATTGTAATGTGCAAGACTTTGTTCACTCCTGTGGCCGGAGATCGCCATGATGTGTCTGTTGGGGATCCCTGCGTTAGACCACAAAGTTATGGCGGTTGCTCTGATGCTATGGTTCGTGTAGGTTTTTGACAGGGATGCTGCTCGCGGATATTCTTCATCATGGTTCACTCCGACGGGACGCGCTTCATACCATACGTTGTCTCCAACACTCCAATTCTTTTGTGGATATTGAAAAAACAAATCGCACTTTGGATTTAATTTCGATAAGTACAGCTACAAGGCCTTATAGCCGTCGTTCGGGTCTTCTGTTTCATACATTCGGGTGTACTTTTCTGGGCTGGGAACGTCAGATACTCCACCGGGATGATTCTTTGTAGCCTCGTCATGTGTCATCGTCACGTAGTTTCGGCCAGTTGGGTCGACTTCAAACTTGAAGCTGGTCGGTTTGAGCTGTCTCTGTCCCTCCCGACCTCTTCTACAAAAAAAGAGAACCACATGGAACCATACATTTCGTAGAGGAGCGAGTGGGTTGCTCAGTGCAAGAACCTGTGAGGATTTAAGCCGCACCAAATCTTCGTTTTCAATTGCCGGCTTGTGCTTTACGTTTTTTTTCCCCAGACGCTTCAGGTTAACAACTTGTGCATTCAGCATCTCGTTTGATCTTTTAAACCTCGGGTCAGATGAGAGCTTTAGGCCTTTATTTAGTGGCGGTGCGTTCAAAAATCTTTCCACGGACCGGCGAAAACCGTGTAGAATGCTCTGTACAATATTGTATTTCGTTGTAATAAGTGTAAACAAAATTGAATCGAATTGAATTGAATTGCTGTACACTTCTCCTGATTTGTTCGTAGCCTCTGCGTAAAATCTGCGAAGGTTTGTATCCAGCTGACCAAGTGTCATATTTTCAAGCGGCGATTGTATTTTTCTCTCAGTGCACCAAGCTAAAAAAATGTTAATACCATTTAGTTTCTGGACAATGCGTGAAGATTTTTTTTAACCGTGTTTGAATAAATCTCTCAGCTTAGATACAACTTTTCAAGTACTTTACTTGTTGTTGTTGTTGTTGTTGCGTAATTAGTCAAATACACTGTAGCAACTGCGGAAATTTTTCTTCTCGGATTATTTCGTTTTAATAATTTTGTTACCGAGTCTTTAAGTAAATTGTTGTTTTCATTAGCATGAACAAACGAAAAAAACAGTGATAATTACCTTTGAATGTTGCCACAGACCAATTTGTGTATTTTTTAGTGCGAGCGGAGTGCCTTTCCGTGAGAATTTTCTGCAGCTCGGGCTCTGTTAAATTTGAAAAACGCGCGGGCTCTTTTTCGCTACCTTTGCTCTTCTCTTTGGGTGCTAAAAACTCCATTTCAAGAGAAAAGTCGGGAAGTACTCATTATTTTCTAGTTCCATTTCCGGTGAAACTTTGTAACAGCTTTAAGCGACGGAAACCCTAATTTGTCTGCAAGTTGCACACGTCATCAGATGGACGCACGGCCGTGCGTATGTTGAGAAATATACCATGGTGACGCCAATAGGAATTAGATAGGGAAGCACGCGCGCTATGTTATAATTAGCGATTATGATTACAATTAATCTGAATATTGAGATAAAGGGTCATAGTTTATAACTGGTAAATTTGAAGGTTTCAAGTGAGCGGTTTTGTCCAGAGCGAATAGCTGTAATTTTGGCAAAATTCAAGATCTCGTCACTGAGTTTCGAGGACAGTAGGGGGTGCGGAGAGTTTGTAGCAGAAAAAATTTATAAAGCAGAATTTCTCCGATCTAATTTCATATTTGTGACTTACTTGCCAATAGAAGTTAACAGAAAAATTATAAGCGAAATCTATTTCAGGAGCGAAAATTAAAGAGAATCTAAAGGAGACTGCGTCTTAATGCTAAATAATTATAATCAACAACTTGTATTGCGTCTTTAACATATAATGACCAAAGGTGCGTTACAGCATGGAAATTAAGCAAATTCGTGGGTGTCCTTCGCGAAATAAAATGTGTGCACGCTGTCTTAAATGCAACAACCATAAACTATATATCAGTACAAAGCTAATGAAATGTACTATCCGGTTAAAACTATTTCGCTTTGATTTTTTCTAGCCCTAAGGAGAGTGCGTCCCAAAAGCCCAAAACGACTGTTGTCTCTTTGAACAAATTTTTCGGGTATGGAATTCGACCGCAGAATCAAAACTACTGCATCATATCAATCACAAGTCATTAATCTTCAAAACTGTGTGAGGCTTTTTCGATATTCCTGTTGGTTACTTCGCAATTTTACTGTCAATTTTGATAATCAAAAACTCACTGATACGTTTTACGACAAAGGTCATTGCGGGGGATCAATTTTACAAAACGGAAATCCCTCGCACAGTATTGTTGCTCGGTATCTTGGAAATCGTCGGGCCAAATTTCAAGGCAATCCGTCAAATTCTTGTACCGTATAAATTACTTTAAATAAAGCACACGCGTAAAAACGAAGTAGGTTTTTTTCACTTCTAAAGGTTTACAAACATTTCACGCCCTTGCTGCGCCATATTTCAACACTGCGGATGCCGCCGACGTCGAAAGCCAATAGAATCACAGGAGACCTACTGCTGAGTCCCCTGAGATTACTGGTGTCGCGTCGGAAAATAGTTGAGTGCGTGACTGCAGTTCTATTACCAGTCAGAATTTCTCGGCTTTCCTTGCGAAATGCCGGGCAGAAAAAATTCTTCGAAGAAAAGGAAAATTGCAGTGGCCTCGACGGTGAGCCCCATCGATCCGAAAGAACAGCTGCGGACAGAAATGCGGTCACTGGGGTACGTTGAAGGACTATTTATAGTATACCATTATCCATGCGAATAAACTGCTGTCGCAAGCTTGCAGTTCAATATCCGAGTTTTTCTGCTTTGCAGGTTTGATGGAGATATTTTTACCCGCAACCTGGAGGCCAGCGTTGAGGGCAACATGTTGGGGGGGGGGGGGGGGGAGAGAGGGGGGGAAGAGCCTCAAAGAACTCGATAAATCGATTATTGTACCTGGATTTATGCGCTACGCACTTATGTGGTTTCGGCAAGCGTTTCTCGCTATCCTTCATCGGAACGTTCTTCCTCTTTTTCTTAGGACCAGTTTTCTTCCTAGTTTTTCAACCACGGACTCTTTTCCTTCATATTTTTCGCCATACACGATACGCAAAAAGAACAGAAGCGAAAACTTAGTGTGAATAATGCACCTATCAATGTTTTCCCCCGGCATGGGGGGGGGGGGGCAACCCCACCGGAATTTGACATTTTCAGGCTTTTAAATGTCAATTTCCCCACCCTTGGGTATCCATTAAAAGTCAAATTCCCACCCCTGGGGATCCCAGAACTTGTATAATATCAATAAACTGACTGAGGCAATCACAATACTTTATTAAAGAACTCAACGACTCCAGGGTGCAGTAAGCTCACTCAACACTATACCTGTGAACTGCTTCACATGGTATTTACAGCAATACAAAACATGCAATGCCAGAACATGTCATCATCAAGTGGGTTTAATGCACAAACTCTGTGAAACCAATTATCGCAGGCATCACACTGTATCCACTGAACAGTTTCAGCTCCATCCTCCTCTTCTGGGTCTTCTTTCTTGCAGTAGCCACAGAGTACCTTAAGCAAGGAAGCACAAAAGGAGGTACCCAGTTACGTAAAATTCATACAAATGAAATCATGAACATTTTAGATTACAATCAAATATTATTGTGAATTAACTGTGTGGTATCTAGTTTTACTTGCAATCAATATATCTGAGTTACAGACCTTCGCTGAGTCTTTCTTGTTGTATCCTCTCTTTTTCCTTGTCTGAGCTGCCTTTGCTGCCCCTCTCTTTCTGTTGTCCTGAACAGTCTTTAGATGGTTAAACCACATCCCAACCTTGAAGTAATTAAGACAATTACATGTAGTTAGCAGAAGTGTGAATTTCTGGTCACTACAGTTATAATGTTCCTTACCTCATTTGTGGGTAAGAGTACTTGTCTTGCTGCTCCTTCCAGGTCGTTTGGGTCATTATCATACAGAGTTTTCAGTACTTCACTTGGAGGTGATGATGCAACACTGGTCGAGGCGTCAACACAGAACAATTCGCCTGGCATCATGTAGTGCCCTGCACATGTCTTGCCTTTACACATGATTTTTCGATCTCTTTCTCTCTCTGTCAAAACCTCATGGGAAAGCATCTAGTAAACTCAGATTTAAGTTAGTATGTAAATGACTTTCTGTGCGACTATTTCGTTCAAAATCCGGCAGAAAAACACTATATGAATATAAAACTTCAAAGACATATATCGGATGGATGTTAAAGACAGCAACTTTTTACTTTAAAAGCATCAAAATACTCCTTACCTTGCGTTCAGCCATTGTTCGCGAAGCGAAGAAGAGCGCGGGGACTCATTAAAATGACTTCTGGGTATTTTCCAAGATGGCGGACCGCTCATTCCCAGGCCCTCTCCACTTTCAAGATGGCGACCGAAGTTGGCGACTGAGTCAAATTTCCCACCCACGGGGCCATTGTGGATGTCAAAATCCCTACCCGAGTGGAGCTTCACCAAGTCAAATGCCCGTGGGTTGCCCGCCCACTTCCCCCCCCCCCCTCTCCTTCATCCTGGGGCAAAACATTGGTAGGTGCATAAATCACAAGTTACAAACGCAAACAAAAGGAAAGCGCTGACGCTGACGCTGACACGTTTTAATTGGCTTATAGTACTTTGACGGGTGATAGAATTTCATTTGAAAATACTTTCTTGTTGATAATTCACGTACGCCTAAAGATTTGTAATATATATTTTTTTGAAAATGAAGCGAGACTAGTAATGTTTAATTTGGTCTCAATTTTTTTGGGCAAAAAAAAGGTATCCGGTAACCTTAAAAATACAAGTTTACAGTGAGGATTTAAAACAATGAAGTGATCTAGGTTTCTCTATGGCAAGAGGTAAAGTATTCTGCAGTGTGGGAGCCGCGGCTACAAAAGACCTACCACCAAATTATAATCGCTACATTTTTCCTTGTGGGAATTCTAGTAAAATTACATCATTTGAACGGGAGTGATAGGCAGATTGTTTAATTATTGATATTAGATTACTGATATATTGAGGTGACCGACCAAGCAAAGTCTCATCACAAAGCTCGGAACGTTCTAGAATTACGTAATGTAATTTCCCAAAATAGCTATGAGGAACACTATAAGAACAGAAAACGAAACAGTTTTGTCGTTATATTGTTCGCTGCCTCATTGTCGCCGTTTAAGTATAAGTAAGGGTTAGACAATGAACGCGAGGTGTCTATGAGATATAGGGTCTCGAGCATAGATAGAAAGCTACGAAGGCGTAGCCCGAGTGGCATTTCTATCAAATGCGAGAGCCGTTACATCCCATAGGACACTAGCGTTTATTGGCGCTTGGTATCATATGTCTCTAATAATTAACTTTGCTAAAAACTTCGTTGAAGAGGATGGCACATTTTCTCACTTTATTGTCTACTCCAAGATTTAAATGGGCACGTAGTCCTGAAGGGGAGTCTGCTTTATCACAGGAAAAAAACCCCACACTTTTCCCTTAAGGGCCCAGGCATACAAGATGAGCTTGATCGCCGTGCCTTCACAAGAAATGCCGGCTAACTTTAGCGCCATTCCTATTCATCACTGTGCTGGACTATGTTCTCCTTCTCTCACTACACACCATCAATGAACAGGGCCTACAAATCGATCCTAAACGTAGCCAAAGGCAACCTGCAAAGTATTCAACTGATCTTGATTTTGCAGATGACATTGCAAAACAGTTCATTTCCACTACTACAAAGTGTTACCTGCGCTCACTAGCAGGCGGAATGATCACTCAAGTCGACGACTTCAAATATCTCGGCCCATACATAATCTACTGACAAAAGGATGTAAAGTCCCGTACAGCCTTAGCTTGCGTGTAATGAGCTGAACAAGATATAACATTCCGACCTTGCCAATGAACAGAACATTTATTTGCTTAATATGTTAATTGAGCCAATTCTGCTTTACGGTCCCGAGACGTGGACACTAACTTTGCGCCAACAACAACGGCTTGATGGGACATATACCAATCTACTCCCACGTGCTCAAAACATTCACTTTTCTGAGCACGCCACACGTTCACAAGAGCATTTACGAGGAAATCTTCTACCACTCTCCCAGAAGCTCGCCAAGCGGCAACTTCAATTTGCTGGTCATTGCCAGAGAGCTATGGGTGAGAATAACCAGTCCCTCTTACTATGGAAGCCAAGTGGCCCTATCCACTCCAGAAGATTGACCTTTCCCGACATGATTGCCAGGGACTCAGGGATAGAAAGGTCAGATCTCGGGAACGCTATTGTGGATCGTGAAGTTTGCGCACGTCCCGAACTTGATAGGCGAACGATGATGATGATGATGATGATGGCTCACTGGAGAAGATATCAGCTTTTTTGTAATAAGCTTTGACTTTCAGAAGGGAGTTCATTTTGAAATAGTATTTGGTAACCTCTACTTAGGGGATAAAAATCAGTATTTTTTTTTCAGTCGGAAATCATCGATCGTTTCTTAGCTGCAAGGCCTTATCCAAGCGGATTATCTCAACAAAACCAACGTGAATGTGTCAGTCTCAATTTCATGCAATTCCCGCCGCTCCAATTTTGTGCATACATAATTGTGTGCTTCTAGGTGTACATTTTTAATGACTTTATTTCAGAATTCATAGAATGGTTAAAAATTATTTCAAATCACCTGGCATCGCAGAAATTTCTGTTGAGAAAGAGGGATTCTTAAATCTTACAAGTTGCTTAATGCTATGCTGTTAATGGAATGCAAAACAGTCACGTGATCAGTCACATGACTTGTTTTTATATTCAAAAGCAATGTATAATATAACGTGCTCTAATAATAGAAAGCAAAAAACTTAACATAGTTGTCCAAGCAACGCCAGGAAAAAGCATTTTACATCAGGCTCGTTTCCATGTGAAGGCTTTATATGCCATTTTTTGACATGCGCTGTACGTGACTCTGGGTGTTAATTTGGGATGGCTCCATATCAGGAAATATTTCTCTCACAGAGCTTAGTAAGCCTGCCAAGGTTCATGCTTTTATCATAAAACGAACATTTCTGGTCGTTAGCAGCTGGACTATATGATGGTATTTGAATTTTGCCATTCACACTTAGGAATCACGTTGTTATTTTGTTTTGGATGATAGTAGTTAGATGTTTGGGGCTATAAACGCACTTTCAAAATATTCGCAAAATTCATACCTGATTCAACAATGAACTCAAAAACCTAAATCCTCGGTTTTGAAAAACCTAAATTTTCCTCGGTTCTGTTTTAGTCACTTTATAACATCTGAAACAAACTTTTCGAGTAAACTTTACTTCAAATGTTTGTAATTTATTCACGCAACTGTCATACAACTTCACTGAAAAATTTCACAAATGACTATGTGTTTCACTGAAAAATTTCACAATTGTGAAGCAAAATTGTGAAGATTGTGATTGGTTGAGAGAATCATACGACTGTCATATGACTTGTAAACAATAGAAATCTGATGACTCATTTCATAGGGAAAGTCCCTTATGTATGACATCATCAAGTACACGATGACACAACCCAAAGGGGACTGGACACTAGTCTTTTATTTAACATGTCCGCCATTTTGTAAAGAGTTTGTGTTTTGATGTTTATCGTTTATGTTTTGGGATATTTGGACATTTATTTCTCCACTTTCATCGTTCTGATGTTTGTAGACGCTTTTTGAGGTAAGAATATCATTTATCTTGCATTATAGTCGACTCGCTATCGAATATTCGTGAGGCCGTGAAATGAGCTTATTATTTTTGCACATAAACTAAATCCTTGATTGGGATCCAAGAGTTAAAGGCATCATTGTATCCTTTCCACTTTACCAAAGCTTGTTTCTTCTTGTAATCTCTCCTGATAACTTTATCGATTCTGAATATCTCCTGTTTAGCTTTCAATAATTCCGGTTCATAAAAGCTCCCTTTAATCTGTTCATCGTTCAGATCTTTTAGTTTATATGTGATTGGTGTAGTGTATTGAATTTTATCGATAATGAAGACCTCTTCTGTCCAGTTTTCTGTATAACCTCGATCGAACAGCTTTCTTTTATACTTTGATATTCTAACCTTGTCACCAACTTTAAATTTTGCTTTGCTTGATAATTGTGTTGAATTTCCATGTAGATTGAAGTAAACAATTCCTTTATTCTTTTTCTTAGATGCCACTGTCGGTGTCATTTTTATTGAACTGTGTCTAGTGTTATTATACTGATTCAATATTTCAGGCAAAATACCCAGATACATTGTATTGCCTTGGGCAGTGAATCGTTTCCACATTTTATTTTTAATCGTCCGATTCCATCTTTCCACCACTGATGATTTTTCTTCATTTTCAGTCGAATACAGTGTAATGTTATGTTTATTGAGCAAGTCTTTGAAATGTTTGTTGTAGAACTCTGAGCCTTTATCAGTCCATAGATACTTTGGTTTTCGACCCTCTTTGAATATGCTTTGAAATGCTGTAGTTATAGTCTCACCTTTTTTATCTTTTAATGGGACAATCCAGCCGTATTTGCTGAAAACATCTATAGCCATGAGAAGATACCTGTTACCTTTATTCCATTTACTGAATTGTTGCATTTCAACAAGATCAGCAGCCCATATTTCATCAATATTATTTACAATAACACGCCGCCGAGTAAAGTTACGCCTTATGGGTTTATGCAGCTCATTAGCTAATTTTTCTTGCCAGTTTTCATCTTTACCCGACGGCTTTTGACGTTTTTTGGAACCCCAAGACCCAGTTTCTGTTTTGCATTTATTGCATTTCTTGCCAACCAATGTCCCCATTGTCGTTCGGAGTATGGAACAGCATCCAATGATTTAACCATCTTTTTATCAGATTTGTTTTTACATTTTTTGTCATCTTTGCAGACTGAATAATCAACATCATGTTGCATGGCTATTGCATCTGTTTTGCCTGTTGGTTTATCATAAATTTCCAATATTTGCCCTGTTTTGGGGTTATATTTTACTTGTTTTTCCAAATCATTGTATGGACCAGTGTATTTGTGCCCTGGAAGTACCCAACCAGCTTTGGGTTTTGGTAGCTTACCAATTGCTTTGTGTATATCAATTGAACCACCACTTTTGGGTCGTCCTTTGATTCCTTTATCATACTCAGTCCAATTTGGTGGATGTCAACCAATGGAATCATAGCTTGATCAACTTGGTGTATTATGATATTTTTTTCCAATTTTTACCATACTTGAACATGGATAATCTTTGTATTTTTCTAATGTCTTTTTTACAGCCTTGCCAGTCCAAAATTGGTTAGACAATATTCCAGTATCTGTGCTGAATGCACTTTTGGCAATGTCTCCAGATTTGTATCTATCAAAGACTTCCTTTGTTGATGGAATTAATGTTCCAACAACATCCATCGACTTCGATGCAACCTTACCAGGTGTACAAAATTGTTCTAAAATTGTATCCAAATTACCACCATCAAGTTCTTCTCGGTCAGTTTTGTACCTTCTTTTTGGTCTTACTTTGGATGATAATTTATCAAACATCTCTGATCCAGTCTTTTGAACAAAAGGAGTTGCTTTAGAGATAGCATAATCAATAGCTTTCTTCTGCAATTTGGGGTTTCTAAGTGCTTCAGACCCATAATAGCGACCCATTTCAACTGCTTTCTTTCCCATCCATGGTATTGCATGTTGAATTAACATATCAGCACCAGTTGATGCTAAAGTATCCATTATGCCCGCCCCTTCGGACGGGCTATTTAGTTTCCCTGTTTTTTTAACAAATTTGGTTTTAGTTATACCACATTCAGCACATGTACAGAAGAACATGAGCCGACCATTTTTGGCTTGCTTGTAACCTGAAGGCTGAACACATTCAGTTTCTTTCTTTTGTTTAACACAATATGATTTGACCATTTTATATCACTATATTAGATTAATTATCATCAGAGTCAGACTCATAATCTGAGTCACTTTCATCATTGGTGAATTCTCTGTCAGACTCATGCTAACTGTAGTCACTTGAATCATCTTCAGAATCTGTTACATAATAACATTCTAAACAAACATCTCCAAAATGATCAGTTTCTTCTTGACAATCTTCGCAAAATTTTCTCATATACTATTGATTAGATAATTTTTTAAAATATTGGATTATAAAATTATGATTGACACTTTGATTGTCCATGTCAAAATGTGCATTGTGGATTGTTTTCAATATACTTGTACCCTTTTGTCTCTCAAATAAATAATACAAACACCAATAGCCACACAATACTGAATCTCTTTCCTGGATTTCATCACCTGAATACATTAATCGTTTGCCTCTTGTTGACATGAATTGCATAATTTCTTTTGGCATAATAAACCCAAAACTATCAAAATATTCTGCATATTTGTCTCCGTTTCGATACGCAACCCAATGTGTACCTGGTCCAATCTGTGAATCCAGGTTAATGATACCAACTTCATCTTTTTTCATATTTTGTGGTAGATTATCCCTGCTGTAAATGCCTCTGAAGTGTTTTATTTTGAGTTTTTTGACCCAATCAATGAGTTCAAAGTTACTGAGTGGTTTATTTATGAATTTCACAGAATGTCTCCGATTAATGGAATCCCCTTGAATGGACTGTTTTTGCCTAACAACAGACCTTTTCCTTTTTTGGTTTTTTTTTTCCTTTGCCATATTGATCCCATGTACCGAAAAATGGAGGCGATCTATAATTAACTGGCAGGACCAAACCACCATCTTTTTTGGTTGTGTTTGGAACAAAAACTGGGACCGATCTTCTGGATCTACTTCTATCCACCTGTAACCCTTTACCCATCAATGCATTCAAAACCATTGGAATGCCAATTGAAGCCAATAATGTCCCCAAAAAACCTCCTGATTGTGCCTTAGTTGGTTTAATTACAATCTGTCCACCAGTATGTATTGCATTGACAATTTGCTTCTTTTGTGCTTCAGTGAGCCAATCTTTGTATTTTATTAATTGATCAATTTTATTTTGAGGAATGAGGAAACCTTCAACTTGACCTCTACCAAATATTTTATTGACTCCCACATTTGCAAGCCCAGAAAGTGCTCCAGTAGCTAATGGTCCAACTGCTTTTGCTGCCATTGGTAGTAATTTTGTGCCAATTTTGAATAATGATGACCAAAGACTGCCTCTTTGTTGTACAGCTTTTCGTATCTGTGTTTTGCTTATTTTAATATCTGCTCCAGTTTTGTTTTGCATTGCCTTTTCCAGCCTATTTATTTGTGTTTTGATTAGCATCAGCTGATCCGGACCAGTTAATTCAGAATTTGATAATCTTATTGTTATTGCTGAATTGTTTTTTAATGCTTTTGCTAGTTTATCTTTTTGCCCAATTGATAGTTTTACTCCATGTGAATGATAAGTTGTCATATCTTTTATATAACTAACGTTACATTAAAAATTTTGGACAATTTATCGAAACAATAGTTTTCCATCTTTCTGGATGAGCTCAGCGTCTTGTTCATATAATGTCAATGCATAAACTGAATATGCAGCTGCAGTTGTACCAGATAATTCATAATGAAATGTCAGCTTTGTGGTACCATCTTTGATATCCATTTTTTGTTTTGTTAAATCGAAATACACGAATGAAAATAGTGTTTTGAAGTTATTGATATTCAACAAAGTCCCCTGACTGTATTCATTATTTGCATGCACATATTTGAGGACATCTCTGTAAACTCGAGTCAAATCAGCCTCTGGAGTGTAATGTACATCAGGATATTCATTGCCATTAGCCACAGATAAATGACAGTTCAGCAATGTTCTGGGATCTGTTGATACACTTAATGTATTGTACAAAAATGGATTTACTGTTTGTGCTCCAATATTTGCATCATTGATAATAAAAACAAACACATGTCTTGGCTTTGAAATACCACTTGTTATCTGAAAATTACCACTTCTTTGTGTTGATGAATTGCTTCTTTCCACATTTTCACGCAAATAAACCCATTTATGAGGCTTCAAAAATTGATTCATGTACAGTGATTGTCCTTCTGAATTGAAAGTGATTCGTGGCACAATAAGCTCCATTCTAGTAATCATTACACGACAATCAGCCCCAGCTTGCCAAATAAGATTGGCATCAGATTCGATCTCCAAATTCAATTCCAATCGTGTTGATGGCAATAACTCATCTCTCAATGCTTCAAAGAATGCGTATCGATTCAATGGTATTTCTGTATTGACAACCGCTGATAGACCCAAAAGCGCTTTTCTTGCAGCAAATCCTTTGTTGTACAAAGCTTGTGCAGGTCTCTCTTCAGCACTTCGGTTTGTATCCAGATAGAAAAACTCATTGGTTGCAGTTGATTGAGCATATACTGGACTATATTCCAATAGATTCTTGATATTAACACAATGATTTGCATAATTACAATCATACACATGTTTACCATTTAGCCTGATGTCCAAATCATTTATAAGACTGTGAGAGCCATTTACAATACCATTATGGTCTTCAGCTGCTATATTTCCATTTTGCATTGTTTGGACTTTGAAACCAACCGATATTCTTGCATTATACCAATCAAATGGAGTAACTTCTCCTGTGTTATCGACTACAAAACGATAACCATCTTTCTTTTGTGACCTATTATTTCCTGGATTACCAGTATTCAATGGTGTCTCCAATTGGAAGAAGACATCTTCAAACCTTTCAATATATTTTGGATTTCTGAATGATTTCATTTATAAACACATGTTACATTATTTTCATTTCCTCCTTCTTTTGAGTTTTCCACCGGATATCATCTGATTGACTCTCTCAGCTATTTGAAAATCAGTCAGTGGCTGCTCCATTTTTGGTTGGCTCATTGTCACTGATTTTGTTTTGGAAGGTTGTTTTTTGCTCAATAATTGAATTATTTTATCACCTGCTTTATTACCAGCAAACTCACCAGTTTTGGTGACTGCTTTTTCAGCTGCAGTTTTGGCTCCTTTCTTAGCTAATTCTTTTGCTGTTTTTCCGAAAAGTTTTGATCCAACTGATCTGAAAAAATCCATAAATCCTTCACCATGGATATGTTTGCTTACATAACGACCCAATTCTGGGTCAAAACGTGGCTTAAATTCACTTTGTCGTACCATATATTGATATATTATATTAAACTAGACCTGAGAATCAAGCTCATGAACCAGTCAATGCCATTCAAGTCAATTGGCCGACCCAAAGCGTCAGTCACTGTTATCCCCATTTCTGAAATAATTGATTTGGAAACTGGGCTGAATAATGCTCTTTTTGGCTCAAAAGTAAATGGATAACTCCTTGTTAAATTGTCAGTGGGTATCATTATCAGTGTATTTGTGAATCGTCCATCACTGAGGCTATCAGTTATTATATCACAATTAATGTTCAAAACGTCAATATCATTTGTAATATTTGGCAATTTTGTCCCGTGTTCAGTTTGGGTAATTAACTTTGGGACAAATCCAATAAGCGCTCCAAAATTAGAGTTTCTAATATCAAGCTTCCATTGGTTGTCTAGCTCAATGATAACTCTATATGATGAAAGCACAAAATATAGATTGATGCCCTTGCTGGAAGATGGTTTATCTCCATTTTGAATTATTGATTGAGTGATATAATCATCAAGATCATCATATGAATACATACCATCAACAAATGTGATTGTCTTCCAATTTGCACCATTCTCTGTGCTGTATTTGATTGTATTATTGTTGTATCCTGCATTGACATTATGCCACGAGTATGTCATTGAAACTCGATCAACAGCTAGCTCATGTCTCATTGTTGTGTCAAGCTTTAATGGTGGATCAAATTTGATAATAAAGTTTTCAGGTCGACTTCGACCTATTTTTTGTCGGTTAACAGATGAAATATGTATCGCTCTTTCTTGCATATATCATTACATTATATATTGTTGCAATAAATCAATGAGTTGTTTGTTGTTTATCAAGCCAAGTTGATTCAATTTATGGGCTATTTGTGAAAATTCCTCTTTGACTCCATTATTGCCAGCCAAAATGGATCCACCAAGTAATTCTATTCTGTCAATCAAATCATTAGCATCATTGAAATAAACAACACCAGAGCCCAATTTCTTGAATTTTTTGCTTGATTTATGGATTGGAATCTCACTGAGTTGATTCAATTCATCGAATACCATTTTGGCAATATCGCTGTATTTCTTCTTTGAATTAAATCTCTTGGTCAATAAATCGATTGTATCGAAATCAACCTTTTTGTCCATTACTTTGCGTTTATCTTTTGTTGCCACAAGTCTGAGTTGTCCCATTAATTTTGGAATATCAATCATCAGTTGACCATATTGCCCAGAAGATGATATTTTGTATGCATTTCTCTTTGGTTGCGTATGACCATAACCTTTTTTGATGGTTTTCATTCCTTCTGGGATTATTTTAATGCGCCCTCTGTATTTTTGTAATAATTTTATATCTTCATCTATTTTATCAATTTTGTCTTTATTCTTGGTCTTTCCTTGGCCCTTGGATAAAGGACCCTTCTTTATTCTTTTTTTTTTTTAACATCTTGCCAATATTTGCATCATAATCCTTGATGTCAATATCTCCTTGCATAGAAGATTGGAGAACAGAACTCGGAGGTGCAAGATCGTATTGCATCAATTTTTGGAACTCATCATCATCAAAACCAGCATCCAAATTTGACATTGCTGGTTGATAATCTACTGGTAACTTTGATTCTGGTAATTGTGGTTGTGGTTTTGTTTCTGGTTGATAAGTTAACATAGCAATGTCTTCCAAACCTGAAGTCAACGCTTTTTGGTTTTTCTCCAATTGTTCAATCAGTTGGTCTTGTTTTTCATCAATTGTTTGTTTTGTTTCCTCTTGAGCTTTAATAATTGGTTTGAACGTTTCTGATAAACCTTGTTGTAAATCTTGTTTATCATGCTTGTACTCCTTCAATGTGTCTCTAACTTGTTTGGTTATTGTTCCAGCCTTATTCTTGGCTTCAGATAGTTGTTTTAATCTTTGTAGATCCATTATATTATAAACTTATATTAACTTTTCTCAACTTATATAATGTATTGATATACATGGAAATCCCAAATTATGACAGACATGATAAAAACACTAATTTCAAAAGATTGTATGGTTACATGCCAAATGACACTTTTCGGATGCTAATATGTGGTAATTCAGGATCTGGAAAGACAAATTTATTGTACCATATGCTGATGAAACCCCTTTTGTATTATGATAGAATACATTTATATGCCAAAAATTTGGAGCAACAAAAATACAAGGATATGATTCAAACATTGACTGATATATCAAATAGTGTCGGGTATAATGTCCTTGTTTGTAGCAATGATGATATAATTCCAGTGGAGGAATTGAAGGATGAAGATGCTCAGAAGATAGTAATATTTGATGACTTTATTTGTGAAAAAAACCAGAAGCCATTGATTGATTATTTCATTCGTGGCAGACACAAGAACTGCTCTGTTATTTATCTGAGCCAATCGTTTTACAAAACACCGAAAGATATTCGACTCAATTGCTCTTATTTCTGTGTCTATGACTTTCCTAGCAGCAATGAAAGAAGTCTGATATCCCGTGAGTTGGGTGTCGAAAAGGATAAATACATTAAAGCAACCAAAGAGCCATTTTCATTTCTATATGTTGATAAGCCCATGAAAAGAATTTACAGGAATTTTTATGGAACAATATAACCAAATGATATAAATGGGAATATTCAACGAACATAGTTCATCGTCTTCTTTCACAACGGGAGGATTCAGAACGGTTCCTCTTCAAGGAGCCGCTGGGCCTCAAGGAATAGGGTTTAAATTGACCCAAAATGGAAATTATGATATACAAAACAAAAAACTTGTTAATGTTAAACAAGGAGCTGATCCCAATGATGTTGTCACAAAGAGCCAAATACAATTGTTGGATAATGCTCCTGGTAATGTACAAGCTGATAAAGCAGTAATTTACAGCGATACTGGTAGTGTTCATACCAATAGTATCTATCTACAAGACACGCCAGACGGTGCTGGCAGCTCCAATGATGTTCGATTATTGACTGAGCATCAGTCTTATGAAAACATTCATCTTCATATACCAGATTTGCAAAACTTTGATGGATATGGTGGACGAGCTAAAAGCGAAATAATGGTTACATCAACAGAACAACATATTACTGGACGGAAAACATTTTTTGATATTAATATTTTAAAACCTGATAATAACGATCAAGCGGCGAATAAAAAATATGTCGATGATGAGATTAAAAAAATACCATCACCTGATTTATCTACATATTTGAAAAAAGATGGCACTGTTGAAATGACGGGAAATCTGGATATGGGTAATCAACAAATTACTAATCTTGGAGCCAATATACAAAATACATATGATGTCGTTAATTTAGGTTTCTGTGATACAAAATATTTACAAAAAGTCTCCAATAGTGACCTCGATATGGACAATCATAAAATCAAAGATATGGCTCAACCAACTGATGATAACGATGCTGTTAATAAACACTACGTTGATCATAACTTTCTCAACAGGTTAACACCCAATGCTCTTGGTGGTGAATTAGATATGAGAGGTCATAAAATAATCGTTCTTGGAAATCCTTCCAATCCCAATGATGCTTCCACTAAAGCATATGTTGATACAGAAATAGCTAAAATACCATCTGTTGGAAGTGATTTGAGTGTATATTTGAAAAAAGATGGAAGTGTTGCAATGACTGGAAACCTTGATATGAATAATAAACAAATCAAAGATATGGCTCAACCAACTGATGATAATGATGCTACTACCAAAAAATATTTTGATGACAAATTGGAGCAAAGTCATCTTGTCAGCAGCCATAAAACAAATGAATTCAAATATCTTACAGATACCGATGAAAGCAGTTCAGAATACAATATCACAGTGAATGGCATAGCTGCTTTCAATCAATCCCCGCATCAGAATAAAAAAGCTTATGATATCACATTGATTAAAGACAGTGGAAGTAATGATTACAGATCAAGGATAGGTTTCAATATTTATACTCTTGCTATTGGAACATACACAATTGTGTTTGAATTCTACCCACCAGAAATGACTAATATTCAATTATCATGTGAAGCTTCTGAAGCATACATCCACAAAGCTGTACAGCGTGATTTCACTGCTTATAGCAAGCTATTGGTTCAATTCAATAACAACAGCAAACAAACTCCAAATTACATCTATTTGACGATGCATGGAACAGCTACAGCGACTCCAGTACAATGTCATCTGGTTGTTTATGGGGTAAAAGATTGGTCAGATAGTGTGTATCCAGGAGTTTATGACGGCTTGGACAATGTCATGTTTGAATATAAAAATGGAGATATGCAGATGCAAGTCAATTTGGATATGAATAATAAGATTATTTCTAGTTTAATGAATCCGATATATGATTCTGAAGCAATGAATTTGGGTTATTTTACCAACTTATTCAAAACAAAATACACTGGAACTATTGCCAGTGGTGTTTTCCAAAGAACAAATCCAACAAATAATTTTCAAATCGCTGCTGATGGAAATAACTTTTTCAATCTATACTCCGTTGTTTTCCAAAGCAATCAACAAGTTGAAAATGCACAACTTTTGTTCAATGGAAAAATACAAGGTCAAACATCAAATAGCGACACCTATCATAGAATAGGAAACATAATAAGAGGAAGCAATACATTTGATTTGCCAAAATCAACCAAATTTGTCAGTATTAGTTCAATATCAATCATGGATAGCATTGGAGCAGGAACTGCTGTTAATGGAACTTTTGAATTAAAAGTATCACATTCTAATTATTTCAATAAATATTTCAAATCAATAAATACAATTTTAATATTTTATGGACACCTAAGAAATGAAATTTTTTATTTGGGTCCAAATATTTTTAAAATACTAGCATATAATTTCTTCATTTTAAAAACGATTATTATTTATGCAACAAAAGGAATGAATCATACAAGAATACTTATTCAAACAAAATCACGAAGACAAATTTATCATCGTTTGGATGTAAAAGTTGGACTCAATGTTATTTCATTAAACATGAAATTGGATAGCATAATTGGAATGATGTTTCACAAACAAACAGACCCAATGACTCCTCAAATCGGTCAAGTTGAAGGATCGTTTGAAATTCATTTGTCAACTTTACTTATCTAAATAATTAATATAATGCCATACATTGAAGATGAAAATGGAAACCATATTCTTGATGAAAATGGAAATAAAATTGAATTTACAGTCACTTATGAAAATTTACCAGATGAATTCAAATACAGAGAATCCATTCATGTGAACGATGATGGACACCTGGATACTGAAGACAGACATTTGGTCATCAAAGATGGAGTTAATTCAAATCATGCAATTTCCCTCCAGCAATTAATAAACAGCAATGAGGACGTCATCAAACCATTGATAAACACCAAAATACAGCAAGCATTAGCCCATTTGGATGATGATGTCAAAGGGTTGTTGAATTCATCAATAAAGAAAACAATATTACCAAAAGTGGATGAAAAAATAGACACAGCAATCACACTCTTTGCAAATAAATTGAAACAAGATGCATCAAAACCATCTGAAGATGACCCAATGGATGCAATAATGGCAGCAGTTGATAAAAGAATAAATACTTGGTTAACTAATTTCAAAAATGAGTTAGTGTCAAGTGTCGATGAATATTTGAACAATCAAGTTGCAATGAGAATAGGAAGAAAAAGTGGTACAATACCAAAAACAAATTACACATGGATAAAATTATTGAGTAAAGATGACATTAAAGGAATCAATACATTGCAAGAGATTATTGTAATTAACACATATATCAGGAGAAATGACAGATATCATCATTCCAAATCCGATTTGGTGTCATCATCATTTGATCAATTGGAATTCTTCTTTGATGTGTCATTTGAAAACTATTATTGCTACTTCAACAATCATCCATCTGATTGGACAATGAAGTATTTTGTTGAATATATTAGGATACAATTACCTGACAATAATGATGAATAAAAATATTGTAATCAAATTGTATAATGAAAGAATTGTCAGAATTGCAAGAACACATTCGAACATCGATGATAGATTTTCACCGTAAATTGAGTCTTCCAATATTGCCCAGACAGGAATGCAAGATAAAAAGTATCGTAATATTGACATATTTGCATGAAAAATATTACAACACAGGTTTACCTGATGAAGTTTACAAAGAGTTAATTCATGATGGAATCGGATTAATTGGACCTGGAGATGGATGGTTAACAGCTATTCTCCATCGATTATTTGGTTGGCAACCATATATCAGATCACATGGAATATTACATGATGCTTATGGTCAATTTTACAACAAATATCATCATGACAAAGGATACATGTACACCATTAATGAGAAAAAAACATATCCTTGGATGAAAAAATGCATGTTTTTGGGTCAAATAACTGGTCTCTATTATTGCATCAAAAATAAGATAACCATATAATATATGCAAAACAATTCAAAACAAAAGAAGAGATTAATAATTGATTTCAATCATATTTCAAATCGATTATCAAAAGAAGAAATTGATGAATTGAAAGCTTATTACATGTCATATCACAAAAAGATGTGGATGTACAAAAGTGCATACAAAAGATTAAAAAAAATGGGAATTCGCAGGGAATATTTCATCCATTGTGTTTGCAACTGGTGGCATTGCATCATCAATTGCAACCAGTGGAGCTTCATTATTGGCAATATCATCAGTTTCTGTATTAATTCAAGCTTATATGAAGCATAAAAATATTGAAATAAGGTTGTATCAATGTCAATATGCTTTTCAAACTTACGGACATTTATTAAATGAAATAAAAGAAATAATGAGAAATGGACATTTTGATAGAGATGATTTGACAAACAAGCTTACTCAAAATGATGATTTCATTTTGGATAATTCGCCGATTGTCGATAAATGGGGTGATAAATATGATAAAAAATATCAGATATTCACTTATGTATGATTGATTATACGTATTATTTCAGGTCCAATAAGACTCATAATCTTATCCCAATAAACATTGTATAATTTCATGGTTTTTTTGGATTTTGTCAACTCAATTTGGGAAGAATCAATTTTCATCAATTGCAATATTCTATGCAAAAGATATTTCAAACTGATTATTCTCTTTCTTTTGCCATTGATTTGTGGCAAGATTTTGTTTATTTCAACGAATATTTTATGAATTTTGAAATTGGTTGAACAACTGATTTCGACTTTGTTTTTAAAAATAATTTGATCTAATGTATGCGACAAATGGTATTTTCTATTATACACTGTTTTCTTGTATATTTTAAACAAATTGGCATGAAAATTGATGTATTCTGTTTTGAAATCCTCACCAATCACTTGTCCACAATAAATGCAAGTCAATTGACCAGAGATATCTCGAATGTTTTGATTTTCACAACATTTTAGCATATTTGATGTTTTATTGGATGATTCTTTGTGATAGTCACAAAATACACACTCATGAATGTGATTGTGCAGGCTTTGACACAGAGATGAATCCACCTGCATGGAATCATCTTTGATGGGAATTGACACGGTTCTGGCACCCATCATACCATTCTTGTTATTTGTTTTATGGGGCATACACCCAACAAAACATTCGAAAATTGATGAAAAATAGTCGAAAATTGAATAAAAAGTATCGAAAAATCGAAAACCAAGTTTTTACACAAAGTTTGAGGCACAAGTTTTTTGTCACAAATTTTGTTTACAAACGAAAATGTCCATAAGCATATGAATCAAGACCATTCGGATGTAAATATCGTTTATCATCGAAACATGACAAAGATGTTTTATTGATGACAAAGCTTCCGAGTTCATGGTTATTACTTCTGATTGTTTTCATTTGGTGATGCAATTGTTTCTCATTGAAAAGAACATCTTTGTAATCAGAGTGTTGAATTTCTTTTTTGATGACATTCTTTTTGATTCCTTTAGCCGTTTTGCCACCCTTATTGTTGTCTTTGATGTAAGAATACATTTTGGATCTCAATCCAACAAATTCAGTGATGGGAATTCCAGCAGCTTCATCTTTGAACTTGCCAATGACTTTTTTGTTTGTGGCATCAAAGAATTGATGATTTGATGGATAATCTGAATTATCAAACATTTCTTTTTTATTCCAAAAATCTTGATACACATCTTCGGCTTCAATTTCATATGTCAAACTATCAGTATCAGTGAACAGTAATTTGGCTTTGTTACCATATTGTTTTTGGACATGATTGTAATGAAAGTCATACACGAGAGTCTTACTCAAATCCAGAATACACATTCCAACATATGCAGGTCTATTGAGAGTCAGTGATTCTTTGATTTTGTGAACTGCAACCAGATTCGGATTAAATATTTTACTACCAATGAATGTTGGTTTGGAAGCTAATTTGGCCAATTGTTTTGGCGTTGTTACTAATCTAATATCTTCTCTTTTCCTGATATTTTCCATTGTTTTACCGAAGACACTATTGTTCATTAATTTGAAGAAATCTTTTTCAAATGCATTTTTGGCTTGAGTTCTTTGATGAGTATTGAAGTCAATATACTTTTTGAGCCATGGACTTTGATTAAAGGACAATACTCTATGGATTTTGGTTAATTTTAACCCCAATTCACGATATAATTGCAAGTTTCTGTAATGTAAAACGTATTTTGTTTTGTTGGACAATGTTGGTATCAGCTTGCTAACTTGTCCACTTTTGATTCCGAATTTTTGGGCAATTTTCTGGCAATAATCTGACAGCATATTTTGTGTCACTTTAATCTGTTCAGCACCACATGGATAATCATTGTGTAAATCATGCAATTCATGAGGATATTCCAAATCTACTTCCAAAAGATATCCCTTCTTGTTTTCTGCATGGATATTTGACCAATTGATTTGGTTTATTTGTTTCTCATTCAACCATTTGAAATTTCCAGTTGGAAGATATTGACTCATAGCCCAACCATAGAGATTATTTGCATCCAAATACATGAGATATTTGCTTTCTTCATTGGGATTCCAATTTTGCATATATTTATTGTTTGCTTTACCGTATCTATTGGCAATGTAACTGATTCCGCCTCTCATTCCTTTTTCAACGAATTGATACATATCAATATCCGTAATAAGTTCCAAATTGACTTCAGTCATTTTCAACATTGCATCCCAACTCAATCCTGGTGATGTGAAATAATGACAAGGATCCAATCTGTAATATTCCAGACAAGTTTTCCTGAAATTTTCAAATACATCAGCCAACAATAATACATCAGATTGGAGATACAAATCATGGTATTCTCCCATTGTTTTCAAATGAAATGTATTCCAAACATTTTGTGCATGATTGTATTCTTCATCAGTAATATGTTGATTATTCATTTGACTGAAAAAATCATTTTGACTTGGTAATTTTGTTTCATTGAATTTCTCAAAGCTGTCCATGAAATCATATGGATAAACACCTTTTTGCTTCATTAATCTAAATTTATCATCTTTGAACACTTGTTTTGTGTATTTGAAAGCTTCTTCTGGTAAATTTTTAGCAAGATTGGCCAAACATTGGAGACTATCAATGAATGCCAAATTATTGCCCAACATGAATGCCATATATTTCTCCATATTATGGGGAATTACGTTGATTTTATGCGTTCTGGTTTCTCCTTTTTTATCCTCAAAAGTATTATTCTCAATGATTTCTCCAATTTCTTGCATGATGAAATGGCTATCATATCCTTTCAAATTATGGAAAATAACTGGGATTTTATCTGTTAATTGAAAATTCAAATTACATAAATTATGAGCTGAACCACGGAATTTTCCAGTGACATGACAATGATCTCTTACTCGTAAATCTGATTTATTGTATTGCTTTCCACAGATATGGCAAGAAGTTGCTTTTTGGAAGTCATTTTCATTCTCCTGAGTCATTCTCAATGGTTTATTGAATTTGTTTTTGATAATTGTTCGGCAGTATTTGACTTCATTCAACATGGATTCCATAAATTTGTAAACTGCTTTTTCTCCTCGATAATATTGTATTGGTTTGGTATATTTGTCATCGTAACAGCAAACAACTTTGTATCCATAACCACAATCAGTATGTTTTTGATAAGCTTCAGTAAATGAGTTTTGATTAGATGGTTGACAACCATGAATTGGCTCAGTGATTGCTTCAAAATCAGCATATATCACAAATGGAGCTTGCATTTGTTTTTTGAAGTTTTTGAAACCAATTTTTGATCCAACTTTGGGCATTTTAATAGCTTGTTTTCCATTGATTTCAATGCATATTTCTTTGTGTTTTGATAATATTTTTTCAGATGAGAAACATTGCAAACAATGCATACAAAAATGTTTCTTTGCTTTGTGACTTGAATAACTGTACATAAATCGGTTAAAATCTTTGATAATACAGTAATGTTTGTTTTCATCTTCTGAGATCAGTAGCAAATTCAATACATCATTAAACTTTTCTTTGGAAACATAAATTGGATAAGGTTGTTTCTTTTCATATCCAAATACATTGATGTTAATACTGTTTTGGGTTTCAATTTTGTTATATTGTTTGATGGAAACAGGGAATTCAATGTTATCATAATTCAATTGTTTGACAAATGATTTGTCAATTTTTTTGATTCTTTGTGGGTCTTTCTTTTGTGGATTCAAATGTCTGATATGACACCAACGAAAGCATTCATTGTCTCTATTTTGTAAATTGATTATTCCTTTTTGATGATGTTGAAGTTCAGTTGGAAGTTGAATATAAGAACTTCCAGTAAGAGGCTCATATTTGATAATATTGATGTAATGTCCATTGATTGATTTAATTATCCAAGCTGAACCTTCACTAATCCATTTGTGAATATCATTCATAATTTGTTCAACATTAACATCCAAAGATTCTTGAAAATCATTGGCATTAGTTATTGTTTTTGGTTTACTATTAAAATATCCAGTTCTGGAGACAGTTTGGTTTCCTTTTTGTTGTTCAAAATAAATTGTCAAAGTTTCAATAAATTTAATTCCTTTCATTTGAGTTAATAATTGTTTCATAAAATGAGCAATAGCTAATCAGGTTGAACTCATTTGAATCAAAGGATCTGTTTCATTTTTAATTCCAACTTCATAAGATTTTGTATATCCCTTGAATGCTCTTGCAACTTCTGTGATTTGAGTTCTTTGTGTTGGAATCGGAGCAATTTTCTTAGTCCTTGGTGGAACTATTGGTTTATCCATAAATTGCTTTGGAGGAGGAATTATTGTATTTCTTGGGATTAATTGAATCGCAGATGTTGTTTTTTTCAATCTGGGTGCAACTTTTGGTTTATCAGCAAATTGTTGTGGTGGTTTGATGATTGTATTCTCATGGTTCTGTACCATTTGTTTGACTGATTTTCGTGGATAGGGTATTGGTTTCACTTTTTTGGTTCTCGGCATTGGAACCGGTTTTTGTTTAGCAAGTAACAATGCTATCAATTGATTTTTCGTCAATTGAGATAAATTAGATTTGTTCATTATAATATTATACGACATATTATTTTTATTGCTGCGGTTGATTTGCGTTTCCAGGTTTGGCATAGATGAATGAAGACTGGAGGCAACATTCATACCAAGATTTTGCGTGGACGGAGTACTTGGTCGGCTCCTATTTCGTGTTACTTTGTCGCGGGAATTCATCCCTGTATACACTCATTGAGCATACACAGGAAATATATACAAAAAATTACCAAAAATTCATATTCGGAAAATGTTCCTGTAATTGTTTTTGATATGGAAAATTACCATTATTGATTTTTTTCATCATTGCATTATATTTTTTATCAATTAACTGTTTTTCATCTTCTGTAAAATCATCATCTGATTCTTTCATTTTAATATCCAATTTGATTGATTCAATGGGTTGATCAGATGTAATTTCAATCTTTGTTTTATATTTCTTGGCTTCATAATAATGTTTCATATTTTCTGAATGAGTTGTTACCTCAAGATTGTCTATGCAATTGTTTTGTTTATTGGAGTCAATGTGATTTATTTGCATTTTATCAGGAATTAGACCATGAAAGCATTCATAAACCAGTCTATGAATATAATAGTTTTTCTTTTTGAAACCAATTTGTTGTAATGTAATTCCCATGTAACCAGATGATTTTTTTAATCCAATTGAAACTCTCTTTGTTTTTTTATTGTATATTTGTCCATCTTTATTGGCTCCAAAGTTAGTAAAAATTTGATGATAATGAAAAACTTCACACTTCATTGGAACATTTTGTGGTGATTTAATTTTTTTACCTTTGCATTCATTTCCTTTGTATTTCATGTTTTGTTGTGGAGTCACAAGCTCAAGATTATCAATTGAATTATCTTGTTTATCACAATTAATCTGATGTATTTGATATTCATCTGGGATTAATTGTTGATTAACAGCTTCAAAAATAAAACGATGGGACCAATATGAATTAACTTTCCCATCATTTGAAATGATAGCTATATTCAAGTAACCATTATAATGTAATCTTCCTTTTCTTGGGATCAATCTCTTTTTATTAATAATGTATCCATCTTTCGAACATCCATATTTGGTATGAATTGGATGGATATAATATGTTTTTTCATTATGAATAATAGTCTTTGTTGTCGGATTTGATAAAGATGAATTTTCACCAACAGGAAAATCCACATATGCGATTTTTGATTTTTGATTTTTTTTCATTTCACTCATAATACTTTTATAATTACCAAAGCTTTAAACCGTTAGGGTGAAAAAAATTAGAGAAAAATGTATGGGCGTCCAAAAACCCATCATTCATAGTTTAATTACATATTTATTTCAGTATATTTAATCTGTGTAAAGTGGAAAATCAGTGTCGTCCATATCGTGACACATTCTGTAATACATCTTATTGATTAACCTGTTTTCTGTCCTTGTAAATTCACAATCATTATCTTCAACAGGTGGAAAATCCATTAATTTGTTTATTATTTGTAACTCATTTTCTGTGTATGGATTGTGAAAGAATTCTTTTCTGGCTTTGTGCATGTGAATCATATTTTCAGAGGCTGTTACCAATTGCAAATTTTCAATTGAATTGTTCTGGCGATTGGAATCAATGTGATTTACCTGTATTTTAGACGGAATATGTGTCTGATTTACGGCCTCATAGACGAATCGATGAGCGGGGCATGTATTGTTACGTCCTGGAGAAATTATATAATAGCCGTTCTCAGACAAATATCCTTTTCTTGGTTCCAATCTTTTTCGGTTGATTATGTAACCATCATCTGAGGCTCCGTAATTCTCAAATGTTGGATGGATAAAATATGTTTTATCATTGTGATCAAAGGTGTTACTCATTTTTTGAATATAAATAAGGTTACATAAAATTGAATAACCGGTTTAAACCGGTTTTGAAAAAGCGAGGAAAATTTAGGTGCCGAGGATTAAGTCGATGTGCAAAAATAATAAGCTCATTCTATCGATACAGTCACGGCCTCACGAATATTCGATAGCGATAAATCTATTGTTGGGTGCAAAATAAATGATATTCTTACCTCAAAAAGCGTCTACAAACATCAGAACGATGAAAGTGGAGAAATAAATGTCCAAATATCCCAAAACATAAACGATAAACATCAAAACACAAACTCTTTACAAAATGGCGGACATGTTAAATAAAAGACTAGTGTCCAGTCCCCTTTGGGTTGTGTCATCGTGTACTTGATGATGTCATACATAAGGAACTTTCCCTATGAAATGAGTCATCAGATTTCTATTGTTTACAAGTCATATGACAGTCGTATGATTCTCTCAACCAATCACAATCTTCACAATTTTGCTTCACAATTGTGAAATTGTTCAGTGAAACACATAGTCATTTGTGAAATTTTTCAGTGAAGTTGTATGACAGTTGCGTGAATAAATTACAAACATTTGAAGTAAAGTTTACTCGAAAAGTTTATTTCAGATGTTATAAAGTGGCTAAAACAGAACCGAGGAAAATTTAGGTTTTTCAAAACCGAGGATTTAGGTTTTTGAGTTCATTGTTGAATCAGGTATGAATTTTGCGAATATTTTGAAAGTGCGTTTATAGCCCCAAACATCTAACTACTGATAATGTCGCCGAAATGTTTCTTTCTTTGGAGCTTTGTTTATTCTTTGTTGTTTTGATGGCTCATTTGCCCTACCCCAAGAAGATTTCATGTCCCTTTCCTTTTCTTTAGGCAAATGTTGAGAGCATTTTAGTCAGCGTTTCGCTCAGAACAACAAGAAAATCGAACGAAATATTGCATTGTTTGTGGGTTAAACTTTCGATGCTAAGCTCACTGGCAACGGGTAATCCCGAGCGGGCAAGATCGCTCCATCTTGACCGCTCGGGAAGCCAATCGCAGAGCATGATTTGACTCTTTCATTCAACTAGCTTTTTATGCCTCTATTCTTATTTTTTGTAGGTAAATATTTTAGCGCTCTCGCGCAATTTGGCGACTTAAATATTCAAAGACATTCACAATTGTATACATATTTCTTGGACCCAAATGGTGCCAAATAATTTAAAATGGCCAAGTTTGACTAAAAATGGGCTTCATGCCAGCTATCCTGTGATTCACTTAAGATAATTAATCTTTGAAAAAAAGTTAAAATAATCCAAAATTTCTTTCAAATCGAGACAGATATAGTGGCCATGAACCATTAAAGCATGCCCAAAAAATAGCGACCTTTAATTTATCTCCTGGTTGTTCTTGCAAGGCAAAATCATCGAGATCTAGCAATATCTATCGATTGTTTTTTAAGAAAATAATTATTCTACTCGCGCGTTTTGGATATGAAATGATTATATCCTATCATCTTATCTCAAACACGCGCTTATGGAATAATTGTTAAATATATCCAGTTTAGTATAATTACTCAGGTGATTATAGAGATTCTGTTTATCTGATTGGTCGAGGATTGCGTCATATCCTTCTATAATCACCTCGCGCGAGATTATTGTAGTGGCAGCACTAATTCTCAAAATGGCCGTTTAGCGAATTTGTTGACGTTTCTGAGGAAGAAGTAAAAAGAACGATAGAAAATGCAATTCCGAAAGGCATTAAAGATGCAATTAATTCAAGGGTGACACTTTTCTAAAACGGTATTCTTTTATCTTTGCCTCATACTATTTCAGATAAACCGAAAATAACGATTCCAGCGGTGCAAACAGTTCCAGGTTACGTGGTAAAGTGTTCGGCTGAAGGAACTCGTCCCATGAATATGTCGCTAATTCAGAATTCCACCATTTTGGGTCAGGGAACAGATACTGTAGTTGTAAAAGTTACAAAGGAGGGAAACGTCACTTGTATGGCTATCAACCAGGCAGGGACAGATTCAAAAACGTTTTCTGTTACAGGTTTGCCTTTTCTTTTGCTTTCTTTTGTGTTTGTTTTTTCCTTTGGTAACTAACTTTTAGATTTTTTAATACATATGACTAATACATATGTAATTCACATTATATTTTTACCTTCATTCTTTAAACAATAATATCCATATGAATATTCTTGAGACATCTGTCGCATACTAATTGTGCGACGATAAGGAATTGAAAATTAGGGAGCTCACAATTACCAGTCAGTTTAAAAATGCACCAATTCAGTTGACAAACATGTTTATCTAGGTCTCCATTAATGTAGTTTACAACACACTCCTTAATAGAACACACTACAACTCCTCCTTGGACAAACCCAGCGACAACACAAAGACCACCATTCACTATCTTCTTACTACTACATTGACTATTAGGTGACTGCATTTCTCTTTCTTCTCTAAGTATACATTAGTAAGAAAATTTTTAAAAATTTAATCTTCTAACGCCTTGATGTCTGCAGAACAAAGGGTTTTAATCGACGCAATGTATTAAGTGGATTTTTTTTTAAAGTTTGTGAAGAAGTAAGTTTCCCAAAGCTGGTTTCTTATTGTAGTTAGTTGCCGTGATCACCTTTCGATTGTCACTTTCTAAAATTTGATTCTGCTAGCCAGGTACATGCATTTTTTGTAAAACTTTGAAAATATCTTATGTGAATAGAGGATATTATTTTAAGGAGAGTTGCTTAAATACTTTAAAGTCAGATTCTCTTGGCAATATTTAACATTAAAGGAGGCTTCCGAATGACTTGCTGAAATAAAAACATGGAAGTTATGTATAATATTTCTTTACTTGTAAGTTTTTACTAACAAAATGTCTACTTCAGGCAGCCGCCATTGATACTAGCAACATGCTGAGCTCACTCAATTAAATTGCACCTAAACCCCTCCACCGCCATTTTCTTCTCCCACAAAATCGCCATATTTTGATAGGGATATCTGCCGAAGTATTTTTTTGATTTGGCGAAATCTTCGCTATACTGGGCCTTGTTGAAATAGAGAAAATCACCGAAAATTACCACCATTTTGGTTCACGACCGAGTTTTAAGGAGCATGGGTCTAGTGGTTGCTGACGTCACTTTAAGAACACGAGAACACTATACACACTTTACTTGTTTCTTTTATAAATTTAGATTAACAGTATGTAGATTGGGAGGAGGGATTCTGTTCACGGCGACTTTGAACCTGAATAACTTTTTTTAATATTTGCGCAAACTCCATGAAAATTAAGGTTCTTTTCAGAAATTTAACTAAAAAAAGTTTTATGTTGTCGTTTGTATTCATTGACTTTGATCTTGCCATGCAAACCAAATTTTGACAGGCATTTTTCTTCACAAAATGAAAAATCCCTTATTAAAATAAAGAAAAATCTTTTCTTGATATAACTTTTGTTGTTAGGTAGAATTATTGTTTTCTTTAATGTTTCTGATTGGTTTTCGCTTAATTTCGCTATACTTTTCTGAAGTTATGAAATGAAACGTGATGCAATCTTTTTTTAAGCCTGGTGAACAAATGAGAATGATGTATTATTCAGTAATGACACAGGCAAACTCGAAAAAATAAATTTCGAGTGCTCCTATCAGGAGTCAAACCTAAGACCTTCCGATTACTAGTTCGGATGCTCTACCACAGAGATACGCGAGACTATTGGGAGCGAAGGCCATTAAAGTACTGTAGGTTCATGGGACAAATTTGTTGCACATGTTTCGTAGGCTAATTGACCGGAATAAATATATTATTTTAGAGCCGAATAGGAAAGAAATCTGGGATCGGAAAACATTGAATGGCTGTCTTCAGTCAGTCTGATTAGTTTTAGGGACCAATATGTGATGTTTGGAAACATTCACGGGCTCTAGATGTCAAGTGTTTGTGAATCGGTTCTGATCTCATAATTCGTGACGTGAATTGCGAGCCGCAAGTATCGCATGCATAATCGATCGTCCTTGAGTGGAAAAGAGTTTGAATCAGAGCTTGAAACTTGGATCAAATAAAGTTCTTTTCTTCGTTCTTCGAGATATGAAATTTAATTTAGAGAAAATTACATACAAGAAACACTTTTATTTTAATGAAAATAGGCATTAGTTTCAATGTCATTTTGAGTAGCGAACACAAATCTGCATGCTTTAGAAAGCAACCGGTGATTTTGGAATTTTTATTGTATTAATTTTCTTGTGAGATGGTTGGTCTAGGTTTGTGTAAAATTTCAAGTTCATTGAGTTATTTTACACCGTGAACGGGGCTTCGTCCTTTGACCTAAATTTTCGCGGTTTTCATCGGCCCGTGACCGCACCTAGGCCGCATTTCAAACTCTTGCAATTTCAGTCAAAAAATAAAATACCTTGGAACTTTAAAGTATGATTTTCGGAAATAGTTAATCCAAGGGTATCTTCAGGCAAAATATAAGAAATTCGACCAAGTGGTCGCTGAAATGCAGTTCTCGATTCTTACAGGCAGCCGCTCTTAATAAAGCAGTTACACTGAACAAAGCTATACTCTAATTAATGCATACTTTTATTTTATGCTGATTTTGGCAGAGTTTAATATCTAAACGTTGAACTTGTAGTGAATATTTTTTGGAATGTACTGAAATGGAGAGTGATCATTTTTAATTAAAACGGGTTTTTTTTTTTGCGTTCTTTCACTCAGTTTTTCTCTTCCCTTTAACTTTTATATAATGGTTATTTAAAAATAATTTGTTTTGAAAAAAAAAGTAAACGCTAAAAAAACAAGTCGTTTCGACCTCTCCGAGTTCATTTTCAAGTGAGATTAACATACAAAGCTTAGCATAAATATATTACTAACAGTTAAAATCGGTAAGATTGTCATGAACGCTAAAATGAGATAAAACGTGTCAATGGTAAGTATTTATAAAGTAAAAAAAAAAAAGGACATAAAACAATGAAGCAATATAATAGTAAGGCTTGTTAACAACTGATCTAAACAAATATTTTCGCGCGGATAGAATTACACTGTTTGTTTAGTTTGGTTTAAACGTGTCAATGGTAAGTATTTATAAAGTAAAAAAAAAGGACATAAAACAATGAAGCAATATAATAGTAAGACTTGTTAACAACTGATCTAAACAAATATTTTCGCACGGATAGAATTACACTGTTTGTTTAGTTTGGTTTCAGTTCTTGATAAAAAAGCATTTTGAAAATGAGACAGTAAACTTTTAGCGCAAAATCTGTATCTAAGAAATTACTCATGAAAACTAAATGTCTACGCAATCCAACAGGGTGTGGTTCCGTTGTCAACAACGTGCTGACAAGTCCCGGATATCCAAGCAGGTACCCAAACAACATGGACTGTGTCTACCGAGTTTATATTCCACACGGGATGGCCATGAAGATTTACTTTTCTTATTTTAGACTTCAGAGTCATCGATATTGCAGGTACAAGACTATCGAGTCAGTGTTCAGTATATACATTACATAACCTCCATTGCATGATAATGGCCAGTTTTGATTATTCCCTTGTTTTGTTTTGTTTGTTGTGATTGATGAAAGGTGTATACTACTCGAAACGTTTTATTGAGACATTCCAAAGAACAAAGTTACTTGTTAGTCTCATTATACTAAAAGTAGCCATTTTTATCTCTAGACTCATTGGCCTGTTTCGTTGTTTGGTTCTTTGTTTGTTCGTTTTTGTTGTTGTTGTTGTTGTTGTCTTGATCTGCGGCTAAGAATCAAATCAGGGACTGGTCCTAGCGTCATGGCGGCAGGACGCCATTGAAAACGCTCCGGTAGAAATATGGATTTCTACACCTAATACTCAACACAACCGCTAACCGGGAGCCTGCTAGTTAGACATTTGATCTGCTGGGAAGAGGAGTAAGCTAAATGGGAAGAAAAAGATCAAAACGCGGGTCAAGTTCTTCGACAAGCGATGAAAGTATGCCCACTGGCGAAGATGGCCGTTGCCTAAACAAAGAACTGAAGGACTCAATTGACTGTTTGAAAAAATTAGTCACCGACGGACTAGCAGAGTTACATGCAGACTTGGGCAAGCTACGATATGAATTTATAGCTGACATAAACGAGGTGAAATCTTCGATCCAAAAACTTGAAAATAGCATAGAATTTACTCAAGGTGAGGCTGAATCCTTAAAAGAGCAAGTCAAACAGGAATCGAAGAAGCATGCTACTGACGTCGAATCACTACATAAAATGGCCGCTGAGTTGGAGTTAAAGTTAAAGGAGGAAGTTGAACGTAATATTAACCTAGAGCAGTATTCTAGACGAGAGAACTTAAGATTCAACAACATTCCTGAAACAGAAGAGGAAGACTGTAAAGCTCTTATCTACGATGTCATCGAGAAATACCTTGATGTTGACACCTCTCAAATTCGATTCCATGCAGTTCACAGGGTTGGAAAGATGTCCGAAGATAGATGCAGACCAATCATTGCTAGGTTCGTTTGTCGGGAGGACAGAGACCGCGTTTGGTTTGAAAGAGGCAGGATTAAAAACTCCACTACCTACACTGTCTCATATATCACGAGACCACACCAAAGCTATACAAGATGAAAGAAGAAAGTTAATCAAGGCGATGATGAAAGCCCGAGATGAGCACGGAATAAGAAACACCAAGGTTAAGGGCCGACATTTATATATAAGCAGTAACAGGTAAGATCATAAAAGTATTCTGGATTACCTTAAATAATTTAATGTAATTTTTTTAAAACAAGTCAGTAGATTTTATGCAAATTTCTTGTATTTTTTTTTTTTTTTTTTTGAACAATTGAACAATCAATTGAACAATTTTTGAACAATCCTTTCACCTCAGGTTTTGTAATTAACACCTCGGGTGAAATAGGATATGACCTCAGCCCAACAATTTGGCTTCTTATAAGATAATAAGTGGTATTGTAAGTAATGTAGTATTGCAAGTACTGTAGTATTGTAAGTAACGTCGTACCGTAGTATTGTAAGTAATGTAGTATTGTAAGTAATTGTTGTATTGTAAGTACTGTAGTATTGTAAGTAATGTAGTATTGTAAGTACTGTAGTTTTTGTAAATACTGTAGCATTGTAAGTAATGTAGTAAAGCAAGTACTGTAGTATTGTAAGTACTGTGGTATTCAAGTAATGTAGTAATGCAAGTACTGTACTGTAGTATTGTAGGTAAATAAAAGATTTAACTAAAAAAAAATCAAATCAATAACTAGACTGCCTTGTCATTTATTGTCATGACACACGTGTGATAAACTAGTTTTGCATTTACATGTATGTTATCTGATTTTCTACTCTTCGCGCCTGTCTGTACCTCATGCTGGCCTGATTATGGGTTGTTTTGGAACCTTTGCTTATTTTTCTAGACAAATTGATAGGTAAGCTGTCTATAAGGTTTGTTTGTCTGTTTCGTTGTATGTGCATCATTTATTATTCGGCCATGGATTCCTTTAGCATTTTGTATCAATTACCTTGTCGATTAGTCATAAATAGTTTATTGTAATATTGTAATGTTTGCTCTACTTTGTATATGTGTCACTTATTTGTTAGTTATTAGCCGTGCTCCTTTAACTCAGTAGGCATATAATAATGCGTGTGACTTTGTCACATCTTATCTTATCAAGTTGTGTTGCTCATGTTATTTAAGCTTATGTTATCTCATCATAAATGAACTAAACAAATGCGTCTTTCTTGTTTGCAGGTATGACTACTTGAGGATTTCCAATGATAACGACTATACCGTAGGTACATACTGTGGGGTGAAGTCTGGATTGAACATCAGTTTCACTGGACGCTATGCTGTAATAACCTTTCACTCGAACGGCCGTGTCAAGCGCAGAGGATACAAGTTAGATTTCTCATTTGTTCCTCCCGGTAAGTAGAAAGAGTCGGACGAAATTTTATCGAAATACTCTCCGAATTAAATGTCATTTTGCTATTGAGGGATCGTTTGTTATGATGAATTATAATTCACGGATTATAATATACGCGTTATTATTGGACAAAAAAAATCGTCAAGTGGTCCTAAATTAAGCGCGCGGTTATTAAGCAATTACACCCCTCAAGGAGCTGTTATATCGGACGATATTGTCCGAGGCAAAAGATTGTACGAAAAATGCACAAAAACGAAGGTTTAAGGGCAAATGTGAAATTTCGAGGACAATCGTTAACGGGTTATTCCAAACTTACTCCGACTGCTTTTATAGAAATCCTAAAAACGTTGACTATATATTAATGTAAAGCTATTAAGCTGTAAAATCTGAAAATAAAGCTTTCTGCTTTGTAGGCGATCAAAGCACCGAAACCCTAAACTGTCAGTGTGTGCTTTGACTGCATTAACTACCAGCTCTCACATTAATGCAGATATCCCAACAAGCTACACATATCCTTCAGGAGATAATGGGTTAACATAGCGTTCGGGCTTGTTCGATATGCACATTGGTTACTGAGAAAATCTATTGTAAAGTTTGATAATTGTATATTTTTCAACTAGTCTTACGCGCTAGGTGCTTGGTGCATTAGTGTGTGACGAATATCTTGCCAGCCAAATTTCGTTCAAATTTGGAAAATATATCAACCCATTATATTCGTTTGAATGGAGGGAATTACTTGTAGTCAAATAAGCCCTGAACTTTCGGCCGCCAAGGATTTGCAGAGTTTTTGCACACCATTACAGCAGATGTCAACGATGTCAGGCCGACCAATGGAAAACAACACAGGAAATCCCTACAGAGACTGCATTTTCTGTTATTTTCATTGCTATATTTTTGTTTTGTTTTTTTTAACTTAGTTTTGGGATCTAGGTTGTGTCCAAGCATTTCCGTTGTATAACGTTTCATGGAGAAAAGCCTCCTCCTATCTTCGTGAGACTTTTTCTCAAGTATTCCAATCGAATCCAAAAATCACACAAACAAAAGACAAAACAAAAACAAAAAATCATTATAAGCCATAAAAGAAGACTGAAGATTAGCCCGTTAGGTCACAACGATGGCAAATTAACCTTTTTTAACATTTGTTTCCCGAATAACTCGCACGGATTTTAAGACTAGTTTTTTCTGCTTAAATTAACAAATGAATTTTAAGACGCAGTTTCCTTTAGATCCTCACATTAATTTTCGCTCCTGAAATAGATTCCGCTTATAATTTTTCTGTTAACTTCTATTGGCAAGTAAGTCACAAATATGAAATTAGATCGGAGTAATTCTGCTTTATAAAAATTTTCTACCGCAAACTTTCTGCCCCTCCTACTGTCTTCGAAACTCAGTGACGAGATCGTAAATTTTGCCAAAATTACAGCTATTTGCTCTGGACAAAATCGCTTACTTGAAACCTTCAATTTCGCTAGTTATAAACTATGACCCTTTATCTTAATAATCAGATGAATTGTAATTATAATCGCTAACTAGTATTCGAGTGTTTTAGAACTTTGTAAATCTTAGGCCAGCAGTAATTGGCGCTAGCTATTGTGGTCACCCTGCCTTAACACAGTGATCGCTCTTTTTTTCTGTTTCACGTTGTTATGTTCTGTTTATAGTTTTAAGTTTGAAGGCGAAGTCAAATAAATAAATAAATAAATAAATAAATAAATAAAACTGAGGATACAAAGTTTATCCATTTTGGGCACTTATCGAAACATGCGATTTGACCCAAATTCAGAGGAAAAAATCACAAAAGTGGTTCGTACTCACAGGCTTTCCTGTATATCAGTAAAAAGTTCCATTCATAGGCTACTAAAATCTGTGAAAAAATTTGACCGTCATTCAGTAGCTGGTCCGCCGGTGAGGGCTGAACTTGTGCTACTCAGCTAACACGGCCATATTTCTATCGGAAACTTGGTAAACGAATGCCAGTAATAAAACTCGAAATACATTTTTCATCACCGCAGAATCAAAACCACTGCATCATATCAATCACAAGGTATTAATCTTGGTAATGGTATTTATTTACCGCATTTTCCATATGCATAAATTCAAATGCGGTTTACATTACTACTAATCATGAAAAAGCACAAAGACGAGACCAGCACACCAGGAACTCCATGCCCTCCTCTTTGCGATCAGTGTGTGGGCTCTTTAACGTCACACAGCGTTATGAACATTGAAGTGTTGTGAGACGGGGCCTACGGTTTATCGTCCTTATCCGAGAAGACTAGAAAGTCTAACCATTTGCAGATGTCATTACAAGGGCAGCACTTTCTCCTCAGTTATTTAAAGACCCTGAGTGTTGGTCCGGCTGGGGTTTGAACCCACGACCTCGCACACGATAGTCCGATGCTCAACCAACTGAGTCAACCGGTCGAGCTGTTTCTCCCTATACTTTTGGCACTAAAATTTCATCGCCCAGTCCATTGTTATCACTTATGTTTCATCGGGTGATTTCAAGACATCTTGTTTGGCTAGATCTTGATTTTCCGAACGCAAAATATTAGGCTTTTAAATCAAATATATGCTTTTCTGCTTGCAAGAAGTCATACAAAATGTCGTCTTGCTGTTCTTGGCCGTAAAAGCAAATTGTTTGGCTTTCGTTCTTAAAGGAAGCTTCAATTTCTTCTAATACTGATTTCAGGTTCTCCCACATGTCACACTGTAGACTGTGCGGGTGCTCACATTCCTGTTTAAACGCTTCGTCGTTCGCATCGCTCAGGGTGAACACCCTACAATGATCTGCACATGGACTAGACTCTACTTTGCAATGAACTTTATAGTCTGTTTTCAGATACCTCTTGGCTTGATTAAGCTTCTCCTTGATATTATCACCCCATTCCGGACTTGCGCCAGCCCTTTGGAGCTCCTCGACCACTCTCTCAAGTGTTTCAAAAGCTGCCGTTCCCGGCATCCGTGGCTACGTTATCAAGATCTTTGAGAGCTTTCCTTTGAGACGCTTCGCGCACATCAAGAATACGAAAGAGAGTTGCACAACTCAAAGGGTCAAACTCCTCTTCTTGGCAAAGTTTAAGCAGCCTTTGTGGACATAGCGACTGTTTGGATGACGTTCGGCATTACAAGCTTTTCTCCTCTACCAAGATTAAGTGTGCGTGTTCCGTAGGAAACGTCTTGATAGAAATACGGTCTGTTTATGAATTCCAAAAAAATGGTTGACTTTGACTGTATCAATCCTGACCCTGTGATAAAATGGCGTTTCCAGTGGGGCACCGGCACCTTTGTTAGTCTTCGTGTCCTTAGAAGGTGCATCCCTATATGCTTCTAGGAGAGGCTGGAGCTCATTATCGATATCAGGGCTGTCAGTCTTGCAAACAGCTTTGAACAACGTCTCTGCACCTTCCGGGGTAATGGCTGAACAGACTATCTTGCAGGCTTCTGTTGCCTTTCTTACAAAAAAATGTTTGCTCCTCCTGGCTCACTCTCTCACACTGTTTGCATCTGACTCGTTAAAGGGCTGGTTCTTCCTTCACCTGAACATGTTTCCAATACGTCTAAGCTTTCGTGTATTCTAACTAAAGGTGGGTCAGTTTGCAGAGGAGTTACTATGCTGACATCCTCTTGAGAGCTGTGATATCCTGTTGTACTTGGAGTCCAGTCTGTTTCGACCTTCTGCTGATTGCTGTTGGTGCAAATGATCGATGTTAACTACACTCCTACCTTCACTGCTTTATTCTCAATTATCAGTTCACGTATAGAAAAAAATTAACGCGAAAATAAAAGCTATATCTGTGAGAAGCTTCTTAGCGCTTAGTTTTTTTTAAAGGGATAAATTGGAACCACACAAATTACGGACAAAGAAACATACCCTCGTTTTGGCGTTGGAAAGTACAGCGTGATTTGCAATTGAATGCGTGACAACTGGAAAACAACGCACATCTAAAAAGCGTAAGCAAACTACTTACACCATATATTAAAAGACAAGGGTGGTAAGGACATGTTAAGCAATCCACTCTTTCAATGGAAAATTGTTGTAACTTGAATTTAATATTCATACTGTCACACAAAATCCTTTTACGAAAAAAAGGAAAACATCACCTTTGGATCTCGTGCCAGAATAATCGTACCCCTTAATTGAGTTAAATCGCCATAAATTAGATTAACCTAGTAAAGTTATGCACCGTTGTTAAGCTAGCGGCAGACTGAAAAACAAAAGTAGTAAAACGTAGGAATACAATTTGTAATATTTAAACCCTCACTTTTAAAAGCACTTTTTCAGTGCTCTCAAATCCGACTGTATTTCTCGTTTTCACAGAATAAATAAATAACCAAATTATTCAAATTAGCTGCACATGTACATACGAAAAACTTGTTACGATATTCAACTTGCAAAGTGAAAAAGCCTATCCTTTCCCTTGTGTGGCTCCCCGTGTACTACATTTTGTTCCCTTCGTTTCTTCGTTGTTTTAACCGAAAGTTATAAACACTTTACTGACAAAAGAATCAAATCCCTTCCAACATTTATCTCTTTAATCCATTGCGTGACGTGACATTCTCAAATATTGTTGGAATAAACACGACCAATTTTGTGCCAATTTAATTCAACATTTTCTCCCTTTTTTCGCTTTACGTAGTAAAAGCCACTTTTTGTTGAAGCTTTGTAAAAACTGAAAAACAGGAAACTATGGAAGACTGAAAAAGAAAATACTTACGCGACCCAACTTGTGCAGGTGAAATAAACATCTTTTGTATCTCTTGTACTATCTGCCAGTTCACGGGATTCTTACAGTGCAAGGAAATTTTCCGTCCTTCGTGATTAGGATACTGACATGTCTTCAGAGGTCGCCAATATTGCCCTAGATTGTGACGGTGCTTCGGACAGATTGTCAACTTCTCTATTTTGTCCAATGGACTTCCCCGCTCTGGCTAGTATCAATTCGTATTCCGTCACTTTCGCGCCACCAGGTGAAAACTCTTTAAATGATTTGTTATACACTGAATAAGGGGAACCGATTCTTCTTTTCCTCGTGATTCTTCGCATGTTATTTTCCCACTTCCAAAAAAGTGAACATACAATCGGTCTAGTCGGTGCGCTCGCCATGGTTATTGTTTGTTTATGGAAGGTATGCTCCGCTGCGATGTATCTGGTAAGCGGCTTAGTAAAAATATCCACCGATTTCTATGAAGAATGACAACTTGTTTATGTTGCGTCAAAATACGGAACAAATTGTGCTGCTTTACCGTAAATTAAGCAAATTCTAACCATATTTCTTGACCTACTAATGAAATTCTAAGGTCATACAAGAGAAAATACCTTGGCCTTGTGGCGGATTTTAGGACACAGCATCTGCGAAGGAAAGGTGGTGGTGCTTGCTGAGTAACACAAGTTCAGCTCTCACTTGCGGACTAACTACTGGATGACGGCCAAATGTTTTCACAGATTTTAGTAGCCGATAGACGGAACTTTTTACTGATATGCAGAAAAGCCTGTGAACACGAACCACTTTTGTGATTTTTTCCACTGAATTCGGGTCAAATCGCATGTTGCGACAAGTGCCCAAAATGGATAAACTTTGTATCCTCGGTTTTATTATACTAATTAAGAACTGGTTCATGCTTAGCGTGCGTATATCGAATTATGGATGCACGTGGGAAGTTTGAATAGCACGAAAAAAGCGTAAGAGTTGCTCGAGCTGAAGCCGAGAGAAACTCAAGCTTCTTGGGTGCTCTCCAAACTTCCCAAGTGCATCCATAACTCGATATACGCACAGCTAAAGGCATGAACCAATTCTTTTATAACATAGTGACAAGAAAATAGTGCGCGGAAAAATGGGTTTATTTGTGATCGATTACAAAATTCTCTCAATGCGCGTACAGAAACACAAAGATTCTCATTGGGTGGCTACAAACATGCCACAATGATTGTTTGCACGTTTGGTGAACGAGAACGTTTCATCCGAAATTGGCAATGAAAATTTCTTCTTTGAATATGTTGAAAGTCAATGAAAATGTAGACAAACGTTTTTCCAAGTCCAAAGAATGATAAAGTACTCAAATTTGTCAAATGTTCAAGTCAAAGTTAAAGGCCGAAACTGGAGTTTGAAGTCATAACAATGTTTACGTTGGCACGGTACAGTTGGAGAAGACCGAGCTCAGGGAACTTGCTGTCGTTGTCTTCTCTTGTGCGACGACCACACTGTTGTTTTGAATTTCTCTGCAAACAGCAGTAGTAGAAGACTCAGATGAACCACGCGCAAGGCATCTTGAGAGAACTTCACTGCAACTGCGAAGCTGGGACGAAGATGGGCGCGTATTGTAATGTGCAAGACTTTGTTCACTCCTGTGGCCGGAGATCGCCATGATGTGTCTGTTGGGGATCCCTGCGTTAGACCACAAAGTTATGGCGGTTGCTCTGATGCTATGGTTCGTGTAGGTTTTTGACAGGGATGCTGCTCGCGGATATTCTTCATCATGGTTCACTCCGACGGGACGCGCTTCATACCATACGTTGTCTCCAACACTCCAATTCTTTTGTGGATATTGAAAAAACAAATCGCACTTTGGATTTAATTTCGATAAGTACAGCTACAAGGCCTTATAGCCGTCGTTCGGGTCTTCTGTTTCATACATTCGGGTGTACTTTTCTGGGCTGGGAACGTCAGATACTCCACCGGGATGATTCTTTGTAGCCTCGTCATGTGTCATCGTCACGTAGTTTCGGCCAGTTGGGTCGACTTCAAACTTGAAGCTGGTCGGTTTGAGCTGTCTCTGTCCCTCCCGACCTCTTCTACAAAAAAAGAGAACCACATGGAACCATACATTTCGTAGAGGAGCGAGTGGGTTGCTCAGTGCAAGAACCTGTGAGGATTTAAGCCGCACCAAATCTTCGTTTTCAATTGCCGGCTTGTGCTTTACGTTTTTTTTCCCCAGACGCTTCAGGTTAACAACTTGTGCATTCAGCATCTCGTTTGATCTTTTAAACCTCGGGTCAGATGAGAGCTTTAGGCCTTTATTTAGTGGCGGTGCGTTCAAAAATCTTTCCACGGACTGGCGAAAACCGAGGAGTGTAGAATGCTCTGTACAATATTTGTATTTCGTTGTAATAAGTGTAAATAAAATTGAATCGAAATGAATTGAATTGCTGTACACTTCTCCTGATTTGTTCGTAGCCTCTGCGTAAAATCTGCGAAGGTTTGTATCCAGCTGACCAAGTGTCATATTTTCAAGCGGCGATTGTATTTTTCTCTCAGTGCACCAAGCTAAAAAAATGTTAATACCATTTAGTTTCTGGACAATGCGTGAAGATGTTTTTTAACCGTGTTTGAATAAATCTCTCAGCTTAGATACAACTTTTCAAGTACTTTACTTGTTGTTGTTGTTGTTGTTGTTGCGTAATTAGTCAAATACACTGTAGCAACTGCGGAAATTTTTCTTCTCGGATTATTTCGTTTTAATAATTTTGTTACCGAGTCTTTAAGTAAATTGTTGTTTTCATTAGCATGAACAAACGAAAAAAACAGTAATAATTACCTTTGAATGTTGCCACAGACCAATTTGTGTATTTTTTAGTGCGAGCGGAGTGCCTTTCCGTGAGAATTTTCTGCAGCTCGGGCTCTGTTAAATTTGAAAAACGCGCGGGCTCTTTTTCGCTACCTTTGCTCTTCTCTTTGGGTGCTAAAAACTCCATTTCAAGAGAAAAGTCGGGAAGTACTCATTATTTTCTAGTTCCATTTCCGGTGAAACTTTGTAACAGCTTTAAGCGACGGAAACCCTAATTTGTCTGCAAGTTGCACACGTCATCAGATGGACGCACGGCCGTGCGTATGTTGAGAAATATACCATGGTGACGCCAATAGGAATTAGATAGGGAAGCACGCGCGCTATGTTATAATTAGCGATTATGATTACAATTAATCTGATTATTGAGATAAAGGGTCATAGTTTATAACCGGTAAATTTGAAGGTTTCAAGTGAGCGGTTTTGTCCAGAGCGAATAGCTGTAATTTTGGCAAAATTCAAGATCTCGTCACTGAGTTTCGAGGACAGTAGGGGGTGCGGAGAGTTTGTAGCAGAAAAAATTTATAAAGCAGAATTTCTCCGATCTAATTTCATATTTGTGACTTACTTGCCAATAGAAGTTAACAGAAAAATTATAAGCGAAATCTATTTCAGGAGCGAAAATTAAAGAGAATCTAAAGGAGACTGCATCTTAATGCTAAATAATTATAATCAACAACTTGTATTGCGTCTTTAACATATAATGACCAAAGGTGCGTTACAGCATGGAAATTAAGCAAATTCGTGGGTGTCCTTCGCGAAATAAAATGTGTGCACGCTGTCTTAAATGCAACAACCATAAACTATATATCAGTACAAAGCTAATGAAATGTACTATCCGGTTAAAACTATTTCGCTTTGATTTTTTCTAGCCCTAAGGAGAGTGCGTCCCAAAAGCCCAAAACGACTGTTGTCTCTTTGAACAAATTTTTCGGGTATGGAATTCGACCGCAGAATCAAAACTACTGCATCATATCAATCACAAGTCATTAATCTTCAAAACTGTGTGAGGCTTTTTCGATATTCCTGTTGGTTACTTCGCAATTTTACTGTCAATTTTGATAATCAAAAACTCACTGATACGTTTTACGACAAAGGTCATTGCGGGGGATCAATTTTACAAAACGGAAATCCCTCGCACAGTATTGTTGCTCGGTATCTTGGAAATCGTCGGGCCAAATTTCAAGGCAATCCGTCAAATTCTTGTACCGTATAAATTACTTTAAATAAAGCACACGCGTAAAAACGAAGTAGGTTTTTTTCACTTCTAAAGGTTTACAAACATTTCACGCCCTTGCTGCGCCATATTTCAACACTGCGGATGCCGCCGACGTCGAAAGCCAATAGAATCACAGGAGACCTACTGCTGAGTCCCCTGAGATTACTGGTGTCGCGTCGGAAAATAGTTGAGTGCGTGACTGCAGTTCTATTACCAGTCAGAATTTCTCGGCTTTCCTTGCGAAATGCCGGGCAGAAAAAATTCTTCGAAGAAAAGGAAAATTGCAGTGGCCTCGACGGTGAGCCCCATCGATCCGAAAGAACAGCTGCGGACAGAAATGCGGTCACTGGGGTACGTTGAAGGACTATTTATAGTATACCATTATCCATGCGAATAAATTGCTGTCGCAAGCTTGCAGTTCAATATCCGAGTTTTTCTGCTTTGCAGGTTTGATGGAGATATTTTTACCCGCAACCTGGAGGCCAGCGTTGAGGGCAACATGTTGGGGGGGGGGGGGGGGGGGAAAGGGGGGGAAGAGCCTCAAAGAACTCGATAAATCGATTATTGTACCTGGATTTATGCGCTACGCACTTATGCGGTTTCGGCAAGCGTTTCTCGCTATCCTTCATCGGAACGTTCTTCCTCTTTTTCTTAGGACCAGTTTTCTTCCTAGTTTTTAAACCACGGACTCTTTTCCTTCATATTTTTCGCCATACACGATACGCAAAAAGAACAGAAGCAAAAACTTAGTGTGAATAATGCACCTATCAATGTTTTGCCCCAGCATGGGGGGGGGGGGGGGGGGCAACCCCACGGGAATTTGACATGTTCAGGCTTTTAAATGTCAATTTCCCCACCCTTGGGTATCCATTAAAAGTCAAATTCCCACCCCTGGGGATCCCGGAACTTGTATAATATCAATAAACTGACTGAGGCAATCACAATACTTTATTAAAGAACTCAACGACTCCAGGGTGCAGTAAGCTCACTCAACACTATACCTGTGAACTACTTCACATGGTATTTACTGCAATACAAAACATGCAATGCCAGAACATGTCATCATCAAGTGGGTTTAATGCACAAACTTGGTGAAACCAATTATCGCAGGCATCACACTGTATCCACTGAACAGTTTCAGCTCCATCCTCCTCTTCTGGGTCTTCTTTCTTGCAGTAGCCACAGAGTACCTTAAGCAAGGAAGCACAAAAGGAGGTACCCAGTTACGTAAAATTCATACAAATGAAATCATGAACATTTTAGATTACAATCAAATATTATTGTGAATTAACTGTGTGGTATCTAGTTTTACTTGAAATCAATATAACTGAGTTACAGACCTTCGCTGAGTCTTTCTTGTTGTATCCTCTCTTTTTCCTTGTCTGAGCTGCCTTTGCTGCCCCTCTCTTTCTGTTGTCCTGAACAGTCTTTAGATGGTTAAACAACATCCCAACCTTGAGGTAATTAAGACAATTACATGTAGTTAGCAGAAGTGTGAATTTCTGGTCACTACAGTTATAATGTGCCTTACCTCATTCGTGGGTAAGAGTACTTGTCTTGCTGCTCCTTCCAGGTCGTTTGGGTTGTTATCATACAGAGTTTTCAGTACTTCACTTGGAGGTGATGATGCAACACTGGTCGAGGCGTCAACACAGAACAATTCGTCTGGCATCATGTAGTGCCCTGCACATGTCTTGCCTTTACACATGATTTTTCGATCTCTTTCTCTCTCTGTCAAAACCTCATGGCAGAGCATCTAGTGAACTCAGATTTAAGTTAGTATGTAAATGACTTTCTGTGCGACTATTTCGTTCAAAATCCGGCAGAAAAACCCTATATGAATATAAAACTTCAAAGACATGTATCGGATGGATGTTAAAGACAGCAACTTTTTACTTTAAAAGCATCAAAATACTCCTTACCTTGCGTTCAGCCATTGTTCGCGAAGCGAGGACTCATCAAAATGACTTCTGGGTATTTTCCAAGATGGCGGACCGCTCATTCCCAGGCCCTCTCCACTTCCAAGATGGCGACCGAAGTTGGCGACTGAGTCAAATTTCCCAACCACGGGGCCATTGTGGATGTCAAAATCCCTACCCGAATGGAGCTTCACCAAGTCAAATGCCCGTGGGTTGCCCGCCCACCCCCCCCCCCCCCTCCTCCCCCGCTTCATCCTGGGGCAAAACATTGATAGATACATAAATCACAAGTTACAAACGCGAACAAAAGGAAAGCGCTGACGTTGACACGTTTTAATTGGCTTATAGTACTTTGGCGGGTGATAGAATTTCATTTGAAAATACTTTCTTGTTGACAATTCACGCACGCCTAAAGATTTGTAATATATATTTTTTTGTAAATGAAGCGAGACTAGTAATGTTTAATTTGGCCTCAATATTTTTTGGGCAAAAAAAAAAGGTATCTGGTAACCTTAAAAATACAAGTTTTCAGTGAGGATTTAAAACAATGAAGTGATCTAGGTTTCTCTATGGCAAGAGGTAAAGTATTCTGCAGTGTGGGAGCCGCGGCTACAAAAGACCTACCACCAAATTATAATCGCTACATTTTTCCTTGTGGGAATTCTAGTAAAATTACATCATTTGAACGGGAGTGATAGGCAGATTGTTTAATTATTGATATTAGATTACTGATATATTGAGGTGACCGACCAAGCAAAGTCTCCTCACAAAGCTCGGAACATTCTAGAATTACGTAATGTAATTTCCCAAAATAGCTATGAGGAACACTATAAGAACAGAAAACGAAACAGTTTTGTCGTTATATTGTTCGCTGCCTCATTGTCGCCGTTTAAGTATAAGTAAGGGTTAGACAATGAACGCGAGGGGTCTATGAGATATAGTGCCTCGAGCATAGATAGAAAGCTACGAGGGCGTAGCCCGAGTGCCATTTATATCAAATGCGAGAGCCGTTACATCCCATAGGACACTAGCGTTTATTGTCTAATCGTCTCAGAACATGGTCACATCAGCGAAGAAACCGTATTTTATGAAGATTCTACTTATTAGTCCAGCTGCTAACGACCAAAAAATGGTTCAATTGTTCGTCTCATGATAAAAGCATGAAACTTGGCAGGCTTACTAACCTCTATGAGACAAACATTTCCTGATATGGAGCCATCCCAAATTAACACCTAGAGCCACGTAAGGCGCATGTCAGAAAAATGGCATATCACGCCATTTAACATGGAAGCAAGGATGATGTAAAATACTTAAATCTTGGCGTTTCTTTGGCTTCTCTGTTTAGTTACTTTCTATCATTAGAGCGCATGATATAGTGCCTTTGAATATAAAAAAATCACGTGACTGTTTTGTCTTTAATGAACAGCAGAGCATCAGCAACTGATTATATGGTTAAGATTCCTCATCGGAAAGTACTTGGATGCCAAATGACTTGAAATGATATTTGACCATTCTCTGATGGAATTCTGATTTGAAGTTATTAGAAATATTCACCCAGAAACACATACCCCCCCCCCCCCGCATGCACAAAAAGTACCACATTGGAGCTATGCATGAAATCGAGGCTGAGATACAATATCGAGTAACGTACGTTTAATTGATATGGTGTGCTTGCCAAAATGACAAGATCTGGCTTTATATGACTTGTAGTCTTGGGAACTGTTAAAGTTAATTTCCCTTCAAACTGCCAAAGGTACTTCAAGAAAAGGGGCTGGAATTTGTGCCCCTTTGGAAGCTTCAGAGGCTGCAGGAACAGTATTTGCACAGTGTACAGTGTGTAAAGGTACAGTATTTATCCCACCATCAACCCCGGGTTCCTCATTTGTTGGAGCTGCACAAGAGAGAGAGCTGTTGCAAGGAACGAATCGTGTGCACTTGTGGAGCTTAGCTTTTAATCTTTAGTTTCCAAGTTCAAGGTCCAGCAGTTGTAAACAGACCATCTCACAGTTCTGGAGGACATGCAACGTCATTCTTTTCAAACTGTGTACAAACACTGTTTGCGATATCGGGAAAAGCAAGAGGTCTGTCATAAGAAATGCAAAGCCCACGCCAAACATAGCATTGATAAGACGTCGCTTCATTGTTGCTCCATAAATCTTTAAGGCATAGATTAGGCGGAGGAAGGGACATTCCTCTAGTTTCTCTTGCGTGGCGGAAACTACACTGCAAAAGAGGGATTTTGATCGCTTGAGATACTGTTAAAGATGAAAAGGTGAGAGAGTGTCATACCAGCTTAATTTGAGTCACTCTCTACAGGCCGGGCTACGGATGGACTGTGGGGCCTTCTTTGATAATCATGTTTACAAGGGTCTTGAGAGTTGATGGAATAGCATCACTTTGGCGGTTTGTGGGAAATCTTCCATTCAAAGGATTTCTGAAGCTGCAGAATATCTACTCGCAGCTTGCAAGATGGTATGCCTTAGGCATAAAGGATGTCTCTTCGTTGTGAGAGGGGGCATTTAGATCTGGAAGGGCTGATAATTATCTTTCCTTCAAATCTGAAGTGTAGACTTTGTTAGGTTCTACTCCAAGCTCTTCCAATTTGGCTGAGTGGAGTCTTGCAAGGTCAAAACACAGTTAACCCTTGGTAATCTTTGCAATTGTCAATCAGTTCAATAAATGCTTTCTCTTCTATGGATCTGTAGGTGGTATCCTTGGGGGACTTTGACTGCCTCGTCTGATTGTGCAGGGAGACCTGGCGCTTGGTATCATATGTCTCTAATAATTAACTTTGCTAAAAACTTCGTTGAAGAGGATGGCACATTTTCTCACTTTATTGTCTACTTCAAGATTTAAATGGGCACGTAGTCCTGAAGGGGAGTCTGCTTTATCACAGGAAAAAAACCCACACTTTTCCCTTAACGGCCCAGGCATACAAGATGAGCTTGATCGCCGTGCCTTCACAAGAAATGCCGGCTAACTTTAGCGCCATTCCTATTCACCACTGTGCTGGACTATGTTCTCCTCCTCTCACTACACACTACGCCATCAATGAACAGGGCCTACAAATCGTTCCTAAACGTAGCCAAAGGCAACCTGCAAAGTATCCAACTGATCTTGATTTTGCAGATGACATTGCAAAACAGTTCATTTCCACTACTACAAAGTGTTACCTGCGCTCACTAGCAGGCGGAATGATCACTCAAGTCGACGACTTCAAATATCTTGGCCCATACATAGTCTACTGACAAAAGGATGTAAAGTCCCGTACAGCCTTAGCTTGCGTGTAATAAGCTGAACAAGATATAACATTCCGACCTTGCCAATGAACAGAACATCTATTTGCTTAATATGTTGATTGAGCCAATTCTGCTTTACGGTCCCGAGACGTGGACACTAACTTCGCGTCAACAACAACGGCTTGATGGGACATATACCAATTTACTCCCACGTGCTCAAAACATTCACTTTTCTGAGCACGCCACACGTTCACAAGAGCATTTACGAGGAAATCTTCTACCACTCTCCCAGAAGCTCGCCAAGCGGCAACTTCAATTTGCTGGTCATTGCCAGAGAGCTATGGGTGAGAATACCCAGTCCCTCTTACTATGGAAGCCAAGTGGCCCTATCCACTCCAGAAGATTGACCTTTCCCGACATGATTGCCAGGGACTCAGGGATAGAAAGGTTAGATCTCGGGAACGCTATGGTGGATCGTGAAGTTTGCGTACGTCCCGACCTTGAGAGGTGAACGATGATGATGATGATGATGATGGCTCACTGGAGAAGATATCAGCTTTTTTGTAATAAGCTTTGACTTTCAGAAGGGAGTTCATTTTGAAATAGTATTTGGTAACCTCTACTTAGGGGATAAAAATCAGTATTTTTTTTTTCAGTCGGAAATCATCGATCGTTTCTTAGGTGCAAGGCCTTATCCAAGCGGATTATCTCAACAAAACCAACGTGAATGTGTCAGTCTCAATTTCATGCAATTCCCGACGCTCCATTTTTGTGCATACATAATTGTGTGCTTCTAGGTGTACATTTTTAATGACTTTATTTCAGAATTCATAGAATGGTTAAAAATTATTTCAAATCTCCTGGCATCGCTGAAATTTCTGTTGAAAAAGAGGGAGTCTTAAATCTTACTAGTTGCTTAATGCTATGCTGTTAATGGAATGCAAAACAGTCACGTGATCAGTCACATGACTTGCTTTTTTTTTTTAAAAGCAATGTGTAATATAACGTGCTCTAATAATAGAAAGCAAAAAAATTAACATAGTTGTCCAAGCAACGCCAGGAAATCAGCATTTTACATCAGCCTCGTTTCCTTGTGAAGGCTTTATATGCCATTTTTGACATGCGCTGTACGTGACTATGGGTGTTAATTTGGGATGGCTCCATATCAGAAAATATTTCTCTCACAGAGCTTAGTGAGCCTGCCAAGTTTCATGCTTTTATCATAAAACGAACATTTCTGGTCGTTAGCAGCTGGACTATATGATGGTATTTGAATTTTGCCATTCACACTTAGAAATCGCGTTGTTATTTTGTTTTGGATGATGTCGCCGAAATGTTTCTTTCTTTGGAGCTTTGTTTATTCTTTGTTGTTTTGATGGCTCATTTGTCCTACCCCAAGAAGATTTCATGTCCCTTTCCTTTCTTTAGGCAAATGTTGAGAGCATTTTAGTCAGCGTTTCGCTCAGAACAACAAGAAAATCGAACGAAATATTGCATTGTTTGTGGATTAAACTTTCGATGTTAAGCTCACTGGCAACGGGTAATCCCGAGCGGGCAAGATCGCTCCATCTTGACTGCTCGGGAAGCCAATCACAGAGCATGATTTGACTCTTTCATTCGACTAGCTTTTTATGCCTCTATTCTTATTGTTTGTAGGTAAATATTTTAGCGCTCTCGCGCAATTTGGCGACTTAAATGTTCAAAGACATTCACAATTGTATACATATTTCTTGGACCCAAATGGTGCCAAATAATTTAAAATGGCCAAGTCTGACTAAAAATGGGCTTCATGCCAGCTATCCTATGATTCACTTAAGATAATTAATCTTCGAAAAAAAGTTAAAATAATCCAAAATTTCTTTCAAATCGAGACAGATATAGTGGCCATGAACCATTAAAGCATGCCCGAAAAATAGCGACCTTTAATTTATTTCCTGGTTGTTCTTGCAAGGCAAAATCATCGAGATCTAGCAATATCTATCGATTGTTTTTTAAGAAAATAATTATTCCACTCGCGCGTTTTGGATATGAAATGATTATATCCTATCATCTTATCTCAAACACGCGCTTATGGAATAATTGTTAAATATATCCAGTTTAGTATAATTACTCAGGTGATTATAGAGATTCTGTTTATCTGATTGGTCGAGGATTGCGTCATATCCTTCTATAATCACCTCGCGCGAGATTATTGTAGTGGCAGCACTAATTCTCAAAATGGCCGTTTAGCGAATTTGTTGACGTTTCTGAGGAAGAAGTAAAAAGAACGATAGAAAATGTAATTCCGAAAGGCATTAAAGATGCAATTAAGTCCGGGGTGACACTTTTCTAAAACGGTATTCTTTTATCTTTGCCTCATACTATTTCAGATAAACCGAAAATAACGATTCCAGCGGTGCAAACAGTTCCAGGTTACGTGGTAAAGTGTTCGGCTGAAGGAACTCGTCCCATGAATATGTCGCTAATTCAGAATTCCACCATTTTGGGTCAGGGAACAGATACTGTAGTTGTAAAAGTTACAATGGAGGGAAACGTCATTTGTATGGCTATCAACCAGGCAGGGACAGATTCAAAAACGTTTTCTGTTACAGGTTTGCCTTTTCTTTTGCTTTTCTTTGTGTTTGTTTTTTCCTTTGGTAACTAACTATTAGATTTTTTAATACATATGACTAATACATATGTAATTCACATTATATTTTTACCTTCATTCTTTAAACAATAATATCCATATGAATATTCTTGTGACATCTGTCGCATACTAATTGTGCGACGATAAGGAATTGAAAATGAGGGAGCTTACCATTACTGTTCAGTTTAAAAATGCACCATTATTCAGTTAAAAACAGGTTCACCGAGGTCTTCTTTGATAAAGTTTATGACACACTCCTTAACAGAACACACTACAACTCCTCCATGGACAAAGCCATTAATAACACATAGACCACCATTCACTATCTTCTTACTTCTGCATTGACTATTAGATGACCGCATTTCTCTTTTTTTCGTACATTGTTAAAATTTGTGAAAATTCCATCTTCCAACGCCTTCATGTCTGCAGAGCAAAGCGTTTTAATCGGTGCAATGTATTGAGTGGATTTTTTTTGTAAACTTGGTGAAGAAGTAAGTTTACCAAAGCTGGTTTGTTATTGTATTTGTTCACGGTAATCAGCATTCGATTGTCACTTTCTAAAAATTGATTCTGCTAGCCAATTACATGCATTTTGTGTAAAACTTTGATAACGTCTTATGTAAATAGAAGATATTAATTTAAGTAGTGTTGCTTAAAATACTTTCAAGCCAGATTCTCTTGGCAATATTTAACATTAAACGGGGTTTTCGAATGACTTGCTGAAATAAAACGCATGGAAGTAATATGTAATATTTCTTTACTTGCAAGTTTCCACTAACAAGTCTACTTCAGGCAGCCTTCATTGATACTAACAATATGCTGAGCTCACTCAATTAAAGTGCACCTAAACCCCTCCACCCTAATTTTTTTCTCTCACAAAAATCCCCATATTTTGGTAGGCATATCTGCAGAAGTATTGTTTTGATTTGGTGAAATCTTCGCTATTTTGTACCCTTTGGAAAAACGGAAAATAGCCTAAAATCACCACCATTTTGGTTCACGACCGAGTTTTAAGGAGCATGGGTCTAGTGGTCGTTACTTTGAGAACACGAGAACACCTCACATACCAACTTTACTTGTTTCTTTTATACACAGTCAACTCTCTCGTAAGCGACCACCCTTGGTGCACGACAAAGTGGTCGCTTACGGGAGGTGGTCGCTTACGGGAAAGATCAATAAAAAATATTACCCTAGCAGCTAAAGTTAGGCAAATAGCAACTAATTTATTTGATTTTTTTCACATCTATTCATTCTTCTGACGAAACTTTGTGTAACATTTTGGAACAGATCACTGTATTAAACAATTCCCATTTACCTACAGATCTAATTATAGTAATCTTCTCTGTCTGTAAACTGTCATTTGTCCGGGGTAGCGTCATTAAATATTGAACTTTTGTTGCTTTTGAGTAATTATTTACTCAGATCATACGCGAATATGTTGAGTGGTCGTTTACCAGAAACAGGTAAAAAATAAATAATGTTCTTACCAATGAACAGAAGCAGAAGTATGCACCTTATCACAAAAAAACAGCAACATTATTCTTTTAATGCCTCATGTTCACCCAAGAGGCATTGCACGCCGAACTGAATTTCGCACAGTCGAAATTTACCAGCGAGCACTAAAATCACTAAATAGCGAAAGTAATCCACATTCATCGAAGTCATTTCCTGGAATATCACTATTTTTGTGCCATTAAGCTTTGTATAATATCCTCTCGCTTTATTTATGTGGACTTTTTCAAGAACAGTCTTCGTGTGGAAAGGAAAATCGGAAAATCGTCGGTCGCTTCTAAGTAACATCTCGCCGTTGACAATGGTGTTGTACAGTTGTTATTCCGAAGGAATATATTTGTCTCAGAGACTCTTCGCATAGGAAGATTTGTTGTCTGCATGCATGCATCTGTTGTAGCGATGTTCCTGATTTCTACGGATGTCTGACCTTAACACGTAAGTTTTGTTAGCTCCATTCGATTTTATTCTCCCGATTCATGTAAACAGCGTTGCGAAGAGACGTGGCGTTCCTTCGTTTTTTCCTATAGGCAAATAAATTAAAATACTCATTTGCTTAGTAAGCTGCAGATTCATTCGTAGCATCATTGTTATATCATCAAAGGTAGAAATACATGTCAACTTCAAAAATAATCGAAAGGTTCCTTTAAGATTATTGTTTATCTTTAATATACAACAATAGAATCAAAATTTTCGGACAAAAATTATTTAATTAATGTCGAGGGCTGGTCGACTGTTCCGCCGCGTCGCTCAAAGGAACAAATGCAGAAAAACGAACCAAACCCTCGACTTTCGTTCGCCGAGAATTTAACACAAAGGAGTACAAAGAACTCGAGCTTATAGGTTTCTTATAGGTGCAGAGATTGAAATAAATCGGAACGACTGAAACGAAATAAACCAGTCCGATTTGCCTGGTCTGATTTATTTTGAATACGCCAGGACTTTTATCCCAGCATGACTATTCTGGTAAACCAATCAGATCGCAAGACTAAACAATAGAAGCGCTTGTAAATAATAATAAACGGCTGCAAAGCCGAATGGGTGAAACTGGGCCTTTAATAAAACTCTTTTGAAAACATTGCCCTGAATTTTTCATCTCCAGTCAACGACTCCAGGCTTCCATACAACAAAGCAACACCCTCCCCCCCCCCCCAGCTTTGCTTCCATACAATATTTCTTGATCTTTGGTCTTGCTTTCCCCTTTAAAATCAGCCTCAATTTCCTGCACTAGAGGTAATTTACCTGGTCCTAAACAATCGACAAGAGAGGTGAAATCACAGATAATTGTCCGAAAACATCTCTTTTTCTTACAATTTTACAATAATGAATTTAAGTTCAGCTTTTAACTGGACTACAGGAAATAAAGGCAAGCTTTCTTCCAACGCTTGGTGGAGATCTTCCTCAAATTTAGCATTCCCTGTAACCTTGGTCATTGGTAAGGCAAGGGAGTTTTGGTTTCGCGCGAAAAGAAGAAAGTGTGTACACTTAATACACTGTAGCTGTTTGATCGTTCCCAAGCTTGATCGATATAGTTATGTGGCCCGTGCAACGGAGATTCACACACCCTGGAAAGCATCAGACGTATCAACATATTAGCTTAGAAATATCGTAAAGTATCATTGTTAACTAGCCCAGCTATATATACAACACTGGAGAAATAGCGAATAGGCTATAAAAATTTACGATACTACGATACCTTCGATAAGTTCTCCTTGCAAATTTCTCGGTGAGTGTTCATTTACTCGTGGCCATTTTAAAGTTTGCGATCTCCTCGACTTCGCTAATATTTTTTTTTTCTGAAACTCTCGTCGAGAACCTTTTCGTTGAAAGGCCCACGCAACTGCAGCGATCGATGAGGACAACAACCTCGTGTAAGAAGACATCAGAGTCACCCGGCTGGACCTTTTCGCTGATTGGCCAGAAAAATATTTTTCTGGCCAATCGAAATCGGGGAATTCAATTGCTTCTGGAGCTGGTTCGGTAAGAGTAGTTGCCCAGGGGCTCTCCCGTTGTTACAGTAAACTTTCGTCCATGAAAATCCCTGCTACCCGACTAAGTGCCCCTGGGTGACCGAGGATGGACCAAAGCACACGCGAAATTAATGTAAACACCCGCGAATCTTACCATTTCTTGATTGCTACATTGCCCTGTAATCAGTCCTTAAGAATACGTTTGAGGTCTTAGTTAGCCTCCACTTCTCCTTGCTATTTCGCTGTACTTTTTGCGTCCGCCAGAGGGTCGTCAGCATAAGCAGCAGCTTCGTCCTCTCTAGACTCACTCGAGGTTTGTGGTGATCTCTGTGGTGATAAACGGGGTAAATCCTGACCGGCTTCCATTTCTTTTAATCGAGAAAACCGATTTTCTAAGTTATCTGGCTCAAAGCTCGCCTCCAAATGCGATGACGGGGATGACATAGTAAATTTCAGTAGAATTGCAATGGCTATGGAGCCCGAATTGAACTGATTTTGTTACAAAAGGCATTTGACAGTTTGAAAATAAAGAGAACTGACTGAGAATCGCTTGCTCGTCGTGAACCGTTCGGAACTCGACTTCAAAGATGACAAAAAAGCGAAGATTTAACCAAATCAAATTTTTTTCGCAGATATACTCACCAAAATATTAAAATTAGTTTTAAAGAAAACAAATTAGGAGTTAGGAGCACTTTAAGTTTAAATATAAGGAAATCAGAACCTCATTTGTTGATTCGTAGTCCTTCAGGTGAAAAATAAATGAACTGTACTAAAACAAGTGTTTCGCTGTAAAATATCCTATTTCTGATATATAATTGAAGTAGAAGAACAAATAACGTATCGATCACAACGCTTACATTTTAATTTAGCAGTGCCAACGTACCAAAGTTATACACTAATTAATTTACACGCGTTGCGCTGATTTTTGCAGAGATTAATGTATTAAAATGGGATTTATAGTAACTGTTTTTTTGGGGGGGAATTTACTGAAAAGTAAAGCAATCATTTTCAGTTAAAAAAGATATGTCACTCATTTTTCTCTTTCTTTTAACCTTAATATAATGCTTATTGAAATATAAATGTGTTCGTAATCCAGTTGAATGTGATATGTGAGTAATGTTTTTGAAATAAAAAATGTTTTTTTTTTCTAATTTTACTTCACTCAGTTTTTCTTTTCCCTTTAACCTTAATATGGTGCTTATTGAAAAATAAATGTCTACGCAATCCAACAGGATGTGGTGCCGTTGTCAACAACGTACTGAAAAGTCCCGGATATCCAGGCTACTATCCCAACAACATGAACTGTGTTTATCAAGTACAAATTCCACCCGGCATGGCCATGAGGATTCACTTTTCCTATTTTAGCCTGGAGAGTCATTCATATTGCAGGTAAAAAACTATCGAATCAGTGATTACAGTATATATTGCTTAAACTCCATTGAATGATTATGGGCGGTATTGATTGTTCCCTTGTTTTGTCTATATTTGCTGTGATTGATAAATAGTATATACTACTGGAAAAAAAAAGTTAGTGAGACATCCCGAAGAACAAAGTTCCCTGTTAGTCTCATTACACTAAAATGAGGTATTTTTATCTAAAGACTCATTCACCTGTTCTTTGCATTGTTTGTTTTTGTTTTTGCTTTTTTTGTTCACGTTGTTGTTGTTTTAATCTACCGATAAGACTCAAATTAATAACTAGACTGCCTTGTCAGTTATTGTCATGACACAGATGTGAAAAAAACTAGCCTTGCATGTATGTGATCTGTTTTTTGTTTTTGTTCTTCGCGTCTTTCTGTACTTCATGCTGGCCTGATTATCGGGTGTTTTGGAACTTATGCTTTTTTTTTGTACAAAATGGATAGGTAAGCTATGTGTAAGATTTGTTTGTCGTTGTGAGTCGTTGTATTTACATTACTAATTATCAGGCCATGTACTACTTAAGCAATGTCTTGGGTAACCTTGTGGACCAGCCATTATATAGTTTTCAAGTAATGTTTAAAAAACGAGCAGGAGAGTTTTATCGGGTTTAAAACCACGAGGCGCAGCTGAGTGGTTTTAGACCCGATAAAACACGTTCGGTGGGTTTTTTGAACGACTTCAAAAACATTCCTGGAAGAGCGTGTGTCAATAGAGTTCATAACAATTATGCTCGTGTGATCGTTTGAAATTAGGATACGAAAAAACACCGCATACAAATGAGGAGTGTTTGATAAGCTGCTAAAACAGCGCATACTAATGAGGAGGAGGTTTATCGATATAAAGTCACTCCACGTGATGTATTATCGATCATTTGATAGGTCAATGGGCTTATGAAGTATTAAGTAATAATAAGTTTTTGAAGTAAGTTATTGTAATGCTTGCAGTACTTTAATGTTTATATGTCGACTTCGTTGTTAGTAATTGGACGTATAATAATGCGTGTGATTTTGTCTAATCTTATCTTATCAAGTTGTGTTAGCTCACGTCATTTAAGCTTATGTTATCTCATCATAAATAAACTAAACAAATACGTTTTTCTTGTTTGCAGCTTAGACTACTTGAGGATTTCCAATGATTATAACTGTCTCGTAAGTACATACTGTGGGGTGAAGTCTGGATTGAATATCAGTTTCAATGGACGCTATGCTGTGCTAACCTTTCATTCAGACGGTAGTGTCACGCGCAGAGGATACAAGTTAGATTTCTCCTTTGTTTCTCCCGGTAAGTAGAAAGAGTCGGACGAAATACCTTCCAGAGTAAATGTCAATTTGCTATTCAGGGATTGTTTGTTATGATAAATTATAATTCACTGATTATATTATTGGACAAAGAAAAAAGCGTCAAGTGGTACTAAATTAAATTAAGCGCGCAGTTATTTAGCAAATACACCCCCTGCCATATTGGACGTTATTGTCCGAGGCGAAAGATTGTACGAAAAATGCACAGTTGGCCGAAAAACGAAGGTTTAAGGGCAACTGTGAAATTCTAAGGGCAATCGTTAACGGGTTATTCCAGACCTACTCGGACTGCTTTTATAAAACGTTTACTATATATTAATGTAAAGCTATTAAGCTGTATAATCTGAAAATAAAGCTTTCGGCTTTATAGACGACCAAAACACTGAAACCCGAAACTGTCAGTGTGTGCTTTGACTGAATTAATTACCAGCTCCCACATTAATGCAGATATCCCAACAAGCTAGACTATATCCTTCAGGAGATAATTGGCTAACAAAGCGTTCAGGCTTTTTTGCTTAGCTTGCTTAGCTTGCTTAGCTTCATCTCTTCTACAACTTTGAAGGAATTATATACTGATCCTGACTATTAGTTTGATGCTCACAACAGAAATTGATGATGATAACATTCATAATCATTTTCAGGTTCTATTTCGCATGAGAGAGTTTCCTGAAATTAATTGCCGATGCCATACATGATGCAAAATAGTGATCTCTTGGTTGCTCCCCTTTGATAAAACGAAAAAGTTAAACTTAAAACGGATTGTATTGTCCTTCAAAAAGCATGAAGACAGTCCTGTCTCATCCATAACCGTGCTTTTCTCGAATGAATCGAATGGATTACGTGTAGTCCTAAGTCGTTCTCCTTCTCTTGAGAACAAGCGTGAAGCGCGTGCAAGAGCCTGGCAATGGTCAACTATCTTACCGGGCCCGATAATGCGTTTCTCGAAGCACCCGTACACTTTCCTGGTAATTTCCGTGCCCGGTAAAATAGGGGACCATTGCCAGGCTCTTGCGCGCGCTTCTCGCTCGTTCGCAAGAGATAGAGAACGACTTAGGACTTAGGAATTCTTGTTGTGAGTATCAAACTAATAGTCAGGATCAGTAAATAATTCTTTCAAAGTTGTAGAAGACATGAAGCTAAGCAAGCTATGGCGACCGCCGGGGAAACAGTGTCTGCGTGGTGTCCTATTTCAACGCATATTTCAACAGTTCGTACTGATACAAATTTACTTTTAGCAGCCTTAGTAAGTACAGAGAATATTGGGAATAAGGCAGGATCACATACAAGTTTTAAAATTGAATAGCTATAGTTCAAATGGCGTGATTTGATCGTCTTCTCCGGCAGACATCAAGCACTATTTTTACCGATCCGAAATCGGCTTTTGTATCATACACCAAGGCTCGATCAATTGAAATGAGACTGAAACTATTTTGCGAAAAGTGGAACGATTTTTAAGTTCTTTATTCTCGTTTATCTATCGTGTGTAAGCTTCTTATTCTTTATCCCTCTAGCTAATGCGGCAAACACTGCATTTGTGTATTTCGCGAGGACCGCGCATAATTCGACTCTCATCGCGATCGCTCTGTTTATATCAATGGTTATGTTTACATTTATCTCAGTGTAGCATGTCAGATTTCTTCCTTCCTCTTTCTTATTAAAATTCTGCACATTACAAGAAAGAAAACAATATCGCTTGCTGTAGGATTAGTTTTGCAAAACAGAAACCCATTTTATGCTAAAAATGGAACCATTTCGAAGAAACAATGTGCGGCGAGTGAGCCGTGTTTACATGACAATTATTTATTTTTTCTTCCGCCGTTGGTTGATAATTTATAACAATAAAATAGTAATAATTTCAAATTTATATAGCGCCAATATGCAAACACCCTAATGCTTTTCAAACATCTAAAACAACACTTAGATCAACAACAACAACAATAATAGTACTACGCCTGTATTCACGTTTGCTTCCGGAGCCAGCGGGCAACTTCTCGCTATACTTTTCAGCAATTCAGCTCCAAGTTCATTCACGAGCCACTCGATCCTCGCTCGTGAAAGCCTGATTCTTTCTATGACTTCACAGTAAGCCATGTCGGCCAGAATTGGTCGTCTTTGACAAGACCGAGGTCTTCTAACTAAACAAAAAAGTCCGCCTCCGGCCGCCATTTTGTTTAGTGTCGCAACATTAGCGATTTGCCGGTAACTTTACGGGAGGTCATGACCTCCCGAAAATTACCGGGTAAGTTTACGGGTGCTTCGAGAAACGCAACATCGAGGGCCCGTTTCTCGAAATTCCCGGTAACTTACTTACGATCCCGATAATTTTTCCGGTAACTTTCCCGGTAATTTCCGGGTCCGATAAAATAGGGGACCGTTACAGGCTCTTGCGCGCGCTTCACGCTCGTTCTCAAGAGAAGGAGAATGACTTGGGACTACGCGTAATGCATTTAATTCATTCGATTTCGCTGCCGATGGAAAAGCGCGATTATGGACGCGAAAGGACTGTCTTCATGCTTTTTCAAGGACAATACAATACGTTCTAAGTTTAACTTTTTCATTTTTATAAAAGGAGAGCAACCAAGATCTAGAGAGATCACTATTTTGCATCATGTAAGGTACCAACAATTACTTTCAGGAAACTCTCTGATGCGAAATAGCAGCGTGCTACAGCATAGGGGGCTCACACAATGTGTCTGTGTAGCCGATTGTTATTATATAGTAAATGCACTGGATTTACCGTTTGCTTCACCTATAGCGATATATCGCTAACGATGTATATAAATCAATGATAAATAAACGTTGAATTACCTTATCTGTGGTATATAGTCGTCCTTTTACCTCAAAAGCGGTTTTTTGAGCGATTTTGAAGGAGTTTGAGCTCGCCGTTGACTGTTCCATATATAAGAAGGACAAGGGAGGAATCCTTGTTTTGAAAGGGTTCCTGCGCCAGAGCAATTTTTACCCCCAAAAACGCATTGCTTCGCTTTCAAACTTCACAGCATAAAAGTCAAAAAATTCACGTTTCTTCTCGTACCTTCCAATCGAAAATCCATCCAAACGGCCCGGAGCTAGTCCTCGAAGAAAATCAAAATCCCACAGTATTCGAGCGACTGGAATGCGTAGCAAGATCCATACGTGCCAGCCAAACCGTCCCGCTGATTGCCCCTTTCTGATTGGACGACGTTAGGTATTTTGAATAGGTGATTGTCTAACGTCGTCCAAACAGATCCTTTCTGATTGGACGACGTTAGGTATTTTGAATAGGTGATTGTCTAACGTCGTCCAATCAGAAAGGGGCAATCAGCGGGACGGTTTGTGGCTGGCACGTATGGACCTTGCTACGCTTCGCGACTCCGCCCAATACGGAATATATTTTCTTCCAACTAACCGTCAATATAAAGTCGTATTGCCGTCTCAAAATCGAATCTAGTTTATAGTAATACGCCTGTATCTCTGTTTGCTTCCGGAGCCAGCCGACAGCTTCTCGCTGTATTTCTCCGCAATTCATCTCTAAGTTCATTCACGAGCCACTCGATTCTCTCTCGTGAAAGCCTAAATCTTTCTATGACTTCTCAGTCAGTCATGTCGGCCAGAATGGGCCGTTTTTGATAAGACTGAGGTCTTCTAACTAAACAAAAAAGTCCGGAGCAGATGTTGTTGTTGCTAAAGTTACTAAGGAGGGACACGTCACGCGTGTGGCTAAAAAAAAAAACTGGAACGTAACCTTATTCAATAACGTTTTCTGTTTCAGGTCTGCCTTTTCTTTTGTTTTCCTTTGTGTTTTTTTTCCTTTGGTGATTCTCTTATGACTAATACATATTTAATTCACATTACATTTTTACCTTCATTCTTTAAACAATAATATCCATATGAAGATTCTACTTTCTTTAACCAGGCAACTCCTGAAACTCATTTCAATTTCTGTTTCCTGACCATTTTAGTAAAATGGCCTGGACTTAGAACAATTAAATGTCCCTCGAAACGAACATTGAGTCAAGTAAACATTCGCGTACCTCATCCACTAATTCAAGTTCAGTGATCATGAACTACATTTTCAGTACTTGCAAGTCAAACTGAATTGCTGTCACATGACGTTTTAGTAGAAGATATGAAGTTTGGTGATTTTTTCGTTCGATATTTGGAATTTTAATAAATCTTGAAGTCAGCGGGCATTGTAAATAAAGGAAATTTGTCACCGGCAATCCTGCATCTGATCCAGTACTACATAGGGCGAACCCAATACACCAATTGAAGCTAATTAGCATATCGTTTACTTTTAATCTTTCAGATTGCAGTAATCACTGCATTGCCTATGGATGGAGACAAATAGACCAAGTTGAGAATACATATGACTGCACAGAGACACGATTGACGCCCGACTGCCTCAAATGCCTTCCAACAACTGCTTCAGTGCTGTACGATTTATCTTTTCTCGTCGAATGAACACTTTCTTATTGGCTGTTAAAACTTAATTCTGTATGTAAAATGATCCTATTTAAAGTTCTCCTGAGAGAACCTTGAGTGCACTCAATGAATTTCAGGGCTTAAATTTTTCAATTCTAGCCTTGATTACCAAATTGCCTTTTAAATATCTAGCTTTAATTTTCCATGGAGACTCCATTGATATAAAATGACTTATGTTATTTATGAAACGCCGTTTTTATTTGAAAATTTGGCTTAATCTTGCACAGGATTTTACGTGAGACTGGGATCAAGGATTTACCTCTGGGAACTTTTCGTCATATGGAAGCCCTTAAATATCTGTAAGTAGGTGGGAAAATGGGATCAAATGAAATATTGTAGTTGTTAATTGAGTTGTTTAAAGATGAGCCCTGACTGAGTGAACTGCACTGATTTTGAACTCAAGTCATATACTCGCATGCTTGAAATGTATTGTTAGACCTTGTGACTGATTAAAGTTTCAGTTATTTTGAAGATGCGTTGACATTTTCCAAAGAATAAGCTCATCAACAATGGTCAAAGAGGTGTACAAACACTTTTATCGTCACGGGATACTCCACTCAAAAGTCTACTCGAAAAGCATAAACCTACCGGTGGTGATCGTTCTATTATTTAGAGGCGTAAATTTGTGAATTGGTACAGCTGAGTGCTAAACGGTGCTGTGGCGGCACTTCTAGGATATTGATAAAACAATGTGGCGAGGACTATATTTTTCAATCACTGATGGATTGAAAATTAAATGATTTTCCTTTTAGGATGTTTTCAGCAGTTTCCGACGATAATGGCAGTCATTTTCTTGTGACGCTTTTTCAGCCATTTTCGTCTTTGGGGTGCCAAAAAAAAAAAACCTGCTAAAGCACGCTAGTGCTTTACCTTTTTTTTCTTTTTTTTCGAATTTTTATTTTTGCCATTGCCCGTCTACTCTTACCTGGGATGGCTTCCCCCGACCGTATGTGAACCGTTAAACTTTCAATTTACCAACATAGATTAGAAAAATAACACCTTTCCAATTTCCTCTTTTTTACGACGAAGCTTTGAAAGGAAATCTACAGCAATTCAGAAATCAAGTCCTCAAGTTATGCAGAAAGTGAAAAGAGGCCCTATTCTCTAGTTTTCAGACATTCTGTCAAAAATTGAAAAAATATAATTAGTTTAAAAAATTTTAAGAAATGATTCGGAAATACACGAGAAAAGAAATATAAGTGATAGAAACCGACGTTTCGGTGCATCTTACGCCATTATCAAGGTTACAACTGGTTTGTGACTCACCTGACAGACTCGCAGACGAAAACAACTACTTAGACAACGTTTTCAACAAGAACAACTATAACAATGACTTTGTTAGACGTAACACTGTTACAAGAACACTGAACCTAACGTCACAAACAACGATGCGACTCCCGTAACTACTGTAACTGTACCTTACGTGAGGGGCACTTCTGAGACTATCGCACGGATTCTACAACCCTACAATATCCGTGTAGCTCACAAACCTATAACCACTTTACGACAACTACTGACGAAGGTAAAGGACAAAGACGAACCGAACCGCAGACAGGGGGCATTTTACAAGATCAAGTGCTGCGACTGCCAGGCCACTTATATTGGTGAGACCGGCAGAAATTTAAACGTACGACTGACTGAACACAAACGTGCAACTAGAAATGGTGATATCAACAATCACATTGCTGAGCACCATTTACAAACGAACCACAGCATCGACTGGGACTCTGCCAATTGCATTACCTACAGTACAAATTACTATCAACGACTCACTCTGGAAAGCTGGTTTACTAACGTAGAACAAACGCCACTTAACCGTTGCCTACAACTACCTGTACCATACAAACGACCTATTAACAACAACAACGAAACAGACACACAATAGACATTTTACTAACATTAGACCCACGGACTTTTTGACTAACAAAAGACGGATCGAAACATACCAATCACTTTTTACAGTCTTCACAGCCAATAACATCACGGCTTACAGACAAACAACCAATAACATCTGGACTTCGTTGACCTATCAGGTTAACAACCAGAGACGTATATACCACCTACTGACGTTCCACAATTAACTTGACTCTGAAGATGACTTCCGCTCAGGTTGTCGAAACGTCAGTAAAAGTCACCACAAACAGTCCTTCTCAGGACTCCACTTACCCGGATGATCATAATTGACGTACTTATGAGCTTCATGTAATTAGCTTGGCACTTTTCTAATGCAAATTCGCTTTCAACTTAGCCTATTCACAAACCGCCTTTTCATTATAAATTATGTAATCTTGATAATGGCGCAAGATGCACCGAAACGTCGGTTTCTATCACATATTTCTTGTCTCAAGTTTAAAGAATGATCTGAAAAATAGAAAATAAAGCTTATCTTTCTTATTTTATATTTTAAATTGGCATTTTAAACACAATAAAAAAGTTCGATCGAAAAGTTCATTGGCTGAAAATAACAAGCATCATTTTACAAATTAAACACTCACGAAGGATCGAGCCTATAAATAGTAGTATCGTAGGCAGTAAATTCAAAAATAAAAATGTTTTTTTGATTATCGTATTTATATAAAGGAACAATGATATCTGTTTTGGAATCAAAATTAAAGGGAGCATAAAACCAGAAGTGGTACGACGTTGCTTGGCAAGAACTAAGATGGTTTTTTACCCTCCTTTCAGCCTGAAGATGAAAGCGTGCAAACCTTTTGAAACTCAGTGATGCTTGCCACAAAGCCTGCCTGTTTTCTTGATTATCCATTTATTTAGGAAAGGACGTTTAAGGAAATCTGTTGAATGTGCTAAAGTTTACATTGACCCGAGTTCGCCCTTGTTGTAACCACATCCAGTCAATCTGATCTGTTTGAGATTGCACAATGTCACGATACGCTATTGATCTTATCAATTTGCAATGGCCGCCTATATCCGTTTGATTTAAGCAATCGTACATTATACTCTGTACCATTCAAAATTCTGCACCTTTCGATTCAAACTTGTGCTAAAATTGAGCTACACAAATAAATTTCACTTACATTGTGTGGTGTTTCATTCGATAATATTTAACATTTGGAGACGGGTGCCGCTGATGCTCCAAACAAAAAAGGAGTGGAAAAGTAAGCGAGTTTAAAGAAAACATGGGCGCTATCCCATGGGCTACCTTGGTGCTTCCTATCAGTACAACATGTATACATAAAGTATATGATGACAAAAAAACACATGCAGTCCAAAGGTCTTATCAAGCGTTCATTATATACGGGTACTTATCCGGGGAAAAATTTTTCAGTCTTTTTTTGATCAACAAGTGTCTTGGCACCATTTTACTATTGTCTACCCTTATCATGTTATGCCATGATGTTTAAAAGCATAGCGGAGCAATGCTAATTGCCGTCGCTTCATAAGATGCTGGTAATGTGTATTTCGAGAGTCATGAAAAGTGAAATGAAAACCTTTGCCATTAAATGCGATGTGACAACTACCATAGCCTCCACATCACCTAATATTTATGGTGTTTACACCATTCGCTTGGATACATTAAGTTTTCAGTAAAGCATTTGCACAGACGAAAATGTATTAGCCTATACAAAAATGTCGTTAACAGGCCACACCACTATCTACGAGCACGGGAGAAAACATTTAAGTGTTGTTCTCGTTAAGAGCCCCCTTGAAGCCTCAAAACTGCTTTGATTTTGCTTTCCAAATCGGAAACTGTTCAAATTTTATTATTGGGATTCCACAGAGAATAATTGTGTTGCAAAATTGCACTTAAGTAAAACTCACAAACCACAAAAAAGCTACACTATAAGCCGTTGTATTTTTCTTCGAAAATAATAAAGTATGGTATGCCAGGATACAAAGCGACGCATTCTTTAAGAAGCGAGCGACGACGCTGCAAGAAACGCGGTCCCTCCATTGTTACTCACTCCTTTCAGTTTTCTCCGTTGCCACTCAAACAACACTCGATTCTGCATTTCCGCATGGTACACGTTATTACCTCTTTATAAAACTAATGCTATTTAAGTAGCCTCTTAAACAAGGTAATATAATCAAAGGTGAGCAGACGAAAACCGAAAGTTGTGTCATCCCCACCGAAGCTTCGTATTTAATATTTTTTTTTCTCGATCTCTTAAATGAAACGTATATCGGCGGCTGTTATAAATTTATGAGATTAAATAGCGTAGCTTGACTTCGTGCAGAATAAGTTTCCTTTAAACAAAGCCGAACCGGTCAAAGTTTGGGAGATTGAGCATATTTCCTTGAAGTCCTCCATAACGAAACTGCTAAGGGTTATTTGGACAAAGATCCCTGTGCACAGGTTATTCATACATATTTACGTTCCTTGTGTACGTGTAAATGTGACAAAATGCCCTCAATTAGCATCACGGGGTTCCACGAGCTTCCCTGCTTTTCTGCTTCAGGCTAAAAATAACAAAAAAAAAAACAAGAAAACAATCAGACACTCCCAGGCCGCCAGCTCAACATTTTACCCTCCCTTCAACATACTGATATTTTCTGTACTGTCCCTTTTCAATTTTTATTCTTTCCATAAAAACAACAATGAAAATACGATGTTAATTTTTGATATTGCTTCTTATAAATTCGACCATTTATAAATGTTGAGTAGCTCTTGCCAGCTATTAATGTAACTTTCATCAAGTTCTAAACAACTAAAATCGAAAAAAAAAATATAATGTTATTTTCATCCTGATCATAGGTCAGAAAAAAAGTGAAACTTGAAATTTGACTTTAAAGTTTATTTTTCTTAAAATTGAAAATTAAAAGTCAAGATTTGTATTTTTAAAGGACAACTTTTGATTTTCATCAAAATTGAATGGACTGAAGGTTTACGGACCGGACAGCGCACTTCTAGTTAGCAATAAACGCCATCACGTCACCATAAAGGACGCCAAGGCCTACGCTGGGAACTTAAGTCGCCTTAATTCCTCGGAAGGGGAGGGGGGGGGGGGACTCTCCAATAAAATTAACGGCGGTGATCGTCGTACCTTTTAGAGGTTAATATTTGTGGTTTTAGTACCCCTTAACGTGTTAAAATCTGAAATTACTTCCGTCAAAGGCATGGTGATACCTTTTACAGTAATGAGCTGAAAAATAAGACAGGAAGCAAATGTCAATCAACCAGTTTGGTACCTTATAGGGGTAACAAATTGTTCTGGGTAAGCCCACAAAACAGAATTCTGGTTCCTTTTAAGGGTTCTTTGCAAAATTTCCGACGATCATCCCCGTCACTTTTATATGGGAGTACTCTCTACCCTCTTCCGGGCTTTTAAAAATCGCTTAGGTCTGAAAAAGTTCAAATTGCCCCTAGAGGACAAACTTCCCCATTTCAATAAAAAGAAATGTAAATTTGTTTTCCATAATAGTGTATTCATTGGGTTACTGATCTCTGCCAGTGACTCAAATGATAATCGGAAAATTGTATAGTACCGTCAACCTTGCTCAATACAAATGTGAGGGGTTAGAGGACCCTTTTTTAAAAGTAAGAGGCCCGCTTGTTACACATTTTAACATAAACCCTAAATAAATGGTACAAGAATATTATTTCGCTGGCATGGCTCCAATTCTCTTGCACCTCAAGAAGCCTTCTTGGCAGGCTATTAACACATGTGTTTGAAAGCAGATATGAATTAATCGATGGATTCAAACTGTGCTGAGGCTTATGTCATGTACAGTTATTGGGGGTAGAAAGGAAAACATTAACAGATTTGTGGAAATCCTTTCCTTCATGAACCTTTTATTGGAATATTTAGGAAAACACAAATAAGTAGAAATGAAATCTTACGAACATCTTTTCCACTGCGACTGGAAATCATTTCAAAAGAACTTTTAAAACCAGGGATTAAAATAAAACCAGGAAAATTCGCAAGTCGCACGTGTGTGCAAAGTAGCGTGGGCACTGGGAACAAGTAGAGATGAAGAAATTCATGCTGAGACGATCGTGCTCAGATAAATTAAGATGGCAGCAACCTTGGATGCATGCTTTCATTCAGGTTTGTTTAAGTGTACATTTTTGTGCATTTATAATACTTGGACGAGGACAAGCCTGTCAAAGCGATAGATTTAAAGGACACTGTCTTTATGATTGCTTAAGGCTGGGATAACGTAACCCAAAATACAATTAAGAACTGTTGGAGAAAAGCGAGATCTCCAAACGAAGTGACTGAGAGCCGACACACGACCCATTTGAGTCAGACGAGGAGGTTCAAAAAACAGCAGAAGAATCTAGTCTGTGGGGCAGGCTTGTCCGACATGACATGACATGACTTTATTTCCCAAATTGAAATTATACAGCAAATACACTATGTTGTTACAATCTACACTTGGGAGGAGGACTAAGGAAACTCAATACCCCTCATTGATGAATGTACCATTCAACCAGTTTCGAGGCTTTATGAAGACGTTGTTATCAAAAAGCAGCTAAAGGAAAAGGATGCGACAAGGAAAGCTTTAGAGGCAGTTCAGCCGGAAGATTCTGAGGCTAGCCACAAAGACCAAGAATCAGACACTGACATTGATGAAATATGCGTAATATAGAATCCGAGGCCTCTTACCCCTGCAGTCAAGCAGTCAAGGCACTAAGAAACTTTGTGATGTCCTTTGAAGAGATAGGGGCAAGGGAGTGAGAGTTTCTTTGTTCCCTTTCTATCATGGAGGATGCCTTTTTGAAGTTAGACGTCAAAGAAAAGCGGCAAGTTAAAATTCAAGAATACTTTCGGAAATGACCTATGAACAGTGAACACTATAGTATATAAACATGGAACAGTACGTCGGATGGCTAAATTTTAGTTTTGTATACGTTAAAGAGTATGTACATACAACCTCAGAACTTATATGCACTGCACATACTGTGGAAGGATGTTATGTTGTGTTTCGGTTGTTGCATTTGTCATTCATTTGCCCAATGCAATTAAATAAAATACATACAGTTCAGGTATCAACCTATTAATTTTATTGGTTAAACTTTAAAATATTAATTGTTAACCATATCCCGATACAATGATATTTTTGGTTGCTTTTCTACCAAATCGTTAGATCGGGAGTTCGTTTACAGCGATATCCCGATTTTAATAACGATATGATTTTGCTGTACCTTTGCCCTATCGTAAAATCGGGGTTCAAAGTATAACTTACATAAATATAGATCTTGGGTAATTAGGTCAAACTGACTTTTTGAGACTTATGATGTACTGTTTGATGATTTTAGGATTAAAGCTGTACATTTAAGTGACCCGATCTTTTTTCCATAGGGATTTGTCAGGGAACAAAATTCGAACACTGTCTCAGGAGATATTTTCAAATCTGACGTCGTTAAATAAGCTGTAAGCTGTTGGATATAATTTTGTTTGTAATCGTAACACTAGAATAGATTTTTACAGGCACCTCAGGGGGTGTTTACATGTCAAAACTCGCCCCGGTGCGGTGCGAGTTTGAAACCGGTATGACATTGCGATTTCATACCGTGTTTACGTGAATGGGCACTTCATTCCGACCGACGTGATTGTGACGCCCAGGTGACGCCATATTGGATTGGATATCAAAGACTGCGCTACCCGTTCTAGACTCCCAGGAGAGTGACTTCATGCCGGAGCGAACAGCTGTACCGCGTTTACATGACTTCGGGATGAGTTTTCGTACCGGAATGAAAATCTCGCCCCGGTACAGTTACCGGGGTGAACTCGCACTGGTATGATAGATAGATAGATAGATAGATAGATAGATAGATAGATAGATAGATAGATAGATAGATAGATAGATAGATAGATAGATAGATAGATAGATAGATAGATAGATAGAACTAAGAAAGAACTATTATAAATAAATAAATAACAGTATAAGTGAAAATAAAAAACAAAGGAACAAAGATATTACGTCGTAAAATATAAAAAATAGCCGTGGATATACGATAAAAACGTTAGAAAATAGCCGCGTTATGCATGATAAAACTATTCGTAAATCTATTTGTTCTACAAATAGGTACGTTAAAAGCGCGCTTTCTCCTTAAAGCTACGGTACTAAGATTACGTGGCGGCAAAAGGCCATGTAATTTGGGGAGGCTGTTGTCCTTAATCTCATTGAATAGTCTCTCCGTCAGCCATTGGCGCCGTTGATGGAGGATGGTAATGTTGCACTCTTTAAGAGCCTCTTGGTAGCCTTAGTCCGGGAAAATAATTCTAAGTGCACGGCGCTGAATTTTCTCTAGCTCGTCAGAGAGATACTCAGGCAGACCATTGTGGAAAACTTGGCAAGCATATTCAGACACGGGCCGGATACACGTAGTATAGAAACAAAGTAGCTGCGCAGGATCTCCTTTTGCACGCTTAAGTTGCCTTAACAGATAAAGCCTAGAGGCTCCTTTTTTGATAACATTCTCTATGTGAACGTTCCACTTTAGATTGTTTGAAATCGTGAGACCAAGAAGTTTTACGCTAGTTACAACCTCTATTGGTTTGTTGTTAATAGTAACTGCTTCGAAGGGATCTACAGACTTTAAGAAACTTATCTGCAACTCTTTACACTTGTTTTCATCCAATTGGAACTTATCTATTTCGGCTTGCCTAACTAGGTCGTCTACAGCAGCTTGTATTCCACTTTGTTGGCCCTTGTGGACTGTCTCGGCCATCGATGTATCATCGACGTACTTCCAAAGGTTGACGCCATTGACATTGATGTCGTTTATCATGACCAGGAAAAGCCAGGGCCCAAGTTTGGTCCCCTGCGGTACACTAGCCCTGACAGGACCCCAATCCGAGTAGCAATCGTGGGCGAGTTTTACTCGTTGCTTCCTGTCAGTAAGAAAATCTGCAATCCAGTCCAGCACCCAAGGTGGGAGCTCATAATCCATAAGCTTAGCCATGAGAATGGTGTGGTCTATAAGATCGAAAACTTTCCTAAAGTCGAAGAGCACCACGCGCACTTTAGAACCGTTGCTGTCGGTATCCTTATACCAGTTGTGGAGCATGCTGATTAGGGCATGTACAGTGCTGGAGTTCGGGACAGTCCCGTATTGGTTCTGGTCAATCTTCGCAAGGACGGCAGGCTTGATGTAGCCGTCAACAACAAACTCTTCCCCAACTTTAGAAAGAATTGGGGTCAAAGAAATGGGTCTCAGGTGTTTGTTCACATCGCTAACAGGTGAAGTCTTCGGGAGGGGTGTAATGTCCGCTTTCTTCCACGAAGTTGGAAGGCGACGCTCCAAAAAGGAAGAGTTCAAAATGTCTGCCACTGGTGCAGCCAATAAGTCAGCGTTTTCTTTTAATACCCACGAGGGGATTCCATCAGGTCCGGATGCTTTGTTCGTATTAAGCGCCGATAGTTTCTTAAAGACTGAAAACTCAGATATAGAACAGGGAGGATCTTGTTGGCATGTATACGCGTGTGCGTGTGCGTCAGGCGTGGCTAGAGGAGTGAAGGCGGTCATCGGTGACAAAAAAGCGTCGTTAATAACATTGGCCAAATGTTTAGGATCTTCCCCTTCATCGGCAAGATGTTGAAGGTCTGCGATGGGGCTCGCGCGCTCGACCTTAGAAAAACCACTTAGCTGTTTGATTTCCTTCCACCACTGGGCAGGTTTACAAGCCTTGAGATCTTTGACTTTGGCATCATAGTACTTTGCTCGACACGCTTTCCGATCACTGTTCACTTTATTCCGGAGCTGGTTGTACTCAACCAGATTGTTGTTGGCCAGTGCCTTTTGCCGCCTTCGAATAAGGCGTTTAATAGAGTTATTCATCCATGGCGCCTCGTTCGCTGATATCGATTTTACTTTCAGGGGCATGAATGCGTCCATTCCGGAAATGATAGCTTCTTCCATCAACTGTGCTTTCTCATCACATGTATCTTTGTTCTTTACAAGGTCGGCGATGTTGACTTTTTCCAAGTATGAACTCAGAGCGACCCTGTAACTTTCCTGCTGGTCTCTTGTAAAGATAGATCGTTTTGATGGTTGTGATTTACAGCGAGACAGGGGCTAGAGTTCAACAGATGCGTGATCTGGCAGACCGAAGGCTGGGCGTTTTATTGGCTCCTCGTAAAATTCTTTGATGTTGGTCAAAACGAGATCTAGAGTCTGATTTCCTCGAGTATGGAACTTGACAATTTGTTTCAGCTTAAAAGCGTCCCTAAAACTCAAAGTATCGAGCCTGTTAAAATCCCCCATGATCAAAACTCCACAGTTCGAAAACCACGATTCAATTGTAGACATTGAGTTGTGGAGATAGAGCAAGATCTCAGAGTCAGAAACGCCCTTGTCTGTCTGTGGATGGTAAACATTGGCAATAATTAGACAAGATAATCCCCTAGGGAGGCGTGAAGGTCGTAAATGAAGCCAAATTGCTTCAATTTTGTCATCGTGTAGATCTTCTAGAATGGTATACTTCAGCCCTTTCTTGATGTAGGTACAAACACCTCCGTGTATAACGTCTATCCTGTCTCTTCTCACTAAGTTATTCCCAGGAATACAGACGACATTGTCGTGAATGTGGTCGCGCAACCAGGTCTCTGTTATGCAGGCAATGTCCAAATTTGCATTTGTAATATCATCAGAAACTTCATCCATTTTGGGGGCCAAAGACATTACGTTCGACAAAAAAACAGACGGAACGTAGACTTTCCTCGCTCCTTGTTGGTTTTGTTGTGATGGAGAAATGGTCACACAATTAGCTATGTTTCGGTGTTGTCGAAAACTTCCTGAATGATTGATACGGTTGGTTAGCTGCACTTCGATGGGATAGCGACATCTGTTTTCTCTTTCCCTCACTCGGCGGCCGGCTCTTGTCCCTCTAAAACAGGGCCACATGCGCCTAGCATCCTTGCAAAGGTTTCGAAACCGGTAAAACTCCATAAACAAATTTCCAATAAAATTAAAGGAGCCAGAAAGTGCAGCCAAGCACGGCGCATAACAATGGCTTCTCGCCACTCGATACTACTCGCTCCGGTACAAGATTTTGTGCTGGTATCATGTAAACGAATACAGAGCCACAAGAGGGAACTGGAGTGAACTCGTACCGGAATGAAAGTCGCGCCGGTATCATGTAAATACGCCCTGTGAAAGAAACATAGCAGACACGTTGGGGCGGTACCATAGAAAAGCCTGCAGTCGGCCATGAGAATAGTATAATGATTTGCAGAAAAAGCTTGGTCCATGGGTAAGACGGTTGGCTAATCAGTGGTCATACTGTATCATAAAGGTCTATTTTATTTAATCATATTGTGTTTGTGAGGCTAATGTGTTTCGGCAACACTATGTTCCAGGTTATGGTAATTCCTGATTCAATAGCATGTCTCTCGTATACTACTCGATATTAAGGTTAATAACTTGACGAAATTTGCAAGAAAATCTATTGTAGTCTCTATTTCAGAGAATATTTCTTTTTACAAAACCTAAGAATACGGTGGTGGGAGGGAGAAAGGGGACAGGGTGGAGGTTAATGTTTACTGTACTTCATTTTATCTCATTTTGACTGGTAAGATCTCAGAAATTTTATTGTCAACGTTTTTTTGAAAAAAAAAATCCTGATATTCAACGGTATTCGTGAAACTGATTACGGATCGTAGATGGCTGCCTTTTAAAGAACATGCCAGAATTTTAACGTTGATTCTTGTCATCAGCTCACCTAGTGATACAGGCCCCCAAATGATCCCCGGACCGGAAATGATCCCCAAATTGAACCGCAAATGATCCCCGGACGGGAAATGATCCCCATATTGGACTACAAATGATCCCCGATCGCCTCACTGTAAATATAGAATGGAATGGACTCAAATTTGGACAGTGGATTTAAACTTTATAGAATTCATATATATTTTTTTAATAACACCAGTCGTTATATTTAAACTATCTGCATGCAAATTTCTCAACTTTAAAAATTATAATATAGCAACACAGTGCAACAGAACAATTTACCTATAAACTGTAACATACATGTATATGATTTACTTATACTATTAGTACAATACCTAAAATGTGCACAAATTGTACGAAACTCTTCCAAATTAAAAAGAGCGGGTCAGTTAAGACTTTTGCAAGTTTTTTTTTTTTCGAAAAAAGAAGGAGAATCGGTCAATGTACTTCAGATGGCGGTCAACACCCACTATCGTCGCCTTTGTTCTTAATCGGATCTTAGTCTTAAGCATAACGTTTTAGCCTCGGTCGTCCAATACGTTATCGTGTAATTTGTTGATTTTGTCTTTCGTTTTCGTTTTGCCGCTGGTCGGACTCCCAGTTTTTCTTTAATTTTTTTTACAAAACACACTATCGTCGGCATAGACCCGCAGAAGACCATTGTCGCCCTCCATAGCAAGCCGCATGCCTTAGCAACCGATTTAGCCATCCAAATTTTTCCTCGATTACTACAGGAGGCCTCTTTTGTTTACGGGAGTACTTTTGACAGTTTAAAACCACATTTTTGGTGCAATACGAGTCTCACCCGTTGTAAAAACTTCACAGCAATTAACATTCACTCACTGCGTGCAGCCGATTATTTCCGGTTCAGTCAAAAACCTCCGAACAATTGAAAAATCCGGAGTAAAAAAAAATTATCGTCGATATGCAGCGAGTATTAAACACGGCAAAGCTAAGGCGACACACGCGATTGCTCGTCCTTTACTGGCGATACGTATACACCCGAGATAAAAACGGCCGAGTTTACAATCTTCCTCTGAAGATATCAGAGTTAGCCGGCTCACGAAACAAACGTGACGCACCCAATTGCTTATTGTTCTCAGGCGACACACCCGAGAGAACAACTGACATGTATGTTCCAGTTTATATAAAGTAAATTGTTCTGTTGCACTGAGCTGCTACATTATAATTTTTAAAGTTGTGAAATTTGCATGCAGATAGCTTAATATAACGACTGGTGTTAAAAAGAAAAAAAAAAAAAAAGGAATGTATAAAGTTTAAATCCACTGTCCAAATTTGAGTCCATTCCATGCTATATCTATGGTGAGGCGATCGGGGATCCTTTGCGGTCCAATCTGGGGATCATTTCCCGTCCGAGGATCGTTTGCGGTTCAATTTTCTGGATCATTTCCGGGCCTGTACATCGTGATAAGACTGTTTACAATGCGTTCTTTTTTAGTGTGTGATTGTCGACAAATCATATTTCGATTGAGCAGCCACCGTCTTAGTTTTTAATAGCGAGCGCAACCTGGGAGCCCTTGTCAGGTTTTATAGCGTGGATGGGAAGGGGTTAAATGTCTTTCTCCCCCACCCCCTGCGGCCGCTCGGCAGTTTTGGCACTCACACCATATTGCGCTCGCCATTATAAACCAAGCTGCCATCATTTCGATCAGAGAATACGATCTCAACTTTCACATTTGGCAGATAGGGGTTTAAAAACAGTCGATTTGGTGCCGTCAAATAAATTATTTTCGACGTATTTTTCCCCTCAACGTTTAAGTGTCATATGCTTAATATTAACCGTTGTTTATAGCAGCTGGTGTAATTACCTCTCCCGAAATTTGTTTGGGTATAAAAGAAAGAAAGAAAGAAAGCACCGTTTCACATTGAAAATACAATCGGATAGATTCACTGGCAACTTTTGTGGCATTATTGGTGTCAAAATGAGGGTTGGGGGAGGGGAAGGATTGTAAGAACAGAGGAAAAATTGTTACATATAAAATAGATAGAGGTTAAAGATAAGTTGAGAGGGTGATTACAGTAAAGCAGTATTCTTGCCAGCTCAATAAAGGTTAATTAAAATAAATCAAATATATACGGATGAACAGATAAGTCAAAAGAACTATTATATGATTATAAATGATATGATAAAAATGATAAAAATAATAAAAATGTTTTAAATTGAAAATTTGGTTCGACTTATGTGATTTAAAATCAAAATTTTGAGGGATGTTTGCTACCCCAAAATTTTAATACCCGTTGTAACATTAATCACTGGCTATTAACTTAAAAGCCAGCAATTAACCCCTAAAAGGGTTTCAGTTTAGAACATGAGGTTTTTAAATTTAAGGGGAGTAAATGAAAAAAAGTTAAAATAAAGATGAGTGAACTACCCCGGCTATAGAGTGTAAGACAACGACCCCAAGAATCATAGACGCTGCCAGTAATCAGAAGCGAAACGCAATTGAGGAAGGGAGTTTCTAGTTCAGCGCTAGACCTTCACCCGACTTCCCCTTCACGAGGCCAGAAATACAAAAAAAGAAAAAAAGATTTTGGTCAGAAAAACTCCAGTTGAGAAAACAAGGGAAAGAGAAGATGCAACTGTAGTCAAAATAATGCTTTTCATTGCGTAGTTACGCGGACAATAGTCATAGGGAATTGAATTCTGAGTGCTGACTGTCGATCGATTTGTTGAGAGCGGTGTCGGTCGGTATTTACAATAGAATCGGGATAGCCGCGTGTTTTGAAGAGTTGACGCATTTCCTCTTATTTGTTTGGGTAACATTAGATTTATCACGATGTAAACGTCGAAGTTTAAGTATACGACAATACCCGATCGGATTTTTCATTTGCAACGGGTGAGAAGATGAAAATAACGAAAATAACTGTAGTTTTGTAGTGTAATCCTAGCCTTTACATCTTTCCTTTGTAAAACTGGGATTCAGCTGTGCATTCTTTTTTCAACAGTATTTTCCGTCTTCATCTCCTCACTGAGAAAAAAACTGTTTTATACACAGCGAGTCTATCGTTTAACAATTAGTTATTTAGTTAGTTTGTAAGTTAGTTATTTAATTTAGTGAGTTAGTTAGTTTGTAAGTTGGTTTGTTAGTTAGCTAGTTAATTAATTAATTAATTAATTAATTAATTAATTAATTCCCAATATGTCGGCTGGTAATTTAAGACAGTAGCAAATGTCTTCTGACCATTGTCTGACTTTGGCCAGCTTCTCAATAGTAACCAAGCTGTGGTTCATGGCCTTAAAGATCTTCCTCCGCAGTTCGCCACCATGCATTCTTGTGCCTGTCACTCGTGCGTCTGCCATGAGGTTTCCAATGAAGTGATTCTTTATTATGTTTTATAGCTTTATTAATAATCAAGCAACAAAGAAAAAATATTATTATTATTATTGTGTCATAGTGTAATTTTGAGGGTTGTTAGAAGCGTGAAGCTCTTCCTACGAAGTGTGACAATAAACATTTATTTATTTCACGTCAGCCTGTCACAGATTACAAAACTAAGCAAGATGATTGAGCAGTAGGACTATTAACTAACATTCAAACTTTGTAAATTGCAGATATTTACACAATAACCAGCTGCAGGATTTACCAGAGGGCATTTTCTCTTCCCTGGTTTACCTTCAAGAACTGTAAGTACCACACAGAGGAATGTTTTATTTTGCTCTTTCTCAATATAAATGCGTTCTTGTACAATATACTTGGCGCATTCTCAGCATTCCAGGTGGATGTCCTGGGAGGATTGGGGACTGAAAGGGATACATTAAGAACTGTGCTTTACTGTGGTTGTAATCAAGTTGTATGATATTTGGTTATTAGAGGAAGTGGGTAACTTTCTTGTTTGCAATTTTAAGACCATCAACTGTTTCTCGTAACCATAGAACGCTTTGATTCCTCATCCTCGGAACAAGTCTGACAGTCCAGCTTCCTTCTCCTTCGATTGTTGAGATAAAATTTAGAGTCCTCATCGTGGTCATTGTACCGAATGTTTTAAGGTCAAACTGCGTGATCTGAATATTGGTTTATAAACCAGTGGTGAGTGTATGAAACGATAGCAAGACGGTATGATAAGTTATCGCGAGTGGATTAAATTAAACATGCTGTGAACATCGGAAAACAGAACTGCACATGCGTTGCCTAATGTTATTGCTAAATGCTTGATGCCACACCAAAAATTTTAGGTAATTCCACTGGACTGCATTGCGCATTTTTTCTGCGCATAAATTTAGCGTCATTAACGCGCGTCTGGCGCGAGAGCGCACGCTGAAAACAGGATGTGTTCCTTGATGCTAAGCCAGCCGATTACTAAATTATTATTTTATCCTAAACGAGCACCATGAGCAATTTTTGTTATCTTGGTAATTTTACTTAGCTATTATCCTATTTATGTTTTAAGGTTTTTTAGAAAAAAAAAATTGACAACAGAAAAATGAGTTATTCCCGGAAATACGAGCTTGCCCGTCATTTCGGGACTGAAAATAGTGATTCTGTGAACACGCTTGCAAGAAACGTTTTGGTTCAATACTGATTAATAATGTGCTTCATGTTATCTTTTTTGCTGTTTATGCTTCATGCATCCCATGCATAACATTTTTATCAACTCTATTTCATCTTTATTATTTATGTTACCACACGACCTGGCAAGAAATGATCAAACAGAGTCATTTTTAAATGCAAAAACTTGAATCAAATATGAATTTCATTCCAAGGCAATCACCTTAGCGGTAAAATAGATCGCTGGGCAAGAGCTGCAGCGCAAGGTTTAGCACCGTAAAACGGAATGAAAACAACATAAAAAAGCTAAAGATTATCTTAGTACTTCGATATGTACGCACAATTCTCAGAACTGCTGAAAAAGTCTTCATTTTGCAACGGTTTCTGTTGCGTTCGTCCATTTCGACACAGCCTTGTTAGTTTTACTTTCCTTTGTATTTCTAGATATAAGATAAAATTTTCTTAATCGCATTTTATAGTTGACTTATAATGATCAAACATATGACACTATCTTGCATTCTATTTCCTTATCGCAAATAAACATCTGTTGTTTCCTGAGAAACTAACACATTATCTAACTCACTCGGAAAAGAAACCGCGTAACATATAATATCTAATAGAGGCATTGTATATATACAATGTTTGATAAACACTGTTTTGATTGACAAGTATAATAGCTAATGGAAACCTGACGGCTAGTCACTAACTATCGAACGGAAGTGGCTAATGTATCTTGCGCAAAATGAGATGTGTTAACTTCCTTTTCGTTAAAATGTTTTGGGGAAAAAAAGCACATCTATTTGCGAGAAGAAATTGAAAGGAAACATTATAAATAAATAACACTAAAAAAATAGAAAAAGAAAAAGAAAAGAAAGAAAAAAAATCAAAATTAAAAAAAAAAAAATAGGGAAGAGATACTTCTGATACCTGAAATTGATAAAGGGTCAAATCTATTGTATGCAGTATCAAGACTCAAAATTCAAATATTAAATCGTATTTCGACTTGGTATACACTCGATTGTAAAAACGATGACACCTTAAAAGAATAAACCGTGAACGATGAAGCCCAATGGCTTTATGGGTATAAGTGTACTAAATTTATTTGCGTAATATTCTATTCTCGTGCGACGGTTGACTGGACCAAATTAGTTGCACTTGGTGAATGATGGATACTGTCCAAGCTTTCCTTAAAGTGTCCAAGCTGGCCAACAGGGGCCAATTTGAGTGATATCGCGATTTTCCTAAGTTCAAATCATTCAATGAACTTAAGCAATATTTGGTAGAAGATTAAGTCAGCACTGTATTCTTTCTTGCAAGAAATGAGAATGATAAATTATTGATTATGGAAATGAGGTTATTGTTCAGACACTACCCACAAATCCGTTGGGTCTCATCGTTCACCGTTTATGCTTTTTAGGTGTCAACGTTTCTGCAATCGAGTGTATATGAAGGGTGAAAGACATTGGCATTGGAAAGGGAGGGTAAAGCCTGTAGTGCTTGGTAGCAGCTGATTGTTTCCTAATCTTTATAGCCTAAAGGCAAGGAAGGTCCAACCTTCTAAAACTCAGTGATGCTTGCTAAAAAGCCTGGAAAAACTTCTAAGAAAAATGTTGAATCTCCTGATTGTTGATTGGTTCGGCTTTGTTTTAAGCACAAGCAGTCAATACGAACTGTTAAAGGTCGCACGTTATTTGATCTCACACTTTTGTAACGACCGCTGATCTTCGTTTGATTTTAGCTGCGGGGTAAATACTCCATAAATTCACAATGTTTCTGATACAACCCTGTGTTATAATGAGCTGGACAAGAAAACTTCACTTATGTTGTGCGGTGTTGGGTGATTTTATGGGGTTGATGTTTTTATTTTATCCCGCTGATGCTCCAAACAAAAGAGGAGAGGAAAAGCAAGCGAGTATAAAGAAAACATGGGCGACACATGGGATACATTGTGGGCTTCCTAAAAAATCAACATTGTTATCAATGCAACAATAGATTAATAAAATAATTTTTTTGGCACCAACTTTCCGTGCGAATACATTCGTCCTCCGTATTCACATTACGTATATGATGACAATTAACCGATACTATTCCAATGTAAGTACAACGGACGCCATCAAGCGCTTATTATAAGCAGGTACTTGTCCCTGGAAAAGTCCGGTTTTTTCCTTGAATCAGGCGATACCCTGGCACCACTTTCCTATTGACCAACCTAACGAATTCTTTTACTTTAAAAAGAGAGAGCACAGGAACACCAATTGTCTTTGCTTCTAAAGATTTTTAGTGGTAAGGTATATTTCGAAAGTAATTAAAAGTTAAATGAAAATATTCCCTATTTATTTCGTTGTAACAACTTACATGGCCTGCACATCTCCTAATATGTATGGTGTTCATATCATTCGCTTGGAGACGTGAAAAAAGATTCGTTCAAGATGAATGCACCTCATAAAAAAGTTCGAGGAAAGCTTGCTATAGTGAATGTAATGTGATGTTAGATACTAGTTTAACTGAAAACAAAACTGAAAACTCAAAATTTCATATATATTTAATATCGATACTTCGCAAACGATTACAAACATTTTTTTTTGACAAGAAAGAGATAAATGAATTTTTCATTACTATGACAAATACAAGTAGTAAACAACATGAAATAGGGAAAACCAAAGGTTCTTCGGCAAAATGCCTGCTCAAAATTTTGATCACCGGAAAACTAGAACCTTTTGTTTTCGGACGAGAAAATATGTGGTTTAGAATGCGAAAAAGGAAAATGCAGGTAGCAATTTTGTAACTCCAACAACAGCTAGTAAATTCAGGGAATAACAATCTTTTTTTTTTATAAAACTTTCTTCAGCTTAATTATTTTAGCTATAGCATCCGGGCAAACAAACCTGTATTAGCTTATACAACTATGTCATTAACAATAATAATAAGAGCCAAACAAGCCACAGAACGATCTTAGAATACAGGTGACAACATTAAATGTTTCTGCTTTAAAAAATGTTTTCGTAAGATGCCGCTCATAAAACTGCTTGTGTTGTCCAAAGCAAAAACTGTTCATATTTTATTGGAATTGCACAAAAAAAAAAAATGATGTTTTAACAGTAAAAATCACAAACCACAAAAAGCAAGACTACAAGCAGTTGTATTTTTCTTCAAAGATAGGGTAGCGTAATATGAGAGGATGAACAAAAACAAAAGAATGGCGCAATCTTAAAATAGAGGGCGACGAAGCTGCAAGAAACGATTACGCAAGCCCTCTTTCAGGCTCCGTCCTTGTAATTCACAATTTTATGTTCTTTCCTTTGTCACTCGAGGGTCACCTAAAGACGAAGTTCCGCATCGGATACGTTACTACTTCTTAAGAAAACTAACGCTGTACGGGTAGGCTATCAAATGTGGTAATATGGTGGAATAGAAAAAGTAAGCAGACAAAAAACCTCAAGTTGTGTTACCCTCGCCGAATATTCCTTTTTAACTAAAATAGGGCTAAATCAAACGGAGAGCAGCGACCGTTACAAAAGCATGAACTCAAATAGTGTAGCATTTTTATTTATTTACCTCTGCTTTTTACTTTCATTTTCGTTTTTTTGGCCCAACTATGATCAATATGACTATGTAATATTTTTTAAGATTTACTGTTGCTTTGCCATTGATTTGGTCCCATGTGTATACTTTGTTCTTATTACTTAACAGAGGAAGCCCATTCTTTATCAGCCCGGTGGCTTACCTTTGGCTTCCTCGCCATTATTGTTTAAATAATAATTAATAACTTTTTGCATTTGTACAGTTTATTGCAAAAACAATAAACTAAAACTAAAGCGTGACGTCGTGCGACTGTTACGCCACAAAATGTAATAGTAACGCAAAATGTAATACCTTTTGACGCAAAATGTAATAACTTTTGACGCAAAATGTAATAACTTTGTTAACGCAAAATGTAATAACTTTTGACGCAAAATGTAATACCAGAAAGTAACGCAAAATGTAATAACGCAAAATGTAACAGTATTTTCAGTCGGTTTTTACAGTATGTTGGGAGGGGAGTAAAACAGCATCTGCGATGCTGCATTTTACCCGGAGGTTGACTTTGATTATTTGTCTGCAGATATTTGATTTCTGCTGATTCAAATTGCATCAAAAAAGAAGTACGCGATGATTGACCATTTTAAAAGTAATTTCCCACGCTAAATAAAGCCGCGGTAAATTTTACCGTTGTAACATGCGGTTACACGTGAATTGTTTATTATGGTAAATTAGTCGCCCTTAAGGCTTCATTCGAGCTACAATAGCTGTAGGGGAAATAATCGCTGGCGATATGGCAAGATTTAATGTTATCAAGGACGGCGGAACATTTTCCAAGTTGTGGTGGTGGCGGGGGGGGGGGGGGGGAGGGAGTGACTTGTAACATGAATTGAGGAAGCTGAAGAAATTCTTCTTCTCTTCCCTGTAACTTCCATCTTAACGTGAAATAGCGCGAAGCAAAAGAGACTTGTTTAAATTAACATTTTTTTTTTTTTGCGGCTTCGTGTTGGTTTCAAATGAAATATCGTGATTGGCTTTCTTGCCTTGGGTATCGAAAAACCCTATTTATTTACCACGTTAAATGTTGTGGGAGCTTTTTTATTCTTTTTGACATATCAATGGATATTCTCCATGGCTATCTCTAAAACAGGGAACGGGGAACGGATGAATGGGGAATGGGGAACTGGGAACGGGGAATCTCTAAAATAGGGAATCTCTAAAAGGGGGAATCTCTAAACGGGGGAATCTCTAAACGGGGGAATCTCTAAAAGGGGGAATCTCTAAAACAGGGAATCTCTAAAAGGGGGAATCTCTAAAATGGGGAATCTCAAAAAGGGGGAATCTCTAAATGGGAGAATCTATCAACAAACTGGATAAATCTATGAACTTTTTAGAAGTGGAGTTTTTGCTGAGGGACCTTTCGCATTTACAGCATTTGCCAACAACCAATTATATTATTGACAGTCGTTGTCATTATTACTAGATATATAAGATAAAAATAAATTGTTGTCGTCGCTTGACGCAATATCTTCGTGGGGAGGTCTAAAAAATTTATGCCAATCTATGCCAAGGGGCCACATACAGCGAGAGAAATCGAATTTTCTGCAGCATCTTACTGCAAAACGGTAAAGATGAAAGCGCAATTGAATCTCTGAATAAGCCGTAGACTCAAAATGACTGGAACTGGAACCGGGCCTGGCATCTGTAACACGCGTCGACCATCATTAACTGGACTAGACAGACGTCTGGACGCCTGCAAAAAGCTTATCTAGTGATCAGTTCAAAAATGCAAATTGTGAAATTCGCGTTGTTAGTGTTACGATTAATCAGCCTGTTAATCCATCAGCCTTAATGGCCTTACAATGATGTCTAACAAAATAACCCTTTCTTTAATATGTGTAAAACTAACCAATTTCCTATTATGCCTTTCGAAAGTTGCAACAAACGTCATCGATGTTTTTCAAGAAAAAAAAAAAGGTTTCACCGGTCAAGGAAAAATTCACCTTATCTATGATGTTATCACCCACGTACCAAAGGTATGTCGGGACATGTCTGACGTAGGCCGGAAACCACCCAAATGCTAAATGTTTGTCATGTTTAGAAAGTTGAAACTAAATACCACGTTACTTTACTGTCTGGACAAATATCATTGCTATTATATGTCCTGCTAAGGTCGACCATGAAAACTCTCTTGTGTTCCGCGTTTCTTCTTGTAACTATTGCAAACAATGTGCTTGATATACATGCTATATCTTCACTTGACGACGAGACATACAGCACTTTTCTTGAGCTACTGAAAGGAGAATTTAACGTCCCATTGCAACAAAGGAGCTCGAAGCAGAAATCTGCTATCGTACGCTTTTGGCGCAACCGTGGTCATTTATCTCTTCAAAGAGGCAACGTATGCTTTGATGGTAAGCCAGTTTTACGGAAGTCAACTGTATCGAAAGTAGTAGCGAAAGCTTTCAAAGAAACTAAAGGATCCGGTGTGAGAAAACTCTACCACCATTTAAAAGACGTATGCAGTGGCGTGGGTGAAAGAGATGTAAGATGTGTGCTTGGAAAGTCTCGTCTGCATCAACGGCTAAACGTACGATTTCAAAACAAAGCTATTCTAAAGCCAATACGAGCTAGAACTGTCCAATCCCGTCATCAAGTGGACTTAGTAAGTATGGAAAGTACTCCTGTAAAGAGAAAGGGAAGAGCCTTTAAATATGTGCTGTCATTACTGGATGTGTTTAGCCGGTACCACTGGCTTGTTCCACTGGAAGGAAAAAGAAGCAGCTCGATCGCAAAGGCAATGTCTACAATTTACAAAGAGCATGGTCCTCCCCGTGTCCTTCAACATGATCAAGGACGGGAATTCGACGGTGCTGTTAAAAAATTGTGCAATAAACTCGGTATTAAAATAATTAAAGGGCGTCCATACCACCCACAATCACAGGGAAAAATCGAACGGTCCCACAGATCGTTTAAGAAGAAGGTGATGTATGACTTATTGTCTATGAGCAAGACTGGGGTTAACTGGGTAAAATGCTTACCGGATTATGCAAGAACTTTGAATTGTGAACCAAAGGAGGAGTTATCTTGGAAGTCCCCCTTTGAAGTGTATTACGGACGCAAACCCTTCAGAAAAAATTATATATCAGGGACTTCTACAGCACAAGAATGGAACGTTGACAAAGAAGAGTACGAACGATTGACGTCGTCGGTTCCAAGAGATTACAACTCGCATGAATTACAAATAACGAGAATTCGGAAGGCCGCCGCATTGGCCAGTAAGAGATGCGAGAGTCGGATGATTGAAAAAGGACTGAGGAACAATCCTCCGTCAGTTTATAACATTGGGGAAAAGGTTCTTATTCGTTACCCGACGGCGAAGAAGTTATGTAGTAAGAGATGTGTCTTACCAGCTAGAGTACTTAAAAGGAATTTGCGCACTTGCAAGTACAAAGTAAAATTTACATATCCGGCCAAGTCTTCAAATACCTTAAGAAAATGGATTTCCGTCAATGATATAACAAGCACGACAATGAATAAAGAACATGAAAAGAAAAAACTTGCCCGCCAAAGCAGCACGAAGAAACACAGAAAAAAATACTTTATTCCTTTCTCAAATGAAAGAGAGAAATTCACCGACATGCAGTCTAAGATTCATTTCTTAATTAGCTTTGACCCACCCAAAGACGGCAACTGTCAGTTTTCTGCAGTATGCCATGAACTTATGAAAATGGGCATATTCCGGTCAGCAGAAACATTAAGAAAGGAGATAGTGTTGTTTCTAGAATCAAATCCAAACTCTGCAGATGGTACTCCATTAGAATTTTTCTCTGGGGTACCATGGACGCAGCATCTACAATCAATGGCACGTAATGGAACTTATGGCGACCATATAACCCTGCAAGCCATAGCTAATCTATTTAACGTACAGCTTGTAATCTACTCCACACTCGGTACTTTGGCTACCCAGACAATTACCCCTGTGAATGGGTGTCCAATTGCCACTTTTTATTTAGGCCATTTTGCTGAAGGAGCTGGGGAGCATTACGTGTGTTTGGTGGACGATAGACAAGAGACAAGTGCTGCAAACGAGCTAAATGTTTCCCACTCTCTCATGGACGAAGCAGAGGTCCCGCATGGCAATAGAGAAACTGAGAAAGAAGACGATGATGATGAAGACACCAGTGATAAAAATTGCGAAACGCAAGCGCACGAAAAGGTAGACGAAGCTGAAAGTGTTCCTTACCTTAATCCGGATGTTTTAGAAAAAGTTATTAAAGCAACATTGAAGACATCTCCACAAATGCGTCAGACTCTAAGGGCTGTTTCAAGATTTTTTCAGCGAGTGGTGGACAGTGTTCCCCTTCCCCAGATTTACATTCCAGGGTTAGAAGACTGTTCCGATAAACGCCACGTCAGCTTGCGGAGGATTATAAAAATGAAAGGAAAGAACAGTGGTGCAGTAATTGCATTAAGGCAACTTATTAACTCTAGTAACTGGGCAAACGCCTGGATAAGCCTTGTTGCTTGCGGCTTAGGATGGTTTGCAGTATCAAAAATTGACTGGAAAAAAAATTAATCTGTCTTCCTTGCCAGTTCAGCCAGTTGCACTGGTAGTTAAAATTTAAGTTTAAGAAGCTAAAGGTTCAGTTATAGTTCAGTTATGTGTATGACTGAGGGTTTTCAGATTGTCGACGATTGGCGGGATCAAAGACAGCGGTTCATCGTTAGATTATGTACTGCCAAATTTCAATAACTAAAGAGTTGAAGTTTCTGTTAAAAGCATTTTAATTGTTGTTTGACATGTAAAGAACTTTTTTGTTACTGTTCGTTGCTCCGTTGGTTTGAAAACAACAATGTCTGGTGATTCGCAATAAAACTATCTTCGTTTAGTTCAGTTTCAAAACAGATTTGTCACTTGGATAATCCTTTGATCCTCAGTGAAGCTCGGCAGAAATCAAATATCTGTAGACAAATAATCAAAGTCAACCTCCAGGTAAAATGCAACATCGCAGATGCTGTGTTCCTCCCCTCCCAACATACTGTAAAGACCGACTGAAAATACTGCTACATTTTGCGTTATTACATTTTGCGTTACTTCCTGGTATTACATTTTGCGTTAACAAAGTTATTTCATTTTGCGTCAAAAGGTATTACATTTTGCGTTACTATTACATTTTGTGTCAGTTATTACATTTTGTGGCGTAACATGCGACCTTTAACAATTGAAATTCACTGGAGTTTGTTACAACAAAGCCGAACCGATCAAGGTTTAGGAGATTCAGCTTATAACTTTGAAGTCCTTCCATAACAAAATTCGACGACAAAGAAAATGACACGCTTTGTAGCAATCATAAGTGAGCTACACCAGGTTCGCCGCCTTTCCGCTTCAAGCAGCTTAAAGCTTAAAATAACATGAGACACTCACACGCGGCTATTTTAATTTTTGCCAAGCCAAGTCTCGCCATTTTACTCTTCTCTTTCCCAAATCGATTTATTTTACCCTTTTGAATAAGTTAATTTCATTATTACGAAAATCAAAATAACCTTTTGACGCAAAGGACGCCATTTTGGGGAAGGGAGGAAAAGGGATGCGAAAGTGCTTTTGAATTTTATTTTTTATTATTATTGTTATTATTATTATTATTATTATTATTATTATTATTATTATTATTATTATTATTATTATTTTGATGCCTTCCATTGGAATTGCTGGGTCGGAGTTTCTTTTTCCGCAAACCTACCGTTTCTGGCTTCGACAACAAAAAAATGTTCTTGATAGAAAACGTGAAACTATCATGTTTAAATAGACAATACTCATGATGTATTGTTTGATGATTTCAAGGCTAAAACTGTAAATTTAAGTGTTCCAATTTCTTTCTCCATAGGAAATTGTCAGAGAACAAAATTTTAGAACTGCCTAAGGAGATATTTGCAAATCTGACGCGGTTGAGATATCTGTAAGTTGTTGGATATAATTTTGTGTGCGCGTAAGACCAGTAAAGTTTTCACAGTCATGTTAGTTGATTAAAACATAGTGAATATACTGAGGCTGTACCACAGCAGAACTTTCCGTCAGCTGTGAGAATTGTATGGTAATTTGTAGGAGAGCTTGGATCATGAGTTAGACGGAAAACTAATGAGTGGTTATTACTGCAAAGCTATGTTTCTTTTAATCAATTTTGTTTGTGAGGCTGATGTGTTTTGGCAACACAATGCCTCAGATTATGGTAATGCGTTATACCGAAAGTAATACAATAATAAGTTGTCTCTCATATATTAATGAAGACCGAAGAACTCGCTCGAAGGCTGATAATTATCATACTTTAAATATACCATGCGGTTTGTTCAAAAATCATCTTAGAAACAATTTTAAGTACAATATTTAGTCTGACTTGTTAATGTCTACTGTAATTCATTCCATCTAATTTTGACTGGTAAAGGCCTCAGAAATTTCATTGTGAATGTTATTTAAAAACACAATAAAAGTTTCTTGCTTTTCGACGTTTTTGAAACATTCTTAAAATTCAATTGCGGATTGTAGAAGACTGCTTTCTAGAGAACATGGCAAAAATATTACGTTCATTCACGTCATATGTTTATTTACTAATTAGACTCTTTGCAATGCCTTTATTGTGTGCTTGTTGAGATAGCACATTTCGATCGAAACTGCCGCCATGTAAGTTTTTAATAGCGAGCGCAACCTGGGAGCCCTCGTCAGTTTCTTTAGCGTCGGGGAGAGAAGGAATGAGAGATCTTGTTCTCCCCTTCCTGCCAGCCCCTCGTCAGTTTTGGCGCACTCGCCACATTGCGCTCGCCATTATCAACCAAGATACCGGCAGTTCGATTCAAACATACGATATTGACAATTACATGGGGAAAGAGAGGTTTGAAAACAGTCTATTTATTGCTCTAAAAGAAAATATTTTGGGATGCATTATACCCTCGACGTTTTAGTGTCATATACTTAACATTATCATGTTTATAAGCTTCTATAGCAGCTGGTGTAATAACTCCTTCCCATAGCTTGTTTGGGTACAAAGAAAAGAAAAGAAAAGAAAGAAAGAAAGAGAGAAAGAAAGAAAGAAAGAAAGAAAGAAAGAAAGAAAGAAAGAAAGAAACGGAGGAAAGAAAGAAAGAAATACCAAACATACAACTAATTGCAGACAACTGCCAATAAACAAAGAATGAGAGAAAGCACCATTTTACATTGATTCAAACTACTCAAGTGTGCCTCTCACGTAGGGATTTTCAGTTCATAGGAGCGATGTTATTTTTCGGCTCTTTTACGAAACTATATTTATCGATCTGACGCAATTCCAGTCCCCTTGGTCTTTCTGATAGCTCAATTTTTATAATATTTTAGCAGTTAGTACTGATACTTTACCAGCTTCAGTGTTACGTGCGATGAAGAATCTAGCAAGGGAGATTTGGGAAGCAAATATAAGCATTTTGATTCAATTGTTATTTAGCCGAAATTCTCTTGTGCTAATGTTGTTATGATGAAAGTCTCATTTAATCATACGAAGCGTTTTTCTCGTTTACTTCCAGTAAAGATATTGCTTTGTTGTAAAAAAATGAAAGTCACTTCCTGTTTATATAACCAAAAGTCTCCTAAAGTGGCTGACGAATCCTACTGTCGTTTACCTCTTTTGTTATGAGAGCCCTAATGAGCAAACATAGAACAGCTAATTGCGAGAAGAAACAGTAATTGTTATCGGAAAAATCGTGTAAAAAAGCGTGTATTGACAGGAAAGGGGAGGGAAAGGAACCAATCAAGCAAGCAAGCAAGCAATCGATCAATCAATCAATAAAACACAGTGTGCACATTGTATTTTGAAACCGTTACAAACTCGCAAGGGGGCTGCAACAGCCATTAAAAGTCGGATAATCAAACCCTGGCTACTCGCCTAGCTTTCAAAAACTCATAAATAATTCGTAAGCCTAATTGACCTATCAAATGGTCGATAAAACATCACGAGGGTGGTTTTGAAACCCGATAAAACCTCCTTCTTATTAGAATTCAGTGTTTAATGTTTTTCTAGTATGCTAATTTTCAACGTTCACAGTACCATCATTGTAATGACCTCTCTTTGACACCCGCTTTTCCAGGAATGTTTTTGAAGCCGTTCAAAAAACTCGCAGGATGTTGTTTATCGGGTCTAAAACTACGAGGCACACCCGATAAAACACTGCTGCTCGTGTTTTAAACATTATATGACTTCTGCTTCCCAAATCACACACACATAGACGTGTATCAGTATGCGGCTAATTATCTGTGGAAGCTAAGGGCCGATTTAGACGGCACAATTTTTGATTACCACTGTCGCATGCGATTTCTAGAGCGCGCGCTGCTCGCGTCATCCAAAAAGTCGTACACAACACTCGTCATTCAACATTGCCTATACCTACGATTGTCGTAGGATTTTGAGACATGTTTTAAAATTCCTACGACATTTTTTGTGACGAGCACAACAGTCGTAAGCGAGTTGCAGGTTTGATTTACACGAAACAATTCGTGTCTTAGGCCTGTCGTAAGCAGGTGGCGTGCGACGAAGTCGTACCGTGTAAACCGGCCTTAAGAGTGCTTCTTTCTTTGAATCAGCAATATCCTGGTACCATTTTCCTATTGGCCATCATATAGAAATTTCATCATTTTATGTCATGATATATAAAAGAGTAGCGGAGGAACACCATTTGCCGTCGCTTCTCCCTACTCGTAAAGTTTTAATTTATATATCTTATTCAAAATTTTATAGCTTATCTGAACTACCCCATATTTTATAGCCACTTCAGTGTTTACCTTCCCAGGAACCCAAGTCAGCTGTAAATTCAATAGTTATTGGAAGTAAATAAAGGGGTTAGTTTTTAAAGAAACTGTTGTGCAATTTCGGCGTGGTAATGCAAAGCATTATCTGGCAAGATAATCTAAGAGATCCAAGAAGTGATGTTTTGGATGTTAGCTGTCGAGGAATTGTGAGCTGTGTGTGGTTCAGTATAACGAGCAGTGGTGCTACAAGGGTGGTGCACGAGGGAAAATCATTGTTTGATTCCATGGGGATTTAGAGTGCCGATCTAGAATATGAAGCTTTCCTCTAAATTCTTTTTTTTTTTTTAACAATTTTTATTGCCTTACATGCCACGTCATTTACAATACTGAACGCTACTAACATTACTTACAGTTCTCACATACTAACCACAATAACTATACCTACATTGTTTACAATACTTACTATACTTAGAAAGCTAAAAGTACTTACAATGTCCACACTACTTACAGAAATAACGCTATGTCTTCAAGTGAACTTATACTACATGTACTACTTACAATACAATACCTACACTACAGTACAATACGATACTTATACTATTTATAAAAGAATATTTGTGCTACTTACAGTCCATTTTTAAGGGTACATACACATCACTTCGACTACTTACGACTTATTTACGATTTGTACGCGTATCAATTAAAAGTAAGGACGAAAAGATAAACGAAAAAGACGAAGGACACGAGACAGAAAGAGAAAAGAAGAGAGAGCCCGCACTCCTAACGCAGAACTCTTGGAACAAGAGTGGAGTTAAAAAACAAAATTCGAAGATTAAGTAGCGATCAAGGGACCATCCAAAAAAAAAAAAAGGTAAATTGAAGACACAGTTTATTTGAAACAGTTCCATTTTAAGTTGTATTTCTGAAAAGCGTTCGTCTTGTAAGCAAAACATTTTTTTTTTAATTTCTTGGCACTTTAAGAAGGTTTGCGAAAAAGTATGTAGATTCGGCGGGGTTTTCTTAATTTTGGATAAGTAATTCAGTAAATGTGATATCAGCCATTTAGAAGTGCATGATGTGAAAGTATATTCACAGGGTTATCGACTAAACCCAGACAGGTAGGTAGGGTCAAAGAAAAGTCTTGAGGCTTAACCAGATGCTGTATCAACCAGTATTGTACGTTTTGCCAAAAATTTTGAACAAAAGCACATTCCCAGAATAGATGGATCAGGGTTTCTGTGTTTCGTTCACAGAGGGTACAGGCGCCCGTTAAAGAAATACCTATTTTATAGAGGTAAATTTAAGTGGCAATTCTTCTGTGAAGAAGTTTAAATTGGAAAGTTAAAAGTTTAGTTTCTCTAGTGCAATAAAAGGGCAGAATATATATATGACTCATTCCATTTTATCGAATTTTCGAAGATTTCGCAGTCAGTTATCCATTTTCTCTGGCTTTTAGCTTGTGTAGAAGTGATTTCTTTAACGATTAGTTTATAGGCTTCTTTGCAAAAGTTTGAAGATGATAGTAGCTTTTCGCCACAAGTCAGTTGGTTTTTGGATTTTTTCATAACCTGATCCTGAAAAGCCTTTTTTCAATTTTGCCATGGCAGACACAACACCGTAGTACGTTAAAAAAGTGTCTTAACCTCATAGGGAGATTTAAAGTCCTTATCATTAAAAAAAATCGGACGTATAATCTAAAATGTCTTTGACCTGACTAACTCCCACACGGGGCCAATGTCGATAAAAGACAGGTTAATTATCAATCCTTTTAAGGGAATTGTACTAAATCGGTGAATTTACAATATATGTTGGGTTTTATTCGTAATTTAGATTTGACCAAATTTCAATTACCTCTTTAGTAAAAATATCTTGAATATTCAGACCAGCTACATCAGCTTGGTTTAAGTTACCAGTCAGAAGAAATTTGCTGCCATTTTTCTTAGTAAATAATAAAAAAAAGTTTCCATTTTGTTTGGTTGTTGTCATCAAGGTACTTCTGCGCCCATTTGGCTTTCAAAGCGCAATTAAGGGATTGGATATCACTTTTAATCCACCGTCTCCTCTAAATCGTTACGACTTTCTGTATTGATCCATGATGTGGAGATATGCCACAGACCATCAGGTATTCCTAAAAAAGGTTAGGTAAATTTATGATTTATGGTTGCATTTTTGACATTTCTTGAGGTATTTTGAAGAAAAAGAGGTCGTTGCCAGAAATACGAGCTCGCCTACCATTCTCGGACATAAAATAATAATACCAAAAACACGCACGTAAAAAACGTTTGGAGTTAAGACTGACTGATTTTATGCTACCTTACCAAGGACGTTATCTTCCATTGCCGCTTATGCTTCATACATTCTATGAATAACGTTTTCCTAAACTCTATTTTATCTATATAATTTCTGCCACTTCACTATCTGGGAAGAACTTATCAAATAAATTCATAGTTGAGAGCAAATATTGGAATAAATTAGTACTTCTATTTTAATGAAATCGCATTAAGGGTAAAATAGATCGATGGGGAAAGGCTGCAGCCCAAAGCTTAGCAACAAAGAAAGAATGAGAGAAAGATAAGGGAGCCAGAATTTCCTCATCTGGTTCGATATTTGAAGCAAAGTACCGAGATTCTGACAACCGCTAAAAAAAGCCTCCTTCTTTTGCAATGGATTTTGATGCATTTGTTCGTTTTCTTTGACATAGCCTTGTTATTTTTTCTTTTCGTTAGCTCTTCTGGAGATAAGATAATCGCATTTTTAGTTACTTTGTAATTAATAACGATCTAATAAAGATAATTATGGCGCTATTCTCGTTTCCTTTCACTTATTGAAAATAAACGTCTGTTTTTCTGAGAACCAAACACACAATGTATGACTCACTCGGCAAAGAAATCGCGAGCAGTATAACAGCCAACAGTGGCTAAAATGTCATCTAGTTACTTCGTGGCAACAGCGGAATTCTAGAGCGTCTACCAATGTGTCGTCGCGGCATGGTTTACATTTTCACCTAGAGCAAAAGAAAGCGTGACAACATTCTTAAGCGAGATATTCGCGTTAACAGAGAGATCTTTGCTGTAAATGTCAACGTTGTGACGTGATAAGCAACTTCGATTGAGGTTAACTACATCCCAGTCCCCGGGACAAATATCAGTGTAAACCAGCGGGATTTTGGACAAAAAACCCCGGATTTTTAGAACTTTTCATCGCTTTTAAACTCTAAAGTTGTTGTGTAAGATATGTTGAACTACAAAAAAACAGAAAAAAAAGTTCGTGCCATATGCACTTTAAAAAGTCTGAGAGAGGTGAAGATTCCCCGTTGTCTGCCAATTTCCAGAGCCTGTGAATTCAAAGCACATTGTGATATTTGCTGATGCCTCTCTGCAAGCTTATGATGCGGCTGTCCATATCCTGTGCGAATGTCATAACGATGCCGTCACCAGTCGGCGTGGAGTTCTTAAGGAAGTGAAGTGCGACAAAGGCACGAATTTCGTAGGTTAAGTGAGCGAATTAAAGGAACTAGTCGGCCAGTTAGACCGACAACAGTTTCAGTACAAGACAGTTGAACTTGGAGAAACATGGAGATTCAATCCACCAGCAGCCCCACATTTTGGAGGAGCCCACGAAGTAATGGTGCAAGCAGATAAGAAATCCATTTATGCCGTTGTAGGACACCGAGATGTGACCGATGAAGAGCTGATCACGATGTTTACAGGGCTGGAGTCATTACTTAATTTCCGTCTGTTGACTTATCAGAGTTTAGATCCGCAAGACGATGTTCCATTGACCCCTAACCATTTCTTGCATGGCCAAATGGGAGGAAAATTTGCCCCTGAGTCTGTTGAAACCACTGCTTTTCATTTGCGTCAAAGATGGCGAGAGGTTCAGGACATTATTGCAAAAGATATCTCATCCGTGATTCATCTTAATGACCAAAAGTCAGGTATAAAAACGAATGAGAGTTTTCCTATGATGATTGGACGTCGAATGACCAAAGTGTTTGCTGACCCTACACAAACGCGCGTTCGCTATAACATGCTCTTTACGTTTGTTTATCAAAAATCAGTACTTAGTCCTGCTCAGCCAAATTTCTTTACTGGAAGGATCATGTCAGTAAACTTGGTCCCAGGCCTCGAAGTCAATAAAGTGATGTTAGAAACAAGAACTGATGAGAGGTGTTTCTTTTCTTGCGAGATAACTGATGGTTTAGTTATGAGGTGTTTCGATCTATCGTACAGGCACTTGACAATACCGCGTTTTACAGATTGCAGGTGGTGTGAATCATACGCTAGGTATTGGTCATTGTGTGTAGGCCTTCTGTAAACACTGGTAGAGAGGTAGCCATCCGAATCTCTAGTTACCAACGTGTCAAGAAAGGGTATGGTTTTGTTGGTCTCAGTTTCCATAATAAAGCGGATCGTTGTTTGTTGACTATTGAGGTGTTGCAGGAAAATGTCAACTTTGTCTCGACTCAAGATGGTAAGGGTGTCATCCACATAGCCTTTCCAAATCTTAGGCATACAAGCCGTAGAAGTCAAAGCTTGTTCTTCAAAATCCTCCATGTAGAGGTTAGCTATGACAGCAGTTACTGGGCTACCCATGGCTGCTCCCTCTTGTTGCTCATAAATTAATCCATCATACTGGAACTATGTGGATCTTAGAACGAAATCCAAGAGGTCCGCAATCTGTGCAGGTGTTAAAGTCGTACGGTTAGCAAGACACGGGTCAGCTTCTAGTTTCCGTAACGCGGCCTGTACGGCGCCTTCGATAGGTACGTTTGTGAACAGTGATTCTACGTCAAAAGACACCATGATCTCGCTCTCTAGTACCCTGACCTACAGTATATTTTTATACAAACAAATTCCTGAAGCTTAACTAAAATAAGTTAGGGATTTTTTCAATAAAATTATTCCTTTTATGATTCTTATCAGCAAGCTTATTCTGAGACTCACCGGAAATTTCAGTCACAAATGTTCTCGTGATTTTGGAAAGTTCAAGATCCTCAAAGATCCTGGCAAGATCTACAAAGTTTGACAAGGGCTTGGCAAGATCTGCAAGGATCCTTAAGGATCTTTGAGGATCCTCAAAGATCTTGGCAAAGATCTTCAAGGAACGTCAAAGATCTTGGCAAGAAAGTTGAGGATCCTTAAGGATCTTGGCAAGGATTTTTGAGGATCCTTAAAGATCTTGGCAAGATTGTTTAAGGATCCTTAAAGATCTTTATAAGGAACCTCGAAGATATTCATGAAAATCTTTGAGGATCTTTAAGGATCCTCAAAAGATTTTTACCAGGGTTAGTCCCTTTTTTTAAACCATACATGTTTAACAATTGTCCAGACCTGCATGTGATGAAAGCTGAGATGTTGTCAGTCATGGACTGACTTTCATTAAACAAAAGTATCACTGTCAACAAGGACCTGTTTAAGCTTGCTAAATAGAATCTCAATGTTTTCAGTTAAAGCATCAGTCAATTCCAACACTGGCCCTCAGGCTCCCCCATAGCATTTGGCAGTGCAGTGAACTAGATCTTTCACAATAATATTGTGGCTTTGCGTCAGAGACAACTACACTGTAGTTCATCACCAATTATGAGAAATGTGGCACCCACTATATCTATGAAGGGCATACTGTATGATCACAAGAAAACAACTGACTTCAAATTAAAGGGAAAAAAAAACGTCCAGGGTAGCCAAAAATGTACATGTATTGGTCACAATTCAAATGTGAATTCAATTTTTTTGGTTTGGTTGTTGTGGCATTCACTTTTGTTTTTTTCAAAATGTGGTAGTTTCTAGGAAGCCCACCGCAAAGATGCAGTCATATTTGGCAGTCAGTAATATTACTATCATCATCATCATCATCATCATCATCATCATCATCATCATCATCATCATCATCATCATCATCGTCATCATCATCATTATTATTATTATTATTATTATTATTATTATTATTATTATTATTATTCACAATAGGGGAAATGTTAAGCCCAGTCATCACTTCATGGACACTGCAATAAGACATGTCAATGATACTGTATGATTGCAAGAAAACAATAAACTCCAAATTACGAAAAAAACGGCTAGGGAAGCTAAACATGTAAATGTATTGGACACAATTCGAACGTGACAAGCTAAAGGATGAATTCAAGGGTATTTTGTTTTGCTTGTGGCATTCACTATTGGGTTTCAAAATGTCACTTTTTAGACTGCAAAGATACAGTCATCTTTTGGCAGTCTGTGAAAAATTAGTACTATCATCATCATCGTCATCATCATCATCATCATATTATTATTATTATTATTATTATTATTATTATTATTATTATTATTATTATTATTATTGTGCCTTAGTTTTGCCTCCTTGCAGTGTTGAAGAGGGGGTTGGGGATGGGCTTTCTAAAGTTTCAGAAGGGAAGTTTCAATTGAAGTACAAAAAATTGTACTATTATTAATATTAATGAAAATATCATATACCAAAAGAAAACATTTGCTCATTTTCTATATATATCAGTAAAATTAAGGGAAAGTCAGTGCATCTTTGTCGGGTTTCAGTTACTGTAAGGTTATTTAAGAGGCATTAAACAAAATGAAGTTCACATAAGTAGTCACAAAATGAATGTGACAATAAATGACAATTTTTTTCTTTGTTGCAGACTTCACTGCTTGGTTATCAAAATGTTGCCAATTTTAGGAAGCCCACTGCCAAGATGCAGTGATCTTTTGGCAGGCAGTGAAATTTATTGCAAACAAAAAAATTATGCTTTTCATTCACGATAAAAGATTTTAAGATGAGTCATTGCTTCATCTGAACTGAAGTATGATTTTTATGTCAATAAAACTCCATGAATACGAAAGAAAAACAACTGACATTAATATGATGATGATGATGTAGTAACAACAATAAATGGCCACGTTTTGGTCACAATTTGAATGTGACACGCTAAAAGATGGACGGCAATTTCCTTAAAAATATTGAGGGGCCGTAGCCAGGATGCAACATAGTTAAAATTTTTGAAACGACATCTGGCTAAAAATGAATAAAAACTACAAGCTTTCGACTGCCCGAACTGCAGTCTTTGACGGGTAAGATGAATGATAGGAAAGCGATAAGAAACGGGTGTCCTTTGGAAAAAAATTCGTTCGCGCGCAAGTCTTAATAAACCTCTAACAAGCTATATATATTTATAAAGCTTAATAAATGTAGTTTCCTATAAAAAAATATAATTTAGCGATTTTTTCCTTTTTTAAGTGCCAGGAGCCAGTAGAACCCCGAATCGACCGATGGTCGTTCCATTGAATTAATCGGTTATCGAACGCCGCGCGAAGAACGAAATCGCTGCACAGTGTTATTCACAAGGCATCGATCAACATAAAGGTGTCAGGCTTTTTCGAAATTCTGATTGGTTATATAGATATCCATGTCTAAAGTTTGAGTAGCAAAAAATATTTGAGGCGTGTTGCGTAAACAGTCGCCACGGGAAAAATATTTTGAAAATCAAAATTCCCTGACGTCTTTTTGTTTGTCATTATTCCTCAAATCTTCTGGCCAAATTTCACGACAATCCGTCAAAACTACATACCCTATTGATTCGTTCAAAGTCGACATACTCTGCCAAAATTCAAGTGCGAGTTTTTGCTCGATAAAGGTTTGCAAGAAAAACAAGCCTCCACAGGAGATTATGACACCTCATTATGTGGCGAGCCAATCGAGCAACAGGACCCCATGGCGTCAACAACAATAGCACAGAATTTCGCGGAAAAAGTATCGCGTTGCAGACACGTTTTAGACTCCGCTGTTGTGATCGAGCGAGATGGGGAAAGTGACGAAAGGAAAACGTAAAAATCAACCAGGAAAACGGGGAAAAACCAAGGCTAACGAAACCGAAAGCGCGTCAGCGGAGAGTTTGAGGAGTGCACTGATATCAGAGATGAAATCTATTGGGTAGGTTGTTCGTTTTGATTGCGTGTAATGTCATTTACGCTTCAAGCAAAAGCGATTATTCATTTCGTATCAAAGGAAATGTATAATAAAAGAAAATCGCATTTTTACTGTTATTTAGGTACGATGGTGATTTCTTCGTAAGAAATCTTCAAGATAGCGTGGAGCGGAGGAAAAAGCAAGAGCAATGGCCACGCAGAACGCGCTATCTCCAGTATTACACGTGGGCTCATGCGCTTCTGGTGAGTTCTATTTCATCGGTCTAATTCTTGCTGATTTTATGCCAATGTTTCATTACAAACGCGCAGTAAAACGTTATTTGGTTTTATCTCGCTGCAGAAGAAAGAAATCGGCCCAGAGGATGCAGAATACGATATTTGATATTTTCACAGGACGCTTGCAAAGTTACCCTGCAGGACTTTTGCACGGCAATCGACCTCTGTGTACTTGATCCAATAACAGTGGATAAATTTGAAGGCCGCTGCTCCAGTTCTTCGTGATCACCTTCGACAGAACCTTCAACGTCGACTAGAATTTCTTGGTCGAACCAATAGCCTTTGTTGATCTCTGCAAGATCACGCTTTCGATCTTCGCTGAAACCTATCTTTCCCTTTTTCTTAGGCCCTGGCTTCTTCCGGGATTTTATCCACAGGCTCTTTTCGTTTTTTGATGACTTTTCCATGTGGGAAGCGCGAAGAATATAAAATTCGAAGTGCTGGTGAGGAATTTTCTGCAGGCGAGATGTAAACAAAATATGCTTATTTCTGAAATAAGAGCTCCCGGATGAAGCGTTTTGCCGCGAAAATTCCTCTGGGGCGTCTCCCACTAAGAAGGTTATGACACCTTTTTTATTTATTTACTTTTATATGGAAATACGTTTTCCTAGATATCTCGCGCTTTATTTAATATTTTTCAATTTTTTTTTTCAGTTAATGTTAGATAAACTCCCCAAATTCTATTTGGTCGAAAAAAAATGTTTTTTCACTTTTTCACCCTATCGAACCCAGGAAGTACCCTTAAGTTACAATAGCATTCTTATTCGTTTATAGATTTTCACCTAATAGAAAATACCCATCAAACTATATTACATACAAACTGACTAATTTTTCTGATAATAGACCAAAGGACTTTTCACTTATAATGGACGAATCGCAAGGCAGCAATCATTTCCATTGAATAACAATAACATCAATAACAATAACATCACGTTTTAACTGACAAACGACAAATAACATATCGCCTTCAATCAAGTCAATGAACAAAGCCACTAATACTATCTACTGAACCTCCATAATTTACTTGAACCTAATAACGACTTCTGCTTAAGTTGTCGAAACGTCCGCCAATGTAATCGCAAACAGTCCATCTCCGGATGATCAGAATTTACGTCCTTATGGCATGACCCCTGGATTCAAGCCATTTCTGGAATTGTTAAAGCTGTTAACAAAGTCCTGGTAATTAATACCCCTAGTACAGCTTCAAATTCGTCATTGAATTAACTTTACGGTTCACTAGAAACAAACATTAACGGAAAGAAAATACAGAATAAATAAACGTGAACTTAAAAAACTTGAGAAAAGCCTAATGTACCTCAAATCGAATAGAAAACAAGCAAAAATTCAAAAGTGATAATAAAATTAGTTACAAGATCTGCACGGAAACTCCGAAATAACAACAACTGATCTACAAAGGCGAAATACAATTCTTTATAAAATAAATTAACCGAAAAAGAAAGGCGCAATGCACTTATCAAATTAACGAGAAACTAACTTGCAAGAAAAAAGTAAGCATAAGTTACAAGGAAAAAAAAAATAGCATTAGTTTATAACAAAGGCTAAACTGAAAGTGATCACAAATTAAATGTTTAAACTGATTGCACAATAATAAATGAGCAGAAAAATCTAATTCTTGCGGTTACAGTCCTCTAATGTTATAATTTAATTTCTGTCATTAAAATATATAATAATTTGGACGTTTTCGAGCTTCTGCTGACTTTTCGGAATTGCTTATGCCTTTTTCTCACTTTTAACGTTATTTTCAGGCACATACATTTCCACTTGGCCCTAATATATCTCATAACGCCATTTTCCTAACTTATTACCTCCTAATTATTTGTAGAACTTAAGTGACGAGCAACATCCGAACTGCCTATGTATAACTTGATGGTTGGGCGGAAGGGGTTTGGGGCTGCGTTTGAACTGTGGCTGGTGTAATCTGAAGTTGATTAAAAATGCAAAAGAAAAAAAATTGAAACAAAACAATCAGACAAACAAACAACAACAACAAAAACAAAAACGTATACACACCAGCACGCGATTTCATTCACGACCCAATTATCAAGTCGGATGGACCAATGTTGGCACTACTTTAGCCTGTACTCCACGCTCCAGGGGTAACTTCATGCCAATCTGAAATGTTTGCACGCAGTCAGCAAAGATCTTTAGAGGCGTTCAAGAGGAATAGGTAAAATAAAAAATTAGCGTCCCAAAGTCCAGACATATAGCTTTTGAAAACAACATCTTACCACTCAGATCGAAAATGTCAAGTTGAAATTATTGTTAGCTGCGTCGGATTCTACCAAGAGGGAGTATTAAAGTTTCTTTTAAAAGTGCTTTGTCTCCTTCCTCAAATTGCAATAACGACACTAACTAGTATTATTAAAAACTGAATCATTGCATAATAAAATTTGAGGGATTTGATTGGCTTAGCGGCCATGGTATATGATCCACTTTACCATGGCCGAGAAATGGTGACTATTAAATTGTCTTCTGGTTGTTTTTGCACAGCGAAATCAGTAAGATCTTGCAATATTTCTTGTGTGTGTGTGTGTGTTTTTCTTTTCTAATAACACAATTATTCCACTTGCGCTTGTTGGAGATGAGATGATTATAGCCAACTTGGCGCTATGTGCCTCGTTGGCTATCTATCATCTAATATCCAACGCGCGCTTGTGGAATAATTGTTTATTATATAATTTCATTAATATTTATGACCTGTCTTACCCTTCCGATTTTCTTTCTCCCATAAAATAAACTTTCATTTTGTTTTCAGGTACCTCAGCAACAATCAAATTCAACATCTACCGAAAGAGATATTTTCACACCAAACATGGATGTCGACTTTGTAAGTGTGAGAGTTTTCTTTTTCTTTTGTTCCTTGTTTTTTCCTTAAGTCATTTAAGCAGGTGAGCTGCGTAGAATCTAGCACTCTTACTCCCCACTCTTGTTCAATTTTTTGTAGGTCATTAAAAACTCCATGCATTTTTGCGCTAAATCTTTTAAGGTCATCCTGCATGACTTGAAATTGATATATAAAACAATGGTGAATGTATGAAAATGATAGGAAGATGGTATGATAAGTTATCGGCGCGAGTGGATTGAATTAAACATGGTGTGAACACCTGGACCAGAACCCCACATGCGATGCTTAGTATTATTGCTAAATGCTTGATGCTACACCATGAACTTGTGAATTAATTAACGAGTCATCATCGCGCACATTTGGCGCGCGCACGCTGAAAACATGATGTTTTTATTTAAGGTAAGCCCAGTTAATAGAGAGCTACCTTTTTCTTACCTTAGTATTTTAACTTAGGTATTATACTACTTATGTTTTTTTAAAAAGATGATTGAGAACAGAAAAATGCGTCATTCCCAGGAAAACGAGCTTGCCCACCATTTGGGGACTTAAAATAGTGCTTGGGGTCAATACCGATTAACATTGTAGTTCCCTGCTGCTTATGCTTCATTCATTCCATGCGTTATTTTTGTTCTCAAATCTGTTTTATCTACATAATCTCTGCTGCTCACAGCACATATACAAGCTCACAGCACACATACAATAAATGCCGACTGAATACAAAAAATAAGACATACAAGGCATTTAAAAAAAATGGAAAATTACAACGCTGCATAATTTTGTATTGTTTCTTCGGAGAAGTCATTTCAAAAACTCGTGCTTCGGGTTTCATCAGGTTTCCAAACGCGTTTGGAAACCTGATGAAACCCCTGCACTCGTTTTTAAAATAGTACTTCAAACTCCGAAAAATAGAAACGACATAAATTTACGTCCCTACAGATTGCAGCTATATTATGGCCGCCAAGAGAATAGTCTAAGGCCATGTCCACACGTATCCGGAAATTTTTTTTTCCGCAAATATTTTTTTTGCGGATGCGAAAATTTTCACGTCCACACGCGGCGTATTCGAATCGTTTTCAGCCGTCCACACGTATCCAATTGTATCCGGAAATTTTCTGATTTGCTCTGGTGCCCAGCTCTTTTGCCGGAGAGAATCCTGAAATGAACATGAGCATAATTGCGATTTAGGCGCCATTTCTTTCGCGCTATAGCCACTGCGAGGTGTAAACCGGTCGAAGCTTCTAGTTTATCACTCGAAAAAATGTCTAAATCTACTGAAAAAGTCACGAAAAAAAATTTGCTGATACATATAAATTTACCGATGATGAAGTTGAACTACTGCTGACAGTCACGAAAGAATACAAAACGAAGCAAATCGCCAAAAGCATCGACTGGGAATCTTGTGTTCACAAGTATGGCGAGATTCACGAAGCTTACAGTGCTCATTATCGCTCGCCAGAAGATGCTGCTGTATTGGTTGTGTAAATTTATCACAGCTGCATTTATCTGAACGCATGATATCAAACTAGAAATCAGGGCAACTTGCTGTACGCCATGTTTGTTTATAATGCTCGCCGTGAAGACTGGATCCAAGAGAATGACGAAAGCGTATTCGAAAATTTCCGGATACGACCGTCCACACGTATACGTATTCGTATCGGATAAAAAAAAAATTTCCACTCTGGAGAGCGTTTTCAAAAATTTCCGGATACGCCCGGAAAATACGCTGGATACGTGTGGACGCAAGCCGTATTCGTAAAAAAAAAATTGCGTTTTCACAAATTTCCGGATACGTGTGGACGACGCCTAAAGCCAGCGACACACTTGGCGATTTTATACGCCGATCGCGGCGAATTTGATCGCCAGCGAAAATCGCAAGCGATTTCGCCACCGATTGATGTGGACACACGTAGCGATTTTTTTTCGCCGTTCGCAGCGATGTGGCAGTTTTGAAAACTCATGTGATAAAATCGTCATGCCTTAAGGGTTAGCTTTACTGGCGATTCGCAGCAATAAACGTAAAAAATCGCGGGAACGCCAAGTGTATCGCTGGCTTTGAGAAACAAAAAACAAAAAGGAAAACCAATTTTTTTTTAATTTAACAGGAGCGCGTGGGCTTCAACTACAGTTCAGTTGCAAAATAATACGAAAGCAAACTGACTTAAGTACTACTTAATTGATATTGTTTTGATCGTTGCCGATGAAAACTTAAGAGGGAATGTCTACAAAGACCGAGCGAAATCATAAATAAGTGGCACGTGATGAAAAATCAACTCTGCATATTCTGTCCTGAGATACCCCACGGTAGTTTTGAAAACGTGGTGGGTTTTTTTTTTCCTGAAATATATTTTTAAACCGGAAAAAAAAAAATAGAAAAAACTGTGACGGCCGTGGTGGTTTGAAAAACACCCGAAATAAACATGGTTCACACCTCGTTAACTTCGTTCTGTTCAATTCGCATCAAAGTAAACCCAGTTTTCTTCTTGAAAGTTTGCTTTTAAAGTGTTTATTAAGTATTTGAGTTCAAAAATACTCCAGCGGACGAATTTTTCTGGTCATGAAGAGCCACAAAAAATCTCAAAAATTCGCTTGCTCCAAAGGCCTTAATTTGGCGCACTTTTTTAATAGAAAATTTTGCGATCAGGTAAAACACTAAAACTTTTCAAATGTAGAATTATAGATTAAGGAAGTATCGCTCTAAAACAAGATTTAAAAAATAGCTTCGGACTTTTTACCAACACCGAGCCTTGGCGCTCTCAAAATCACGAAATCGCAATATCAACATGTAAACAAGCTGCACATGACTGCAACCCAACTAAGAGAAACTTTTTAAATTTCATGTAGTTTACCTCGGCATTCGGCTGTAAACCACCAGTATAAGGTCATGCTTCGCTAACTGCAATAAGGTATTGTCTAAATGAGATATTTGGTTGTGTTTGTTTCCTGTCATTATTATATAGCTATCTTGATGTGTGAAGTCAACAAGATAAATTATCATCGCCCAGCGACAATCAACTCAAATGCCTTACCATCGGACCACTTATTTTCGTCTTGAAGATCCTTTAAAATCGAGATGAGTTTGCTGTTTTTTGAATCTCGAAATTTTTTTTTTGTTTCAAGATGTCGTTACTGGGCCATTCGCAGGATTTCAAAAACCATAATTACTTGAAGCATTACTTGAAACAAAAGCGCACATGATATTAATTCGACTCTGTTTATTTCATAAGTTACGCAATAAAATGTCACGCCAGTTTTTTAATTCACTTGACGTTTGGTTTGACTATATTGCGCGAAAAACACACGGGAAACGTGTGTCCTGACATGCTGAAAACGAAAAACAAATTAAAAAGAATAAAATCTTTACCAACGTGTGGACAGGATGGATGATTTATACCCGAAGTTTTTATCATCTGTACACACCAAAAGGAGCCACAATGCAAGCTTTGATAAAATATGATAGTCTTTGCATTTTAATGAGGTGAAACCTAGGGAAACACTTTTCTTGTTAGAACCACTAAGTATTAACGCCTTAGTTTTCGCCTTCGTGCAAATGTCAATACGGTCTCATCCCTGACTGTTCCTTTGAGGATAAGACAAAACAATGTTATCAGCAAGAAAAAAAATCACTCCTCACTGCTGCCATGCGCATCCTTGACAAAAAGAATGCAGTTTGTCGATGTATGGCTTGTCAGATAATTGAAGCATCCGCAAATTTCACAAGCTGATTTCACCCGGTCACGAACGAAATGGCCGTCAGGATGATTGAAATTATTGGAAAAATCTTTAAACGCAGCGTAAATACAAAAAAGTACAAAGTGCTTTATAAAAAAGAAATTTTGTATATTTGGTAATTGTTCCAGCATCATCATTGCATGTCCATCAGGTGCGTAACGAGATTTCAATCAGAACGACGGCAGTGTTTTATAAGACCACAATAGATCATTGGAACTAAAATAAATTAAACATTTTTTTTAAAAAAGTGCTACAGATCAGAAAAAATTTACGACTGAACAGAAAACTGAACTTTTTAAAGATCTTGTAAACGAAGAATTGATGCACCGGACCCCTTTTTCAGGTACTGTTATCATCAGTAATCACGGAACTCTTTATCTGTCTGTATATCTTTTATCTTGTTAGCTGTTATTTAGGTGACAAATCCGACACATGCGAAAAGAACGAACGTCATTCTGGTTGAGAAACTGAAAAAGTTCTCGTTAATTCACAATTTTCTTCTATCACCTTATACCGGTATCTCTTCAATTTTCTCTCGTCTAAACATCATTCAAGTTCTAAGTTGCATTAATTATCTTTGGTGAATGAACAAATCACGCACACGCCATGACCGGCGTGAAGTAAACAAACTGAATGAACATCACCGTTCCTGGTGAAATTCAAAAGCCGCGTTAATGCGTGAACAGTCACGTTTGCATGTTCAAATAACTTTAAAGGAACTAGATGCAGGCACCCTAATGTTTGGATTTTTTTTTTCCACTTTAAAACCAATCACTCCGAAGTAAAGACCGGTAAAGGAAGCCGTTGCGTGACCGAAAGCAAATACAGTCAAAAACAGTCGAAGACGGAAGATTATAAAGTTCGGCGGTTTCTGAGATGACCGTGGAGAACTTTAAAATTAGATATTTCTGTAAATATTTTCTTTGAGCTAACAGGGTTTTCGTTACCGTCAAAGGATTTTTGCCCCTTCTTGAAATTGGCATTTGCCAAGTGACGTAGATGCGATAGCAGAAGTCATTAATCACTGAAGGAGATCAATTATCAACCCTACGAGCTATGATGGCTTTGTATGGTACATTAAACCAAGAAACTGATATTTAGATGACATCTTCTGCAAGGTGAGCTGAATATGAGCTTTCTGGTGTTTGTTCCATCGTAATATTGAGGAAAACAAGAAAAATATTACAAAAATCGTCGGCGATTTTGACAGAAACATGCTTATTGTTTACAGTTGTTGACAGATAATGTTGCATTTATCGGGATTTTGAGAGCGTTAGTTTAGCACTGATAGAAAGCCCGAAACTGATTTTTAAACCTGGTTTTAGAACGGCATTTCATCAATCAAGAATTTTAAATTTCAAGTGATTCGGCGTTTTACCGGGTAGGGAAACTCTCTCCTGAAAAAGTGCGCCAAATAGAGAATTTCGACTGAGCCAATTTTAGTAATTTTCAGTATCTTCCTCAGTGACCTTCAAAACTAAAGCGGAGGTCTATTATTGGCCTCAAACGATTTGTAAGCATTTCAACTGCACATTTCCAGGCTTAAAAGGAGGGTTTTTTTTTATCCACGCGAATTAAACAGAGCGAAGTAGAGTACGGCACACGTCTATTTTGGGTGCTTTTCTAGACGCGACTGTGCCCGAACAGATTTTATTCAGTTTTTTCCGGGTTTAAAAAAGAATTCCAAGAAATTAAAACCACCACCTTACTAGAACTACCATAGGGTATCCTTAGTCAATTTATGAAGGACTTTCATTATTTATCATGTGCCACCCCTCGCTCGATGTTGGTAGACATTCCCTCTTAATGCGTTTGCTTTCAGCCATCTTAAGTGAACGACTTAGCGATGCTCCCCATCATAAGGTGGTCAGTCCTTAAACAGAGTGATTGAATTCGATACTGCATGCTTCCTTTTTAATACCCGTGCAGATTGAGCTCTGTGAAGCTACCATACCACAATTGGACAAAAAGCGGGTTCAAGTAAACAATAATGACACTAATGAAACGCTTACGGCTACAGCTATCTTTGATTGATCGCACAAGGTTTCGTGGCTGTCCGATGACGGTAATTACCCACAGCAAATCAGAAGAAGATTAAAATTATAATATTATTTTTTTGCCACGAAATTTAATGCTTGTTCAGACTCGTTCCCTCCCCTCACCCCTCCCCCCAACCCCCGGTGACACTGTGCTCTACATTAAAATTCAGTATTTGAAACGGCTCTATTAATAAAAGACCAATCGACTCTAGATCGGACCCATCTTGGGTTGAATGAAAATGGATCTACCAGTCGAAGTCGGTATGGTTGTAATGATTGGGGCCATTTTGTGTTGTGACAAAATAGTTCTGTTCTTCGGTGTCAAAACAGCTCCATTAATAGGAGCAGAGACGGCTCTACATTAGTATAGATCCAGCTAAGCTTGAACGGGAATGACTCTAGTGATAAGAACCTATACGCACCATGTGGCGATCATGAAATATTTTCCACTCTGGGCGAAATCGGCTTATTGGCGGGGCTGAAACGGTTTTTTTATTGCGGTAGATCTGGACCAAATTGACAAAATGAACCCACGAATTTGAAGAGTCCAAATCAGCTTCAGGTGCCATAGCGCTGAGTCGGCACTTTGGGGCTGAAATGGATCTTTTGAAAGAACGGTGTATTAGTTTGATTTTATTTCCTTATTTTGAGCCGGGAGGGGGTGTCGATGCACCCAAGACGAGCTTAAACGGTTGAAGAACTATTTGCACATTAAGTGAAAGGCTAGCTCGTCCAGTATAACTCTAGCTAGGGTGAGTAGCCGAGACCACAAGCCCTTATTGATAACATCAACAAAACAGGCAAACACTATACAAACTGACTAATTTTACTAATAGCCTAACGGACTTTTCACTTACAATAGACGAATCGAAAAGCAGCAATCATTTTTTTGCAGTCTTTACAGCCAATAACATCACGTCTTAACTGATAAACGACGATTAACCTCTCGCCTTCAATCAGGTCAATGACCAAAATCACTGATACCATCTATTGAAGCTCCACAATTTATTTGAACCTAATAACGACTTTTGCTTAGGTTGTGGAAACGTCAGCCAATGTAATCGCAAACAGTCCTTCTCGTAATATATCAAACACGAGGAAGAGTGTTTCATCAGATATCCAAACACTGAGAAGTAGGTTAAAAAAACGATGCGCAGCCGAGTTTTTTCACTCGACTTCGAGGTGTTTGGATATCTGATGAAACACACTTTCGAGTGTTTGATATATGGCTTCTCAAATGATCAATAATTCTTGGAGAAATTCAAAGCTAAAGTTGGCAAAATTTTATTGTACTTAGGATCACATATCCAAACCACGGTCACGGTAGTGATTTTCTTTGTTTTCTCTTGATGAATTATATATGAGTTTTTGAGAACGAATTATCAAAACTTACGTCCTTATGGCATGAATCCTGGGTTGAGGCCATTTATGGAATTGTTAAAATTGTTTACAAGGTCGTGGTAATTAACGCTCCTGGTAAAGCTTCAATATCGTCTTTTAATACTTAACAACTCACTAGAAACGGTCATAAACGAGAAAAAAAATACAGAATTAATAAACGCGAACTTAAAAACTTAAGAAAAACCGAACGTACAACAAATCGTATAGAAAACACGCAAAAATTCATAAGCGAAAATGTAACTACTAACAAGATCTTTACGGCAACTCTGAGACTACAACAACTGATTTACAAAGGCGAAATACAAAACTTTACAAAAATTTTAACCAAATAAAAAATGCCTAAAGAACTTATGAAATTAAAAACAAACGATTACGTAACGCGACGCCAACAAAAAAAAAAGTAAGCATAAGTTACAATAAGCTAAAGTGAACGTGATGACAAATTAACTCAACGATAAATGAACAGAAAATTATCTTTCTCGTGGTTACAGTCCTCCAATGTTTGGAAAGCTTATTATAATTTAATTTCTGTCATTTAAATATCTTATCTTTTTTAAGAGGTGACTAGGAACGAGCTGCTGTTGGCTTTTCGGAAGTGCTAATCGGCCTTTGCTTTTGACACTTTTAACAACATTTTCAGCCACATACGCTTTCACTCTGCCAAAATATATCTCATAAAATAATGCCATCTGTCCAACTTATTATCTCCTAATTATTTGCAGAACCTAATTAAGTGACGAGCGAAACCGTAACTGCCTATGTATAACGAGATCAGGGTTTTTTAATTTTGTTTTGGCGGGGTTGATGCGTTGCAATTGTGGCTTGTGTAATCCCAAATTGATTAAAAATACAAAAGCAACCAAAATTCAAACAAACAAACAAACAAGCAACAAAACAAAACAACTTACCAGCACGGGATCTCATCTGCGACCCTATTATCAAGTCTGATAAACCAAGGTTGCCCCTACTTCAGCCGCGGCATTCCTCGCTCCAGTGATAACTTCATGCCTTTTCAGAACTGTTAAAGATTCCTTCACTCCGAATTAATATCCGTAAATTTTGTTGTTCTATTTTTGGACTGTATTTCTGGAATGATATTCCTCCAAATATTTGAACAAAACCTTACAAGAAATTATTTAAGAAAGTTATTTTGAAATTCTACTTTTCCCAATATTAAGTTTGACTTTGTATAATTATTTGCTCTTTTTCCCTCACTAATAGTTTTGTACCGTGTCTATGCATGTGATTTTATGTTCTATTACGTATATTATATAATCTCTTCCTTGATCCTTGTTTTTTCTATCTTTAGGGTTAAGTATTAATCCTTCTATTTTTGGCCGTTTCTTCGTTATTTTATTACTTTTATTCTCATAATATATATTGTGGAGATGACTGGAGAAAATAAATAAATGAATAATCTTCCTGCCACTTACTGTTCCCGCGCAGTCACCAAAGGTCCTTAGAGGCGTTCGAGAGGAATAAGTGAAATAAAAATTAGTGTCCCAAAGTCCTGACGTGTATTTTATGAGAACGTCATTTACTACTCAGGTCTCAAATGTCAGCTTTCAGCTGCGTCGGATTCTACCAAGAGAGAGCAACAAAGTTTCTACAAAAGTGCTTCATCCCCTCCCCCTAAATTGCAATAACGACACTAACTGGTAATATCTTTTTGTAATATTCATAACCTGTCTTACCCTTCTGATTTTCTCTCTCCCATAAAATAAACTTTCATTTTATTTGCAGGGATCTCAGCAACAACCTAATTGAACATCTACCAGAAGATGTATTTCAACGCTTATCCGTATTTAATTTGTAAGTATCAGAGACTTTTTTCCCTTTTGTTCATAATTGTTTTCTCAGCAGTCAATCAACTTGGTGACCTTTGTAGAATTCAGTTAATCACTCTTACACCTCAATCTGGTCCCTTTTTTTTTTTTTTTTTTTTCTGTTGGACATTTGAATTGCTTCGATTGCCCATCCATCCTCGTGATCAACGGGAAGAGAGTAGACTTAAAATTGTCACAAATTTCATCATTTGTTAAGATATAACTTATTTAATTCCAGGTGCATCTCATTCACGCCTTCCTTTTGTAAAATGTTTTACTAAAAATATTATCTGTTCGCATTGATACTATAAATTAGCAATCTTTGCAAAAGAGAATATGAATGTCCCTGCGTACCAAATGGCACGACAAGCAAATGTTCTGATAAACACCGCAAGCTAGGTTTAATGAAATCAGCGTTGAGTCTGTGATACACCAATGAGATCTTTTACTAAACGTTTTGTAACACTTACCACAATGTATTGACACGATGTAGCCCAAGGAGGGGGAGACAATGTGACCGATCTATTAAACGAAAAATAAATTTTTCAATTCTTGAAATAAAAGTGTCACAAATTTAACGATTTGTTAAGATACAATTTATTTAATTCAGGTGCATCTGATTCACACCCTCCTTTTGTAAACTGTTTTACTACCAACATTGTCTCTCTGCATTGATACAATAAATTGGTAACATTTGCGATATCACTCTCCATACCAGTAAAAAGCAAAGACTGTAAAAATCAAAGTAAGAATAGCCAAGTCTGAGAAAGTTAAAACCTCGCTTAAAAGACGACTTGACAAGCGCGTTCAGGGAGTGCGCTCTCAACGATTTCTGGGAGTGGAGTATGGTCTTATCCAGACTCCTTCGACTGGCGGGAATTAACTGGTGTTCTCTGTCGCTGCCTTGCAAAGACTCCTGAATGTTGATCTTTCTTTAAACTCCGGAAAATAGAAATGACATTCTTTGACGTCCCTACAGACTGCAGCTATATCATGGACGCCAAGAGAATAGTCTATGGAACAACAACAACAAAACAAATAGAAAACCCACATTTTTTTATTTAACAGGAGCGCGTGGGCTTTAAATCCAGCTCAGTTGCAAAATAATACGAAAGCATGCTGACTTAAGTACTACTGACTTGATATTCTTTTAGTCGTTGCCAATGAAAACTTAATTTTAATTTGATTAAATTCGATACTGCGTGCTTCCTTTATAATATCCGTGCAGAATGAGCTCCGTGAAGTTTTTATACCACAATTGGACAAAAAGCGGGCTTAAGCAAACAATAATGACACCAAGTGGGGTGCTTATGCATCAGTCAATTCCAGCTGTGCCTATCCGCCCCCCGGGCAATAGTGGGGCATTTTCCCACACTGTCCATCCTGGGGGTCGGGCATTAGCCTTCCACCCAATTACCCCGGGGCATTTGACCATCTCACGTTTCTCACCCTACAGCGTTGTCGCTTTCTTAATGGCAGATTCATCGGCAAATACAGCAACTTTCTTATTGAATGCGTCTAGATAGGACATAAAATGGGAGGCTAGAGCTGTAGAATGACCTATGTTTGCACTAACTACGGGAAACAAGACCCAGCTAGGACTTAATTTGGTCTGAATTAGCTTAGATTTTACTGAAAGTAAGACAAGAAACGAAGAAGATAACACATTTTTGGCATGTTTGAGCCACCACCCCGGGGCATTTGAACAACTATTTTGTCCCGGCAGTGGGGGTCGGCCGGAGGGGGGGGGGGATGGGCACTGTTGGAATTGACTGATGCATTACGACAACAGCTATCTTTGATTGATCGCACAACGTTTCGTGGCTGTCCGATGACGGTAATTACCCACAGCAAGTCAGAAGAAGATGGAAATTATAATTATATTTTTTGCCGCGAAATTTAATACTATTAACAACATTTTCAGGCACATACGTTTACACTTGGCCACAATATATCTAATAACGCCATTTTCCCAACTTATTATCTGTTAATTATTTGAAGGACGTAAGTGACGAGCGAAATCCGAACTGTCTATGTGTAACTTAGTGGTTGGGAGTGGGTGCGGGGGGTAGGGGGTACGACTGCGTTGGAACTGTAGCTGATGTAATCCCAAGTAGATTAAAAAAAAAACAGAAACAATAAAGTAGAAAAAAATAAATAATAATAATAATAATAGTAATAATAATAATAATAATAATAATAATAATAATAATAATAATTATATAATAATCTCTTTATTAACATATACCAAGCAAATTGTATAACACTATTCATTTACAAATTCTAAAAAATAGATAAAAGATACACAAAGGAAGAGGAAATAGGTATAATTAATAATTCTATAAAATAAAGAATTCCATCATGCAGAGACATCACGATCATACAATCGAATGATACTAATGACGGCTAAACCAGTGTCCATAAAAAGCCATAAGTATAAAAGCATATAGAAACGTATTTCACATATCTTCACTAGCGACATTTATTTTACAGTCTAATGATTGCTCTATCTTGCTACGAAACGGCGTTCACGAACCTCTTACGCATGCATGTAAGCGATCTTAAGAGTTCAAACGAGATCTGTGTCCTGAGCCAAGTGATTACAACATGATAAGGCTCGGTGTCTTTCTGAGCTATCTTGTCTGCGAGATGCTTTAAGAACCGCTGACACTCGTTTCCCATTCCGCCATTGGTTCCAAACACTAAAGGCGTAAACGAACCTATTTCTACATCTAACACCTGCTGCTGGTACTTGCGCTTCTTCTCTTCTTCTTGCTCTTTGAACACTTCCGATGTTGGCTTGCTCTGGTAACATTTGGAGTTGTTAATAATAATAATAATAATAATGATAATAATAATAATAATAATAATAATAATAATAATAATAATAATAATAATAATAATAATAATAATAAAGAACAATGTATACGTACCAGCACCAGATATCTTAGCGACCCTATTATCAAGTCGGATAAACCAAGGTTGGCACTACTTTAGCCGGTATTCCTCGCTCCAGGGTTAACTTCGTGCCACTTTTAAATGTTCCCACGCAGTCCCTGAAGGTATTTAGAGGTGTTCAAGAGGAATAAGTAAAATGGAAATTAGCGTCCCAAAGTCCAGGCATATAGTTTATGAAAACAATATTCTACCACTCAGATCGAAAATGTCAAGTTGAAAGTATTGTCAGCTGAGTCGGCTTTTATCAAGCTAAGAGGGAGTATTAAAGTTTATTTCAAAAGTGCTTTCTGTAAACGTACGATAATATTTAGCTTTATTTTACTCTACTATTTTCACTTTTCGCTGCAAGCCTAAATATCTATTCACTTTCTGGTATTACATTTTTGCTTCATGGAAACTGAGTTCTTAGTATTTCGGTAAATCAACTTTTCAATTAGGGAACACACCACCTCTAGAAACTTGTCTTTTAAAAAGTTACTATTTCCTTTGGAGGGTGTTTTCAGCTGTAAAATTGGAAATGATATAGCCTGTCTTTAATGAACGTTTGTTTTGAGCTCGCACGCGCTCACACCTTGGAGCCGGAGTTCGCTTAATGATTAGTTTAGTGAGCTTCATTAAAATTCAGCTTCGCTCGCATACTTTCACACCTCAACGTTTCTTGTTGCGAACTCAATCATTTTCGGTTCAATTTTCACTCTTCTTTTAGCCTTAAACTAAAATCTGTTTCGACAGGATCTTAGTAAAACTTGATTACTTTTAAAGCGAGCGGTTTGAATTGCTGTATTGGAATTCAGCCTTTCAGATATCTTAAGTTTTCCAAATTTTTGCACGAACAAAGGAACTCTATCTAATTTCTCATTCCTTTTGCTTTCCGACTCATCACAGCTACGGACACCTAGTTTTCGCATAACAATAACGTTTACCTTTAGAAAAACCAATTAACTTTAACGTTCAACATAAGTAGAGCTGCTTTGTAAACCATAATCAGAAGCAGAATGAGTAGCAGAAGTAATAGTTACTTCATCTCTTGATCTTCTAATCCTGAGCTGTAAGAACCTCAACTATCTTAACGAAATAAAACAAGTTGGACCAAACCTTGGACTTCTAAAATCTGCCCCGTAACATTTATCCCCTCCTCGTAAATTGCAATAACGAGACTAGTAATATATGTTCGTGAATATCCATGGCCTGTCTTACCATCTATCCATCTGTCCATTCCGATATTCTTTCCTCCATAAAATAAACTTTCATTTTGTTTGCAGGTCTTTCAGCAACAATCGAATTCAACATCTACCACAAAATATATTTTCACACCAATCTACGATGAGGGAATTGTAAGTGTGAGGGACTTCTTTTTGTTTTGTTCCTTGTTTTTTCCCTAACAGTCATTTAACCAGGTGAGCTGCGTAGAATTTAGCACTCTTACTCTCTCACTCTGGTCCCATTTTTTGTGGGCCATTTAAAAAAAAAACCTCCATGCATTTTTGTGCCAAATCTTTTAAGCTCACCCTGCATCACTTGAAATCGGTATATAAACTGTGGTGAGTGTATGAAAATGCTAGAAAGATGGTGCGGTGAGTTATCGGCGCGAGTGGATTGAATTAAGCATGCTGTGAACACCGGGACCGGAACGGCATATGCGATGTCTAGTATTATAGCTAAATGCTAGATGCCACACCATGAAGTTAAGGTGACTCCAATGGAATGCATTGCGCATCATTACTGTGAATTAATTAATAAGTCATTATCACGCACCTTTTGCGCGCGCACGCTGAAAACATGTTCTTATATTGAAGGTAAACCCAGTTAATAAAGGGCTTTATTATATAAAATTTAGTGGTATACCGAGTGGTAGCAAATCGATAGAAACGCTATCACAAGCGACGATATCATTTTTATCCACACATTATTTTCGCGCGCTGTCAAGCACTTGTGGTTTTCCGAAGGGTTTTCCGTCGTTTGGCTGTCATTTGGTCTTTTGGAAGTTTTGGAGTTTGTCTTTTCGCGAGTCGAAGTTAAGTTTATTCTAAAATGGAGACAAGCAGATTTGTCGAGATCACAGATGAAGAACTGATCGAATTTGTAGAAGATCAAGAAAATCCGAATACAAAGAGGAAAACTGCGTACGACGTCGAATTATTCAAGAGGTTTGAGCACGCTACTCAAAATGGCCTTGAAACTAATGCTTATTTTCATTAAAATAAAAGTGTTTCTGGTATGTAATTTTCTCTAAATTAAATCTCATATCTCAAAAGACAAAGAAAAGAACTTTATTTGTTCCAAGTGTCAAGCTCTGATTCAAACTCTTTCCTACTCAGAGAAGATCCAATATGAATGCGATACTTGCGGCTCACAATTCACATCACGAATTATGAGATGAAAGCCGATTCACAAACACTTCACATCTGGAGGCCGTGAATTTTTCCAAACATCAAATATTGGGCCCTAAAACTAACCAGACTTACTGAAGACAACCATTCAATGTCTTTGCACCCAAAATTTCTTTCCTATTCTGCTGTAAAATAATATATTTATTCCGGTCAATCAGCCTACGAGACATGTCCAACAAATTTGCATACCATTTCGATGTCGCAGGCAAAAGTACGGCAAATCAAACTTTACAGCTCCTTTATCTTCTTAAATGAAGCAGTCGATTAGTAAAATGGAGAAAAATATGTGACTTTGTCTCTGCCGTGTTGTTTTGAGTGCTCGTTTTTAGAAGCGACAGCTCAAATCAATAAGCCAGTGGTACAAAACAACTGTAACTCGAAATTTACTTGCTGATCTGACTGACGCGCACGTGACCTGGCCAGGCAATTCATGCGCGAACAGGGAGTTTTTGGAAACTGTAAATGGTGAAAGTACTGCTTGTGGGGCAAGCTACAACTACCCTGATGATGAAGACCATGTGCAGATTAAAGAATGTACAAGGATGTGCGAGGCCATCTCGCCACTTTTGCTGTTTTCCGTGGAAAATTCGACGTTCAAGTATTAGTGCGGTATCAGTTTTTTTTAACTTACAGTAATGCAGATCCTGGAACGTCGATTTTTTTCGCGAAATACCTATTCATAACCACCATCCCCACAATTAAAAATATAAAATTTGTATATTTGAGGGCAAAGTAGTGAATTCCACACCCACCACCTAGCGTCAGTAATATTGTAGTTATTGCTTACTTTCCTAAACCGTTTAGGTTTGCTCGCTGTTCCTGCCAGTTTCTTTGCTTATCGCCAGGGGGAGGGTGGGGGGGGGGGGGGGGTGTAAGTCGGGTTGGTGGTCGGTGTGGAATTCCCTACTATGCCCTCAAATATACAAATTTTATATTTTTAATTGTGGGGATGGTGCAGGGGATAGATTTTCGCGAAAAAGTAGACGTTCCAGGATCTGTATTACTGTAAGTTAAAAAAAACTGACAATGATACTTGAACGTCGATTTTCTCGCGGAAAAAACCAAAGCTGGCGAGATCGGCTCTCACATCTCTTGTACATCCTTTAAGCTGCACAAGGTCTTCATCACCAGGGTAGATGTAGCTTGGCCCGAAAGCAGTTCTTTCACTATTTACAGTTTCTAAAAACGCCCTGTTCGTGCAGGATTCCATGCCAAAATTGCCTGGCCAGTCACGTGCGCGTCAGCCAGATCAGTTAAATGAATATCGAGTTAAAGTTGTTTTGTACCACTGGCTTATTGATTTGAGCTGTCACTTTCAGGACGACCACTCAAAACAACACGGCAGGAACAAAGTCACACGTTTTTCTCCATTTTATACTGAGCATCTGCCTCATTTAAGCAGATAAAGGAGCTGTAAAGTTTGATTTGCCGTACTTTTGCCTGCGACATCGAAATGGCATGCAAATTTGTTGCACACGTTTCGTACGCTAATCGACCGGAATAAATAAATTCTTTTAGAGCAGAGTAGGCAAGAAATCTGGGATAAAAAAAAATTGAATGACTGTCTTCAGTCAGTCTGATTAGTTTTAGGGCCCAATATGTGATGTTTGGAAAAATTCACGGGCTCCAGATGTGAGGTGTTTGTGAATCTGTTTTGATCGAGAATTGTGAGGCGCAAGTATCGCACGCATATTCGATCTTCTCTGATAGGGAAAGATTTTGAATCAGAGCTTGACACTTGGAACAAATAAAGTTCTTTTCTTTGTCTTTTGAGATATGAGATTTAATTTAGAGAAAATTAAATACCAGAAACACTTTTATTTTAATGAAAATAAGCATTAGTTTCAAGGCCATTTTAAGTGGCGTACACAAACCTGCATGCTTTAGAAAGCAGCCAGCGAGTTCGGAATGTTTATTGTATTAATTTTCTTGTGAGATGGCTGGCCTAGGTTTGTGTAAAGTTTCAAGTTCATTGGGTTATTTCACACCGTGAACGGGCTTTTGTCCTTTGACCTAAATTTTCGCGGTTTTCATCAGCCCGTGACCGCACCTCACCCCGCGAGCAGAGCCTCCTTTTGTCTTTTTCTTTACTGAGGAGAGAAAAGGAGGCTCTGCCTGAATCGCGTCAACTCTTTGAAGCCGCCGCAACCCGAACAAGTGGACCGGTGAGGGTAAAAGGCGGAAAGAGTTTGCGGAATGGAATGTGGAAAGACGTGCGGAATGGCATAATTATGCAAAATAAGAATTGCGGAATGACATTATTATGCGAGATACGATTTATGCATAATGACTCACAGAAATACATTAAACTGAAAAAGCGCGCCTTTTTTTGGGCGCCAATTTGCAAATACAGCCTTTTTGTAACCATTCAACCGAAGAATGCATCACAAAAACCCAAACGATGGTATCTTCGAATTCAAACTTTTTTCCTTCGATTCTCATCGCATAGCCGTTGATGCAACATAGCAGCTCGTGGACTTTTATCGTTCGCGAGTGAACACAAGATTTGTAATACATTTGCATTAAAGAGGTTTGTTTATTTACGTTACCTGGTTTCCATTTCCACACGAGTCGTCCGCCAATTTACGGGAGATGTATACAACTCAATCGAAGGCTGGTTAAACTTGACATGTTTCAAGCTTTCACAGCGCCTCGCAGGAAAAAGACGTGAGTAAAGAACCGCCTCTGTTTATTTTTGAAACGATTTATGTCACTTGTCGAGAATTTATCTGGTTATGACGAATGTGTTGTGGTTCGGTCATGCTCATTTCCGTTGTTTTACGTTTTATATTAATCAATTTATCATACACAGCCGAACACACACACACACACACGCAAAAAATAAATTAATAAATGAAAACGAAAATAAAAATTTAACCGCAATCTATACCGCAGAACTCTTTCCCTGTATTTTGACGTGTAGATTTCGGTTTTTTATTTTCGAAGGAAGGATCTTGATGTAACAAATTTTCAACTCCAACATTTTATAAAAAACTATATCTAAGCAATTCGGGAAAGATTTCCGCACAGCCCCATACATTATTTATCTATGCACAACTGTCACACTAACCCACTTCCAAAAACGACGAGCGTGAAAACAGAGTGTGTGCCAAATGTATAGATAATTATGCATGGGGCTGTGCAGATATCTTGACGCAACTCGTACTAAAAATACTGTAAGGGACTAATGTCACTTGAAGCCTCGGTAATTAATACCATACCGTAATTCTTATCTACTTTCTTTTCTTTTTCCTTTTTTTTTTATTTTAAAAAATCGATATAAGCTTGTATCGTACTGGTTATCCCATACCATGAAATCCCGGTTTTAAGTCCCCCTCCCCTGCTAATAAATCGCCTCGATTTTTGGGCCATCTATTTGTAAACGAAAATTTTATTCCGTGATAAACCCCTACCACTCTTCCACCTATAGTCCCATCTTTGATCTTTATATAAACACGTAACACCCCTTCCCCCCTTGCCCCTAAAAAAGCCGTTGACATTTCCTTTTTACGTATCCCCACCCGTAACCGGAATTTTACGGTATTATGGTCTGTGCCTCATTACAAGAGCCTGTGAAGTTTTCCTAGACTCAACCTATTTTTGACTTTTTTGGTTTTCCTTGTTTTATCTGATTGGTGAGTATCACAGGTCTCGCAGAGGTAAACCCATAAATGATTGGATTGCTCAGTAGCTCAACAACAGTAACTCAAGTAGCTCTACAAACATGTAATCTAACCACACTTACACCCCAGGGGAGGGGGGGGGGGGACTCTTACATAAACCTGAAGGGACAAGCCGTCAAAAATGTTGAACAGAATGTTCTAAATTGTACCAGACTCTCTTGGCATAGGTGTGGCCCCAATGTAGTTTCCTTAAGGGTTACCAAAACAAAATATTGAAATAATCAAGCAGTTTCCTCATTGCACAGAACAGAAAAGCTTTCCTTTGAGGTTTTGAAAGGAGAGATTCAGATTTCCACCGCAATGGTACAAAACTGCACATTTTCAACCCCTGTCAGGGACAAGCATTTTTACATCGCCCTAAAATTGACCTCCCATTTCCCCTTGGGGTGTAGAGCAATAATAACTAACTGTTCACATGGAGTTAACGTTTGGCAACAACAACAACAAGCAAGAGAGGATCAAAAGTATGAATTCTCCATACATGTTCCGATACATACCCAGCTGTTCACTATTTATGACTTTTTTTTAGGTCAACCATACAACCAGAGTTTTTTTGTTTTTTGTTTACGTACACATAATTTTTTTAAAAATTAATTTTTATGATTCTTGATGACTGACCTAAAAATAAACCAAGGGGAATCGTCATCATTCCAATAAGTCATGTAAGATCATTAGAGGATTAAGCCCACACATATACTTGATCCTCTCTTATGACAACCAAAACTATATCCACCATAACTTTAGCTGGTAATTCTAGTTGTCACAGCAGTTTCCATGTCCACATATACAACGCTTGTAATATGAAAACTCGACAAATAGTATCTTCATTTAACATAAAGTTTGAAGATACTTAAGCATAATATAAACAAGGCTGTTTTCACGCAAAAAAATGAGTTGTTCATGACATAATTAGGGACCGATCGTTTATTACGTCCTAGGGGGTTAAACGAGCTCTTTTTGGGGGATATGGGGGGGGGGGGGGTAATTTTGTACCTTGTACGAAAAGTGAGGGGGGTAAAATCGACTAGATACTTCTCCATATCGCTACTATTCTTCAGAGCGACAAAGCTCTTGCACGTAATAGGTTGAGTAATGACATAGACAGGCAAACTGTGTATTTCATCAAGCAGTTTATCTCTGAAGGCTTGTTTCTCTGGGCAAAAAAATTGAACAAAAGACGAATAGAGATGGTAGGCTTCTTCAAAATCTATATAATTATCCACATCCTTGATCCACATCCATACATCAAATGCTCCTGTACTGCTCTCAAACCCCGAGCTGCTTTGACCTTCTGTGTACCTTCTTTTGAGGACCGTGAAGAATAGACTCCAGCAATAACAAAACATCATTCTAAGGTACGTTCCCTTACTTGAATTTCGCCTAACTTCTGATTGTTTCTCTTGCCAGGTCAGATTCAGAGAGCTAGCGACTTCCGCATGTAACCAAGCGTTGTCACCAGGGGCCCGTTTCTCGAAAGACCCGGTAACTTACCGGGCCCGATAAGTAATTTTGGTGACAAATGTTTCTTAACAGAAGTCAATTTTTGTCAGCTTTGAAAACTAAATTTTAAAATCATGTTATTCTATGAAAACATTGGCCAAGTACCATGTCTGTAATTGTTCTGTAATCGGCGAAAAACGGGCCCAGTAAGTTACCGGGCTTTCGAGAAACAGGCCCCAGGAATTTCTCAACAATTCAACCGCCAGGCCAACCTTAAGGGGGGGGGGGGGGTAAAATTTTCAAACTGTCATTGCAGTGGGGGGTAAAACTTTTGTTTGAAAGATTTTTTGGGGGGTAAAGTTTTCATACACTCGATTTTTTAGAAAACCACCGCCCGCCCGCCCCCCCCCCCCCCCCCATAGGATGTAATAAACGATCGGTCCCTTAGTTATGTAATGTAATTTGAAAACAACTCAACAAACTTATCGTTTTCAAAGCGATGTTGTAATGTTCTTGCTTACAGTTTGTAAAATGTCAAAAAAAAAATGATTTAATGTGGAACCTTGCCAGTATACAACAAATGCATTATCATTTAATTAGGCCAAAATTTAAAAGCAAATTCTAAAAACTGATCGATTTTAGTTTTTATTTGTCTGAGACAGTTCAAGTATCAGACAAAATGGTCAGTAAAATAAGAAGAAAAAAAAGCCGAAAAACCAGTATATAATACTAACATATTCTTTAAGGCTTTGCCCCACTATAAGCTAGCATAATGTTGAAACACCTACTTAGATACCCACGTCAAAGATCAGAATAAACAATGTTTGGGGTAACACGTTTTATACTTTGAAAATAAAATACAATGTGACTGGATTGTTCAGCCATTGTGATGGATGATAGTTGTTACAGTGGTGAAGAAGCTTTCTCTATCTTAGGAATATTTTGGGATGTTATCAGTATGATTTATTTTCAAGTTCTTCTAACTGTAAAGTATACACGCTGAAGGTGATTCCATCACTTATAAGTCAGAGGGACATGCACTATTCATGGTTAAAAATGGGCATGGGTGTTATTTCAACACGTTGCAACAGTTATTGCAGTTCCCCTCCCCCTACCCCTCTCTTCTCCAAAGTGGACTGAATTTCATGTTTCCTCTCTAAAACCGAGATTTTACGGTTTTGGATAACCAGTACAATACAAGAAAGTAGGCTTCAAGTGACATTAGTCTCTTACAGTATTTTTAGTACGAGTTGCGTCAAGATATCTGCACAGCCCCATGCATAATTATCTATACATTTGGCACACACTCTGTTCTCACGCTCGTCGTGTTAGTGTGACAGTTGTGCATGGATAAATAATGTATGGGGCTGTGCGGAAATATTTCCCGAATTGCTTAGATATTGTTTCTGATAAAATGTTGGAGTTGAAAATTTTATTTGTTTCATCAAGATCCTTCCTTCGAAAATAAAAAACCGAAATCTACACGTCAAAATACGGGGAAAGAGTTCTGCGGTATAGATTGCGGTTAAATTTTTATTTTCGTTTTTATTTATTTATTTATTTATTTATTTGCGTGTGTGTGTGTTTGGCTGTGTATGATAAATTGATTAATATAAAACGTAAAACAACGGAAATGAGCATGACCGAACCACAACACATTATTAGTCGAAATATTAGCCACTAATAAATCTGCCCTTTGCCGTAGTGCCAGCCTTGCATTCAGTTTTGTATTTTCACAACACATTCGTCATAACCAGATAAATCCTCGACAAGTGACATAAATCGTTTCAAAAATAAACAGAGGCGGTTCTTTACTCACGTCTTTTTTCCTGCGAGGCGCTGTGAAAGCTTGAAACATGTCAAGTTTAACCAGCCTTCGATTGAGTTGTATACATCTCCCGTAATGGCGGACGACTCGTGTGGAAATGGAAGCCAGGTTACGTAAATAAACAAACTTCTTTAATGCAAATGTATTACAAATCTTGTGTTCACTCGCGAACGATAAAAGTCCACGAGCTGCTATGTTGCATCAACGGCTATACGATGAGAATCGAAGGAAAAAAGTTTGAATTCGAAGATACCATCGTTTGGGTTTTTGTGATGCATTCTTCGGTTGAATGGTTACAAAAAGGCTGTATTTGCAAATTGGCGCCCAAAAAAAGGCGCGCTTTTTCAGTTTAATGTATTTCTGTGAGTCATTATGCATAAATCGTATCTCGCATAATAATGTCATTCCGCAATTCTTATTTTGCATAATTATGCCATTCCGCACGTCTTTCCACATTCCATTCCGCAAACTCGTTCCGCCTTTTACCCTCACCGCAAGTGAACTAGTCAATCTTGTTTTCTCTCTTCAAACTGGTTTCCAGTGCGAGCATCCGTTTAGTGATAAAACTGATATTTATAATTGAGCCCGCTGTACCATGACAAATCAAGATGGCTGCGAGATCTGCTCGTCGTGCTCAAAACCAAACACTAGTTTTTCTCGACGAGATTCTTCTTACAGTCAATTCACGCGTGGCCGGTATTTTGAAATTTGAACGGTGTTTTGAAATTTACCTGTCAGTTTTGAACATCGCCAACGAGGTTTCAAATTTCCCGTAGAAGTTTCCCTAGTTTATTGACGGTATAAAGCTTTGAATTTTTCTTTACAGTACAACATCAAGTATTTCTAGAATAACAATTGTTTCCCAAGTATTTTGAATATTTTTTTTTTCTGTTAATTTAATGCGTCCTCTTCGGAAAGATTTCCAGAGAAATTTTCAACATTCCATTCACATGTCGGACATTACGAAGAGAAATTCGAATGTTCATTTCATTCTCGGAAATACTGGTCACGCGTGACGTGAATTCACTGTAATATAATTGGTATGTTCTATGGATTACATGATTTGATTTTTTCCGGCTCAGATACGTTCGTCTCTCTTCCTACCGGACACGGCAAATCCTTAATTTATCAACTGGCGATTCCGTTAATGAACAAGTTATCCAAGCGGTCAGATGAACTTTCGTTTCATGTTCCTTCGCAGCCGATGTTAACGGTGGTTTTTCCTCTCATCGCCCTGAAAAATTATCTGAAAGGTTCGCCTTGAAATGCTGTATTGGAGGCAAGCACATGCTTATTAGGCATATTAGGCCTGGGTTCGAAACTGTATTCTAGCAACATGCAGTGCATGCTCAATAAAGATCTTACTCGATTCATGCAGAGTCTTTCTCGCGAACGACAAAATCGAGCAAGCAAAAGAAAGGCTCTGCTAGCAGGGTGCCGCACCTAGGCCGCGTTTCAAATTCTTGCAATTTTCTCTTAAAATAAAATACCTTGGAACTTAAAAATATAATTTTCGAAAATAGTTAATCTAAGGGTATCCTCAGAAGAAATATCTGAAATGTAGATCTGGATTCTTACAGGCAGCCGCTCTTAATTGCTGCTTATGCTTCATAAAATCTATGTGTAATTTTTTTCTCAACTCTCTCTTACCTATATAATTTCTGCTACCACACGACCTGACCAGGAGCGATCAAATACACTCATTTTTAAAGAGAAATATTGGAATCAAATATTACTTTCATTTCAACACAGGAGAGACTCCCTGCGATTGTTTCATTGAAAATCAATTTAACGAAATGTTCTTACACGAAAACTTTTCTGGCGCTGACTTCTCCCTTCTTCACCTTAATATTCGTAGCCTTTCACTCAATTCAAACAGCCTAACTGATCTTTTATCATGTTTAGACATTAAGTTTTCCGTCATAGGAATTTCTGAGACCTGGCTAAGTGAGTCTTCCCATCCGACCGATATTCATGGTTTTAAGTTTCTACGGAAGCCCACAAGGGACACATCTTTCCTGGTAATATACCTCCATATAACAATAAGTTACACATCCCACAAAATAAAATGCACTACAAACAAAATAAATCCGCACGCTGCAAACTAAATAAATCCGCACACTACGAACAAAATAAATCCGCACGTGCAAACAAAATAAATCCGCAAACTGCGAACAAAATAAATTCGCACGCTACAAACAAAATAAATCCGCACGCTGCAAACAAAATAAATTCGCAAACTACGAATAAAATAAATCAGCACACAGCGAGCAAAGTAAGATAACACACGGAAAAGAAAAACGGTAACACACTAACTGTTAACAAACTTAAGATACACTGCAAACCATAACTTAGAAGCACACACTGCTAACAAAACATCGCGCACTGCAAACAAAAAAAGCTGCGTGCTGCAAACAAAAAAGCTGCACGCTGCAAACAAAACGAAAGCCTCTGCGTGCGCAGGTAGATGCGAAAGACTGGAGCCAAATGATTCGCGCCATTTCAGTCCATCATGGCGTCGTTTCTTAAAAGAGAAATCCAAGCACTAGTTACAGAAGAAGTTTCACGAGTTTTTGCCGATTCCACACCAACAACGACTGGTACAAGCGATACGGATACTGCCTCTGCTATTGCAGAAACGAGGACAAGCATTACTCACGATTCCCAGGCGACTTCAAGCACCGAAGATCGTACATTGTCGTTCTCAGAATTCTATGCGAGAAGAACAACGTCAGGAGGGATTCTTACCACCCAAGAAGAAAAAGAAGAAGACACTTGGTAAGTCTTCAGTTCGTGCAAAGAGCGTGGATGTACCAGTTAAGGTGGGCATCGTGTCTCAGGCCGATGGTGTTTTCAAGAGTCGACGTGGCAAGATGCACTCTATTACCGTGAGATCAAACGCTTATAAAAGAGAGATCATAGGAAAGGCTATCGCAAAGCATTCCAGCTTTGAACAGACCTTTAATGGAACCATTCCCTACACGTTGCTCTTTCCCGATTTCAGCGAAGTAAACGTTGTTCCCGGAACGAAGGAACCTTTTGTTTTATCATCATACAAGCAGGCAATAAGTAAAGACTACAAGCGTCTCACTTTTTACCTGATTCCATTGGACGAGTTTGCTAACAGATGCGATGACACCGGTAACAGTTCTACGGAAGAATGTGAAAACGAGGGAGGACTTTCCAAATGGCTTTCTGGGCGTGAACCAAAACAAACCGTTGTTGTGAGTAATAGTGATGAAGCCCATTTTGATGCGATTACAAATTTGGGAGGTGGGTGTTTCATTCAGCCTCTAATTCTGGCCTGCACTGTAAGAGAACCTTTGTCATCCTGGGTTAGACAGTAAGGTAAACATTTATGTATTAACCAGGAAACACTTGGCTTCATTTATGAATTGCATAATTTAACAAAAAGATGACACTCTGTTTGAGAAATATAGCTCAGGAAAGTTTTAGCAGTGAACAGAACAGGTACATTACATAAACAGAAAAGAGCTTCAAAATTTATGCCATCTGGAGATCTTTCTAGTAAATTGTTAATTACTGTACACGGACTCTGAACTTCAACCCAACTAACAATTTGGAGGATTAACTGCTGTCAATCATAATTACGGCGATAACCAGCTGACCACAGAAATACAGAAACCGACATAATGGATGGAAATCTGCTAATCACAGCATATAAACATGACCTTTTGACCCCGTTGAGCCAAACGTTTTTGTTTTCTTGGAGGTCCGCTGCAGTGATTGACGGCAGAGAAAAGTATGACGGTTGGTTGAATCTTGAATTTGAGAGTCCAAATGTTATTGAAAAGTGCAGTAAGCAGTGTTTAATAGGTTTGGATCTGGGGCCCATGCTTTTTGTCAACTAAATAATGAAAACTTTTTTGATTTGCCTAACCCCTAGCCCCAGGTCAAGAACTCTAAAAATAATTACCCATACTGGGGCCTGTTGGATTGGACTTGCCCAAAAGGTTGCCCATGAGGTATGTCAACAACTAGAATTAAACTATTTATAGTAATCCCGAATTATAAATAATTATTGTTTCTGCATTGCTGCTGAAGCAAACCTATGTTGCCTACCTGCAGATGTTTTGTTAAATTTGAGGTGATGTATTGATACCTGAGAAGAAATAAGTTTTATGTTGATTTATTGGAGATACCAACCATGTTGATGACTTCCTTTTAAGATGTGCCATAGACCAGAGTCTGAGCAACCAGGAAGCTCTTGTTCATAACACATTGGAAAAAACATGTGAAGTAGTCACTCCTAAGTCCTTGGAAGAAGCACTGGAACAAACCCTGAATGGTTTTCCAATCGAAGAATTTACCTTCATTGAAATTACTAGAAAAAATTTAGTTAACAGAGTGTTTGAGTGCTTAGAAGATGAAGATCTAAAATAAAGGTAACAATTAAGTTCATTGGGGAGGAAGCAGTTTATTCAGGAGGGGTAACAAGGGAGTTCTTTTCGGAACTCTTCCTTGGTTTCAGTCTTTGTGGTACACTTGTAAGGGGAGAATACCCTCACGTTACTTTTAGACATAACCTAGGGGCCTTGGGTAAAGGCCTCTTTGAGATCTTTGGTAAGCTTGTAGCTATTGCTCTGGTAAATGGTTGCCCAGGACCCCATTTTTTTACCCCTATGTTGGCGGGGTTTGTATTAGACAGCCATCAAGAACCCCACTTGGAGGAAGTCCCAAATGAATGTGAGTTTCTGAATCAGCTTCAAAACATTTCCATTGTTGTGATGAAGCATCATTTACTGATGCTGTCCAAACTTTCCCGAAAGTTTTGATATAGGATACACAAAAGCATCTGTAACCTTTGGGGTCAAGAAAGACCTTTTGAATGCTTGTATCAAACATATAGTATTGAGTAGTGTGGCAGAAGAGATTTATAGCTTCAAGAAGGGGCTAACTTCGTTTGGTGTTTTAGAGTTGTTGTGTAAATTCCCTAATAATGGTGTGAAGAAACTAATGCATGTGGAAATATCTGTTGAGGATGTGAAAAGCTGCTTTGTTCCCTGTTTTTCATACCTTAGAACAGAATTGCACGAGAAAGAAACAGGAATTGTCTATAACTGGCACAGCTTTCTACGTAATGTGAAGGAGAAATTGAAATGTTTTGTTCACCCTTTTTCTGAAACAAGCTCACCTGGTACTTGTGATGCTTAACTTAAAGTTCTCACATTAGGTGATGTGTTGCATTTTGCAAGTGAATCTCGCTTCCCAAATTTCTCAGGAAAATCAAAATTTGATCACAAGAATACACTGACTGCAAAAAGAATTTCTGGAAATACATGTTCCCTTACTATCACTATTCCAGTGAATAAGAGGTATGCTGGTACTTGTGACAGTAGGGAATTTGCTTGTAACTTCATGGAGGACATTTTTGAGGCTTATGGGTTTGGGTTGCCATGAGCATAATAGTCAAGAAGTCATGCAATTGAACTGATCAATTTGAAGAGCAACACCTCGTTTATTCATCTCAGATAAGATATCATTGTTTACAAAATTAATATTAAATTTACAGTGTCATGTTGGGTTCAGGGCAGGCATGAAGTACCTTTTCAACTTAAAAACTGCTTGCATGTACAAATAGTTGACACAAAGTACCTCTTTAAGGTGTGACAGTGTTGAGATTAATAGTTTATATTAAAGATGCTTTAATAAAGTTACATGCAATAGAGTGCAGTGAGAAAATTTGTAGTAAACCACTTATAATAGATTCCTTTTAAAAGTTCTGAGAAGCTAGATTTAGAGGGTGATCACATGTGAGTGGCACAAATTCAAATTTTTACAATGACATTACCCTGAATGAGCGGGATAGATGACTGCAGGATACATAAAATGTTTTTATGATTTTTGTGCATGCCAAAAGTAGTTAGATGTTTGAGGGTATCAGCTCACTTTTCAAAAAATGATAAAAAATCCCATACGAAACCTTATAAATCCAATATTTTTCCTAACTCCTGCAACGGAGACGCCATAAACCACACATTATCTCACCCCAATAACTACATAAAATACTATATCAGCCTTTGAATTCAACCCTAAACTCAAAAACCTAAATTTAGGTTTTTCAAAAACCTAATTTATTCACGCAACTGTCATACAACTTCACTGAAAACTTTTATCAAAATGCGTAAACTTCTGATAAAAAATATCAGTTGGTAAATTTATGGGGAAAATTCTCATTGGCTGAAAAAATCATACGACTGTCATATGACTTGTAAACAATAGAAATCTGATGACTCATTTCATAGCGAAAGTCCCTTATGTATGACATCATCAAGTACACGATGACACAACCCAAAGGGGACTGGACACTAGTTTGTTAATACACGTGTCGGCCATTTTGTCGCCATTTTGTAAAGAGTTTGTGTTTTGATGTTTATGGTTCCTGTTTTGGGATTTTTGGACATTTATTTCTCCACTTTCATCGTTCTGATGTTTGTAGACGCTTTTTGAGGTAAGAATATCATTTATCTTGCACCCAACAATAGATTTTTTTATTGGATCGACTCGCTATCGAATATTCGTGAGGCCGTGACTGTATCGAATAGAATGAGCTTATTATTTTTGCACAGCAACTAAATCCTTGATTGGGATCCAAGAGTTGAAGGCATCATTGTATCCTTTCCACTTTACCAAAGCTTGTTTCTTCTTGTAATCTCTCCTGATAACTTTATCGATTCTGAATATCTTCTGTTTAGCTTTCAATAATTCTGGTTCATAAAAGCTCCCTTTAATATGTTCATCGTTTAGATCCTTCAGCTTATATGTGATTGGTGTAGTGTATTGAATTTTATCGATAATGAAGACCTCTTCTGTCCAGTTTTCTGTATCACCTCGATCAAACAGCTTTTTTTTATACTTTGATATTCTAACCTTATCACCAACTTTAAATTTTGCTTGTGATGACAATTGCTTCAAATTTCCATAAAGATTGAAGTAAACAGTTCCTTCATTCTTTTTCTTAGATGCTTCTGTCGGTGTCATTTTTATTGAGCTGTGTTTAGTGTTATTATACTGATTCAATATTTCAGGCAAAATATCCAGATACATTGTATTGCCTTGGGCAGTGAATCGTTTCCACATTTTATTTTTAATCGTCCGGTTCCACCTTTCCACCACTGATGACTTTTCTTCATTTTCAGTCGAATACAGTGTAATGTTATGTTTATTGAGCAAGTCTTTGAAATGTTTGTTGTAGAACTCTGAGCCTTTATCAGTCCACAGATACTTTGGTTTTCGACCCTCTTTGAATATGCTTTGAAATGCTGTAGTTATGGTCTCACCTTTTTTATCTTTTAATGGGACAATCCAACCGTATTTACTGAAAACATCTATAGCCATGAGAAGATACCTATTACCTTTATTTCATTTACTGAATTGTTGCATTTCAACAAGATCAGCAGCCCATATTTCATCAATATTATTTACAATAACACGCCGCCGAGTAAAGTTACGCCTTATGGGTTTATGCAGCTCATTAGCTAATTCTTCTTGCCAGTTTTCCTCTTTACCCGACGGCTTTTGACGTTTTTTGGAACCCCAAGTCCCAATTTTGATTTTGTATTGATTGCATTTCTTGCCAACCAATGTCCCCATTGACGATCCTTATAAGGAATCGCATCCAATGACTTTACCATCTTTTTGTCAGCTTTTAATTTACATTTTTTGTCATCTTTGCAGACTGAATAATCAACATCATGTTGCATGGCTATTGCATCTGTTTTGCCTGTTGGTTTATCATATATTTCCAATATTTGTCCTGTTTTGGGGTTATATTTTACTTGTTTTTCCAAATTTGTATGGACCAGTGTATTTATGCCCAGGCAATACCCAACCAGCTTTTGGTCGAGGTAATTTACCAATCATTTTGTGTATATCAACTGAACCACCGCTTAGGACAGCGGAACGACTTTTGGGTCGTCCTTTCATTCCTTTTTCATACTCACCCCAATTTGGTGGATGCCAACCAATTGCATCATAACTTGAGCATTTCGGTGTGTTATGATATTTGCTTCCAATTTTTACCATGCTTTCACATGGATAATCTTTGTATTTTTCTAATGTCTTTTTCCCAGCCTTGCCAGACCAAAATTGACTCGACAATATGCCAGTATCTGTGCTAAATGCACTTTTGGCAATGTCTCCAGATTTGTATCTATCAAAGACTTCCTTTGTTGATGGAATTAATGTTCCAACAACATCCATCGACTTCGATGCAACCTTACCTGGTGTACCGAGTTGTTCCAAAATTGTATTCAAATTACCACCATCAAGTTCTTTTCGGTCAGTTTTGTACCTTCTTTTTGGTCTTACTTTGGTTGATAATTTATCAAACATCTCTGATCCAGTCTTTTGAACAAAAGGAGTTGCTTTAGAGATAGCATAATCAATAGCTTTTTTCTGCAATTTAGGGTTTCTAAGTGCTTCAGACACATAATATCGACCCATTTCAACTGCTTTCTTTCCCATCCATGGTAATGCATGTTGAATTAACATATCAGCACCAGTTGATGCTAAAGTATCCATTATGCCCGCCCCTTCGAACGGGCTATTTAGTTTCCCTGTTTTTTAACAAATTTGGTTTTAGTTATACCACATTCAGCACATGTACAGAAGAACATGAGCCGACCATTTTTGGCTTGCTTGTAACCTGCAGGCTCAATACATTCAGTTTCTTTCTTTTGTTTAACACAATATGATTTGACCATTTTATTTCACTATATTAGATTAATTATCATCAGAGTCAGACTCATAATCCGTCTCATAATCCTCTGACTCAGAATCTGTTACCAATGTACACCATAAACATAATTTTCCTGAAAATTCTGTGTATTCATCACATTCTTCACAATATCTTATATCAACCATTATACAAATTAATTAGATAATTTTTTAAAATATTGGATTATAAAATTATGATTGACACTTTGATTGTTTATGTCAAAATGTGCATTGTGGATTGTTTTCAATATACTTGTACCCTTTTGTCTCTCAAATAAATAATACAAACACCAATAGCCACACAATACTGAATCTCTTTCCTGGATTTCGTCACCTGAATACATTAATCGTTTGCCACTTGTTGAAATGAATTGCATAATTTCTTTTGGCATAATTAACCCAAAACTATCAAAATATTCTACATATTTGTCTCCGTTTCGATACGCAACCCAATGTGTACCTGGTCCAATCTGTGAATCCAGGTTAATGATACCAACTTCATCTTTTTTCATCTTTTGTGGTAGATTATCTCTGCTGTAAATGCCTCTGAAGTGTTTTATTTTGAGTTTTTTGACCCAATCAATGAGTTCAAAGTTACTGAGTGGTTTATTTATGAATTTCACAGAATGTCTCCGATTAATGGAATCCCCTTGAATGGACTGTTTTTGCCTAATAACAGACCTTTTCCTTTTTTGGTTTTTTTTCCCTTTGCCATATTGATCCCATGTACCGAAAAATGGAGGCGGCCTATAATTAACTGGTAGGACCAAACCACCATCTTTTTTGGTTGTGTTTGGAACAAAAACTGGGACCGATCTTCTGGATCTACTTTTATCCACCTGCAAGCCTTTACCCATTAATGCATTCAAAACCATTGGAATGCCAATTGAAGCCAGTAAAGTACCCAAAAAACCTCCTGATTGTGTCTTAGTTGGTTTAATTACAATCTGTCCACCAGTATGTATTGCATTGACAATTTGCTTCTTTTGTGCTTCAGTGAGCCAATCTTTGTATTTTATTAATTGATCAATTTTATTTTGAGGAATGAGGAAACCACCAACTTGTCCTCTACCAAATATTTTATTGACTCCCACATTTGCAAGCCCAGAAAGTGCTCCAGTAGCTAATGGTCCAACTGCTTTTGCTGCCATTGGTAGTAATTTTGTGCCAATTTTGAATAATGATGACCAAAGACTGCCTCCTTGTTGTACAGCTTTTCGTATCTGTGTTTTGCTTATTTTAATATCTGCTCCAGTTTTGTTTTGCATTGCCTTTTTCAACCTATTTATTTGTGTTATGGTTAACATCAGCTGATCCGTTCCAGTTAATTCAGAATTTGATAATCTTATTCTTATTGCTGAATTGTTTTTTAATGCTTTTGCTAGTTTATCTTTTTGCCCAATTGATAGTGTTACTCCGTGTGAATGATAAGTTGTCATATCTTTTATATAACTAACGTTAAATTAAAAATTTATTCCATTTATCGAAACAATAGTTTTCCATCTTTTTGGATGAGCTCAGCGTCTTGTTCATATAATGTCAATGCATAAACTGAATATGCAGTTGTAGCTGTACCATATAATTCATAATGAAATGTCAGCTTTGTGGTACCATCTTTGATATCCATTTTTTGTTTTGTTAAATCGAAATACAAGAATGGGAATAGTGTTTTGAAGTTATTGATATTCAACAAAGTCCCCTGACTGTATTCATTATTTGCATGCACATATTTGAGGACATCTCTGTAAACTCGAGTCAAATCAGCTTCTGGAGTGTAATGTACATCAGGATATTCATTGCCATTAGCCACAGATAAATGACAATTCAGCAATGTTCTGGGATCTGTTGATACACTAAATGTATTGTACAAAAACGGATTTGCTGTTTGTGCATTAAGATTTGCATCATTGATAATGAAAACAAATACATGCCTTGGCTTTGAAATCCCACTTGTTATCTGAAAAATGGCCACTTCTTTGTGTTGAAGAATTACTTCTCTCAATATTTTCTCGCAAATAAACCCATTTATGTGGCTTCAAAAACTGACTCATATACAGTGATTGCCCCTCTGAATTGAAAGTTATTCTTGGTACAATCAACTCCATTCTGGTAATAATTACACGACAATCAGCCCCAGCTTGCCATATTAGAATAGTATCAGATTCAATCTGCAAATTTAATTCCAATCTTGTTGATGGTAATAACTCATCCATCAATGCTTCAAAGAATGAGTATCGATTCAATGGTATTTCTGTATTGACAACCACTGATAGACCCAAAAGTGCTTTTCTTGCAGCAAATCCTTTATTGTAGTTATCTTCAGCCGATCGTTCTTCAGCGTGTCGTTTTGTATCCAGATAGAAAAACTCATTTGTTGCTGTCGATTTAGCATATCCTGGACTATATTCCAATAGATTCTTAATATTTACACAATGATTTGCATCATTACAATCATATACCATTTTACCATTCAATCTTACATCGAAATCATGTATAAGACTGTGTGAACCATTTACAATACCATTATGGTCTTCAGCTGCTATATTTCCATTTTGCATTGTTTGGACTTTAAAACCAACCGATATTCTTTCATTATACCAATCAAATGGTGTTACTTCTCCTGTGTTGTCAACAACAAAACGATAACCATCTTTCTTTTGTGACCTATTATTCCCTGGATTACCAGTATTCAATGGTGTCTCCAATTGGAAGAAGACATCTTCATATCTCTCAATGTATTTTGGATTTCTGAATGATTTCATTTATACAGATATGTTACATTATTTTCATTTTCTCCTTCTTTTGAGTTTTCCACCGGATATAATCTGATTGACTCTCTCAGCTATTTGAAAATCAGTCAGTGGCTGCTCCATTTTTGGTTGGCTCATTGTCACTGATTTTGTTTTGGAAGGTTGTTTTTTGCTCAATAATTGAATTATTTTATCACCTGCTTTATTACCAGCAAACTCACCAGTTTTGGTGACTGCTTTTTCAGCTGCAGTTTTGGCTCCTTTCTTAGCTAATTCTTTTGCTGTTTTTCCGAAAAGTTTTGATCCAACTGATCTGAAAACATCCATAATTCCTTCACCATGGATATGTTTCATCGCATAACGACCCAATTCTGGGTCAAAACGTGGCTTAAATTCACTTTGTCGTACCATATATTGATATATTATATTAAACTAGACCTGAGAATCAAGCTCATGAACCAGTCAATGCCATTCAAGTCAATTGGCCGTCCCAAAGCGTCAGTCACTGTTATCCCCATTTCTGAAATAATTGACTTGGAAACTGGGCTGAATAATGCTCTTTTTGGCTCAAAAGTAAAGGGATAACTCCTTGTTAAATTGTCAGTGGGTATCATTATCAGTGTATCTGTGAATCGTCCATCACTGAGGCTATCAGTTATTATATCGCAATTAATGTTCAAAACGTCAATATCATTGGTAATATTTGGCAAGTTTGTCCCATGTTCAGTTTGGTTAATTAACTTTGGTTCAAATCCAATAAGCGCTCCAAAATTAGAGTTTCTAATATCAAGCTTCCATTGGTTGTCCAGCTCAATGACAACTCTATATGATGAAAGCACAAAATATAGATTGATGCCCTTGCTGGAAGATGGTTTATCTCCATTTTGAATTATTGATTGAGTGATATAATCATCAAGATCATCATATGAATACATTCCATCAACAAATGTGATTGTCTTCCATTTTGTACCATTATCTGGGCTGTATTTTATTGTATTATTGTTGTATCCTGCATTGACATTATGCCACGAGTATGTCATTGAAACTCGATCAACAGCTAGCTCATGTCTCATTGTTGTGTCAAGCTTCAATGGTGGATCAAATTTGATAATAAAGTCTTCAGGCCGACTTCGACCTATTTTTGTCGGTTAACAGATGAAATATGTATCGCTCTTTCTTGCATATATCATTACATTATATATTGTTGCAATAAATCAATGAGTTGTTTGTTGTTTATCAAGCAAAGTTGATTCAATTTATGGGCTATTTGTGAAAATTCCTCTTTGACTCCATTATTGCCAGCCAAAATGGATCCACCAAGCAATTCCATTCTGTCAATCAAATCATTAGCATCATTGAAATAAACAACACCAGAGCCCAATTTCTTGAATTTTTTGCTGGATTTATGGATTGGAATCTCACTGAGTTGGTTCAATTCATCGAATACCATTTTGGCAATATCGCTGTATTTCTTCTTTGAATTAAATTTCTTGGTCAATAAATCGATTGTATCGAAATCAACCTTTTTGTCCATAACTTTGCGTTTATCTTTTGTTGCCACAAGTCTGAGTTGTCCCATTAATTTTGGAATATCAATCATCAGTCCACCATATTTCCCAGAAGATGATATTTTGTATGCATTTCTCTTTGGTTGAGTATAACCAGAACCTTTTTTGATGGTTTTCATTCCTTCTGGGATTATTTTAAAGCGCCCTCTGTATTTTTGCAATAATTTTATATCTTCATCTATTTTATCAATTTTGTCTTTATTCTTGGTCTTTCCTTGGCCCTTGGATAAAGGACCCTTCTTTATTCCAAGTTTTTTCAACATCTTGCCAATATTTGCATCATAATCATTGATATCGATATCCCCTTGCACAGAAGCTTTGAAAACAGAACTCGGAGGTGCAAGATCGTATTGTATCAATTTTTCTACCTCATCGTCATCAAAACCAGCATCCAAATTTGACATTGCTGGTTGATAGCCAATTGGTAACTTTGATTCTGGTAATTGTGGTTGTGGTTTTGTTTCTGGTTGATAAGTTAACATAGCAATGTCTTCCAAACCTGAAGTCAACGCTTTTTGGTTTTTCTCCAATTGTTCAATCAGTTTGTCTTGTTTTTCATCAATTGTTTGTTTTGTTTCCTCTTGAGCTTTAATAATTGGTTTGAAAGTTTCTGATAAACCTTGTTGTAAATCTTGTTTATCATGCTTTTACTCCTTCAATGTATCTCTAACTTGTTTGGTTATTGTTCCAGCCTTAATCTTGGCTTCAGATAGTTGTTTTAATCTTTGTAGATCCATTATATTATTAACTTGTATTAACTTTTCTCAACTTATATAATGTATTAATATACATGGAAATCCCAAATTATGACAGACATGATAAAAACACTAATTTCAAAAGATTGTATGGTTACATGCCAAATGACACGTTTCGGATGTTAATATGTGATAATTCAGGATCTGGAAAGACAAATTTATTGTACCATATGCTGATGAAACCACTTTTGTATTATGATAGAATACATTTATATGCCAAAAATTTGGAGCAACAAAAATACAAGGATATGCTACAAACATTGACTGATATATCAAATAGTGTCGGGTATAATGTCCTTGTTTGTAGCAATGATGATATAATTCCAGTGGAGGAATTGAAGGATGATGATGCCCAGAAGATAGTAATATTTGATGACTTTATTTGTGAAAAAAACGAGAAACCATTGATTGATTATTTCATTCGTGGCAGACACAAAAACTGCTCTGTTATTTATCTGAGCCAATCGTTCTACAAAACACCAAAAGATATTCGACTCAATTGCTCTCATTTCTGTGTCTATGACTTTCCTAGCAGCAATGAAAGAAGTCTGATATCTCGTGAGTTGGGTGTCGAAAAGGATAAATACATTAAAGCAACAAACGAGCCATTTTCATTTCTATATGTTGATAAGCCCATGAAGAGAATTAACAGGAATTTTTATGGAACAATATAACCAAATGATATAAATGGGAATATTCAACGAACATAGTTCATCGTCTTCTTTCACAACAGGAGGATTCAGAACGGTTCCTCTTCAAGGAGCCGCTGGGCCTCAAGGAATAGGGTTTAAATTGACCCAAAATGGCAATTATGATATACAAAACAAAAAACTTGTTAATGTTAAACAAGGAGCTGATCCCAATGATGTTGTCACAAAGAGCCAAATACAATTGCTGGATAATGCTCCTGGTAATGTACAAGCTGATAAAGCAGTAATTTACAGCAATACTGGTAGTGTTCATACCAATAGTATCTATCTACAAGACACGCCAGACGGGGCTGGTAGCTCCAATGATGTTCGATTATTGACTGAGCATCAGTCTTATGAAAACATTCATCTTAATATACCAGATTTGAAAAACTTTGATGGCCATGGTGGACGAGCTAAAAGCGAAATAATGGTTACATCAACAGAACAACATATTACTGGACGGAAAACATTTTTTGATATTAGTGTTTTAAAACCTGATAATAACGATCAAGCGGCGAATAAAAAATATGTCGATGATGAGATTAAAAAAATACCATCACCTGATTTGTCTACATATTTGAAAAAAGATGGCACTGTTGAAATGAATGGAAATCTGGATATGGGTAATCAACAAATTACTAATCTTGGAGCCAATATACAAAATACATATGATGTCGTTAATTTAGGTTTCTGTGATACAAAATATTTACAAAAAGTCTCCAATAGTGACCTCGATATGGACAATCATAAAATCAAAGATATGGCTCAACCAACTGATGATAATGATGCTTCCACTAAAGCATATGTTGATACAGAAATAGCTAAAATACCATCTGTTGGAAGTGATTTGAGTGTATATTTGAAAAAAGATGGAAGTGTTGCAATGACTGGAAACCTTGATATGAATAACCAATATATTCAAAATATCAAAACACCAAAAGCTAATGAATCAGATAAATCTGCTAATGTTGGTTTTGTTGTCAAAGAGATAAATGATTCCAATGCCAATTTAACCCAACAATATAAGGATTACATGGCTCAATCACATTTAATAAGCAGCCATAAAACAAATGAATTCAAATATCTTACAGATACCGATGAAAGCAGTTCAGAATATAATATCACAGTGAATGGAATAGCTGCTTTCAATCAATCCCCGCATCAGAATAAAAAAGCTTATGATATCACATTGATTAAAGACAGTGGAAGTAATGATTACAGATCAAGGATAGGTTTCAATATTTATACTCTTGCTATTGGAACATACACAATTGTGTTTGAATTCTACCCACCAGAAATGACTAATATTCAATTATCATGTGATGCTTCTGAAGCATACATCCACAAAGCTGTACAGCGTGATTTCACTGCTTATAGCAAGCTATTGGTTCAATTCAATAACAACAGCAAACAGACTCCAAATTACATCTATTTGACGATGCATGGAACAGCTACAGCGACTCCAGTTCAATGTCAACTGGTTGTTTATGGGGTGAAAGATTGGTCAGATAGCGTTTATCCAGGAGTGTATGACGGCTTGGATAATGTCATGTTTGAATATAAAAATGGAGATATGCAGATGCAAGTCAATTTGGATATGAATAATAAGATTATTTCTAGTTTAATAAATCCGATATATGATTCTGAAGCAATGAATTTGGGTTATTTTACCAACTTATTCAAAACGAAATACACTGGAACTATTGCCAGTGGTGTTTTCCAAAGAACAAATCCAACAAATAATTTTCAAATCGCTGCTGATGGAAATAACTTTTTCAATCTATACTCCGTTGTTTTCCAAAGCAATCAACCAGTTGCAAATGCACAACTTTTGATAAATGGGAAAAAACAAGGTGAAACAACCAACACTGACACATACCACAGAATTGGAAACATAATAAGTGGAAGCAATACATTCGCTTTGCCTAAATCAACAAAATTTGTCAGTATTAGTTCAATATCAATCATGGATAGCATTGGAGCAGGAACTGCTGTTAATGGAACTTTTGAATTAAAAGTATTACATTCTAATTATTTCAATAAATATTTTAAATCAATGAATACAATTTCAATATTTCATGGAAACCTAAGATTTGAAATTTTTTATTTGGGTTCAAATGTTTTGAAAATATATCCAGATAATTTTGTGATAATCAAAAAAATAATAATTTATGCAACAAAAGGAATGAATGGAACCAGATTACTTGTTCAAACAAATACAGGGAGGAATTATCATGCTTTGGATGTTAAAGTTGGACGAAATGTTATATCATTGAACTTGAAAGTAAAAAGTGTAGCTGCAATTATGTTTCACAAACAAACTGACCCAATAAATCCTCAAATCGGTCAAGTTGAAGGATCGTTTGAAATTCATTTGTCAACTTTACTTATCTAAATAAATAATATAATGCCATACATTGAAGATGAAAATGGAAACCATATTTTTGATGAAAATGGAGATAAAATAGAATTCACAGTAACTTATGACAACTTACCAGATGGATTCAAATACAGAGAATCCATTCATGTGAATGATGATGGACACCTGGATACTGAAGACAGACATTTGGTGATAAAAGATGGAGTTAATTCAAATCATGCAGTTTCACTCCAACAATTAATAAACAACAATGAAGACATCATCAAACCATATATTGGAACCAAAATCCAACAATCAATGATGCAATTGGATGATGATGTCAAAGGGTTGTTGGATTCATCAATAAAAAAAACAATAATGCCAAAAGTGGATGAAAAAATAGACACAGCAATCACACTCTTTGCAAATAAATTGAAACGAGATTCATCACAACAAGATGATCCAATGGATGCCATCATGGTTGCAGTTGAAGCCAAAATAACCAAATTATTGAATGATTTCAAAGCTGAGTTGGTTCAAGGTGTTGATGAATATTTGAACAACCAAGTTGCAATGAGAATAGGAAGAAAAAGTGGTACAATACCAAAAACAAATTACACATGTCATATCACAAAAAGATGCGGATGTACAAAAGTGCATACAAAAGATTAAAAAAATGGGAGTTTGCTGGTAATATTTCATCCATTGTGTTTGCAACTGGTGGCATTGCATCATCAATTGCAACCAGTGGAGCTTCATTATTGGCAATATCATCAGTTTCTGTCGTAATTCAACCTTATATGAAGCATAAAAATATTGAAATAAGGTTGTATCAATGTCAATATGCTTTTCAAACTTACGGACATTTATTAAATGAAATAAAAGAAATAATGAGAAATGGACATTTTGATAGAGATGATTTGACAAACAAGCTTACTCAAAATGATGATTTCATTTTGGATAATTCGCCGATTGTCGATAAATGGGGTGACAAATATGATAAAAAATATCAGATATTCACTTATGTATGATTTATTATACGTATTATTTCAGGTCCAATAATATTCATAATTTTATCCCAATAAACATTGTATAATTTCATTGTTTTTTTGGATTTTGTCAACTCAATTTGGGAAGAATCAATTTTCATCAATTGCAATATTCTATGCAAAAGATATTTCAAACTGATTATTCTCTTTCTTTTACCATTGATTTGTGGCAAGATTTTGTTTATTTCAACGAATATTTTATGAATTTTGAAATTGGTTGAACAACTGATTTCAACTTTGTTTTTCAAAATAATTTGATCTAATGTATGCGACAAATGGTATTTTCTATTATACACTGTTTTCTTGTATATTTTGAACAAATTGGCATGAAAATTGATGTATTCTGTTTTGAAATCCTCACCAATCACTTGTCCACAATGAATGCAAGTCAATTGACCAGAGATATCTCGAATGTTTTGATTTTCACAACAATATGGCATATTTGATGTTTTATTGGATGATTCTTTGTGATAGTTGCAAAAGAAGCAATAATCATAGCAATGCAGGGATTGACAGACAGATGAATCCACCTGCATGGAATCATCTTTGATGGGGATTGGCATGTGTCTGGCACCCATCGTACCATTCTTGTTATTTGTTTTATGGGGCATACACCCAACAAAACATTCAAAAATTGATGAAAAAATAGTCGAAAATTGATGAAAAATGAAAATTGAAAACCAAGTTTTAAACACAAAGTTTGAGGCACAAGTTTTGTCACAAATTTTGTTTACAAACGAAAATGTCCATACGCATATGAATCAAGACCATTCGGATGTAAATATCGTTTATCATCAAAACATGACAAAGATGTTTTGTTGATGGTGTAACTACCAAGTTCATGATGGTTACTCCTGGTTGTTTTCATTTGGTGGTACAATTGTTTTTCATTAAACAACACATCTTTGTAATCAGAGTGTTGAATTTCTTTTTTAATCACATTCTTTTTGATTCTTTTAGCTGTTTTACCACCATTATTGTTGTCTTTGATGTATGAGTACATCTTGGATCTCAAACCAACAAATTCAGTAATGGGTACACCAGCGGCTTCATCTTTGAACTTGCCAATGACTTTCTTATTTGTGGCATCAAAGAATTGATGATTGGATGGATAATCTGAATTATCAAACATTTCTTTTTTATTCCAAAAATCTTGATACACATCTTCGGCTTCAATTTCGTATGTCAAACTATCAGTATCCGTGAACAATAATTTGGCTTTGTTACCATATTTTCTTTTGATAAAGTTGTAATGAAAGTCATACATGAGAGTCTTACTCAAATCAAGGATACACATACCAACATATGCAGGTCTATTGAGAGTCAATGATTCCTTGATTTTGTGGACTGCAACCAAGTTTTCATTAAATATTTTGCTATTCATGAATGTTGGTTTGGAAGTCAGTTTCGATAATTGTTTCTCATTGGTAACTAATTTGATATCTTCCCGTTTTCTGATATTCTCCATAGTCTTACCAAACACTGAGTTATTCATCAGTTTGAAGAAATCTTTGTCAAAAGCATTCTTTGCATTAGTTCTTTGACGAGTATTGAAATCAATATATGTCTTCAACCAGGGTGATTGGTCAAATGACAGAACACGGTGAATTTTAGTTAATTTGAGTCCCAATTCACGGTATAATTGTAAGTTTCTATAATGTAATACATATTTTGTTTTGTTTCCCAATGTTGGAATCAGCTTGCTGACTTGTCCACTTTTGATTCCAAATTTTTCTGCAATTCTTTGACAATAATCTGACAACATATCTTGTTGGACTTTGATTTGTTCAGCGCTACATGGATAATCATTATGCAGGTCATGTAATTCATGAGGATATTCCAAATCAACTTCCAATCAATATCCAGTTTGGTTTTCTGCGTCAACTGTTTTCCAATTAATATTTTTTATTTGTTGTTTATTCAACCATTTAAAATTCCCAGTTGGAAGATATTGTGACATAGCCCATCCATAGAGATTGTTTGCATCCAAATACATGAGATATTTGCTTGTTTCATTTGGATTATAATTTTGCATATATTTATTGTTTGCTTTACCGAATCTATTGGCAATGTAACTGATTCCTCCACGAAGACCTTTTTCAACAAATTGATACATATCAATATCCGTAATGAGTTCCAAATTGACTTCAGTCATTTTCAACATTGCATCCCAAGATAATCCCGGAGATGTAAAATAATGACATGGATCCAATCTATAATATTCCAAACATGTTTTCCTGAAATTTTCAAATACATCAGCCAGCAATAAAACATCAGATTTGAGATATAAATCATGGTATTCGCCCATATTTTTCAAATTAAAAGTATTCCAAACATTTTGAGCATGACTGTATTCTTCATCAGTAATATGTGTATTATTCATTTGACTGTAAAATTCATCTTTGGTTGGTAATTGAGTATCATTGAATTTATCAAAATTACTCATATAATCGTACGGATAAACTCCTTTTTGTTTCATTAATTGCAGTTTTTCACCTTTGAAGACTTCATTGGTATATTTGTATGCATCTTCTGGTAGATTCTTTACAAGATTTGCCAATGATTGATTCATAAACTGAAGACTGTCGATAAATACTAAATTATAACCCAACATGAAGGCCATGTATTTTTCCATATTATTTGGGATTACATTAATTTTGTGTTGTCTGGTTTCTCCTTTTTTATCTATATATGTATTATTTTCAATAATTTTACCAATTTCTTGCATTATAAAATGACTATCATATCCTTTCAAATTATGAAATATTACAGGGATTTTGTCAGTTATTGTAAAATCCCTATTACATTGATTATGGGCTGAACCACGGAATTCACCAGTAATATGACAATGATCTCTGACACGTTTATCTGTTTTCTTGTATTTTTTACCACAAATATGACAAGATGTTGCTTTTTGGAATTTGTCTTCATCTTCTGGAGACATAACTAATGGTTTATTGAATTTGTATTTAATAGTTTGTCTGCAGTATTTGACTTCAGCAAGCATTGCCTCCATGAATTTGTAAACAGCTTTTTCTCCACGATAATATTTTATTGGTTTGGAATATTTGTCATCATAGCAGCAAACAACTTTGTATCAATAACCACAATCAGTGTGTTTTTGATAAGCTTCAGTAAAAGATTGTTGGTTAGATTGATTACAACCATGAATTGGTTCAGTAATTTCTTCAAAATCTGCGTATATCACGAATGGTGCTTGCATTTGTTTATTATAATTTTTGAATTCTATTTTGGAACCAACTTCGGGCATTTTGATTGATTGTTCACCATTGATTTCAATACATACTTCCTTGTGTTTCAACAATATTTCTTCCTTGGAGAAACATTGAAGGCAATGCATACAAAAATGTTTCTTATTTTTATTTCTTGTTTTTCGATACATAAATCTATTAAAATTTTTAATATAAACATAATGATTTTTCTCATCATCTGAAATAAGTAATAGATTCATCACATTTTCAAACTTTTCTTTGGACACATAAATTGGATAAGTTTGTTTGTTTTCATAACCGAAAACATTGATGTTGATACTGTTTTGGATTTCAATTTTGTTATATTGTTTGATGGAAACTGGAAATTCAATGTTATCATAATTCAATTGTTTGACAAATGATTTGTCAATTTTTTTGATTCTTTGTGGGTCTTTATTTTGTGGATTTAAATGTCTGACATGACACCAACGAAAGCATTCATTATCTTTATTCTTGAGATTAATCAATCCACTTTTGTGATGTTGTAATTTACTTGGGAGTTCAATGTATGAACTTCCAGTTAATGGTTCATATTTGATAATATTAATGTAATGTCCATTGATTGATTTAATCATCCAAGCTGAACCTTCACTAATCCATTTGTGAATATCATTCATAATTTGTTCAACATTAACATCCAAAGATTCTTGAAAATCATTGGCATTAGTTATTGTTTTTGGTTTACTATTAAAATATCCAATTCTGGAGACAGTTTGGTTTCCTTTTTTTTCCTTTCATTTGAGTTAATAATTGTTTGATAAAATGAGCAATAGCTAATCTGGTTGAACTCATTTGAATCAAAGGATCTGTTTCATTTTTAATTCCAACTTCATAAGATTTTGTATATCCCTTGAATGCTCTTGCAACTTCTGTGATTTGAGTTCTTTGTGTTGGAACTGGAGCCATTTTCTTCATCCTTGGTGCTGCTTTGGGTATTAATTGATTATCAAATGATACTTTTTTCACTCTGGGTGCAGCTTTGGGTTTATCAGCAAATTGAATCGGAGGTGGAATTATGTTGTTTCTCGGCAAAGGTTGAGGTCCATCTCTAAATTGAACAGGTGGTTTGATGATTGTATTCTCATAATCTTTTACCATTTGTTTGACAGATTGTCTAGGCTTTGGAATTGGAACCATTTTCTTAGTTCGAGGCTTTGGAACCGGTTTTTGTTTAGCGAGTAATAATTCAATTAACTGATTTTTCGTCAATTGAGATAAATTAGATTTATTCATATATGTATATGATATATTATTTTTTCGTGTGCGTCTGTTTTGCGATTCCAGGTTTGGCATAGATGAATGAAGACTGGAGGCAACATTCACACTGAGATTTTGCGGTGATGGAGTACTCAGTCGGCTCCTATTTCGTGTTACTTTGTCGCGGGAATTCATCCCTGTATACACTCATTGTGCATACACAGGAAATATATACAAAAAATTACCAAAAATTCATATTCGGAAAATGTTCTTACAATTGTTTTTTGTATGGAAATTGATTGTTTTTAATATAAGTCATCAATGTTTTATATTTTTTGTTAATTAACAATTTTTCTTCATCTGTAAATTCATCGTCTGATTCTTTCATTTTAATATCCAATTTCATTGATTCAATGGGTTCACCACATGATTTCATATGATTATATTTACTTCCATTTTGCATCTGTTTTTTACAATTCGGGCATGTAAATGTTTGTTTTCTCCATTTAACTGAAACGGATTTTTTTGGTAACTCATTTTCATCAATATATTCAAAACAGTAAGCTTGTTGATTAAATTTTGAAATTCCAGTTTTGCATTTATTTAATCCCTCAGCAACCATTTTAATAAGACCAGGATTACCTCCTAATTCTTTTCCAGCTTTGTATGTGCTGTGATAATAATTGATTTCATTTGTTTCACAATTTGTTGCTTTCACACATTTTACATTTTTATGATTATTAGCTGCAAATCCATAATCTCGATTCTTTGCTGATTTCAAACAATTTTCTTGTTGTGTCATAATTTGTAAATTCTTAATTCGATTATCATCTCTAATGTCATTTATATGGTCAATTACCTTACCATCTGGAATAATACCATGAAAGCATTCATAAACGAATCTATGTACAAAATTTGTTTTTTGTTTCTTATTATTCATTTTCAAAAAAATTTGCATATAACCATTATAATTTTTACGACCAATTAATTTTCTCATTGTTTGACAATTGATTACCTTACCAGACTTTGAAGCCGCATAATTGGTATAAATTGGATGTGTATAATATCTTCTTTCATTATAAATAACATAATTTTTGACCGTTTTTGGTAATAATGAATTCTCACCAGACATATAATCCATATATGCTTTGTCGGATATGATAATATTATGTGTTGGGTTTGACATAGTAGATTGAGAACCAACAGTCTCAACCACATCCAGATTTTGCAATGATGGGATACTGAATCGGTCCCTTTTTGCTTGTTTCATTTTTTGTGGCATTAAGGCCTTCAATTCCATTTAATTTTCATGAAATTGGAGGTCTCATATATTTTCTCTAATTTTTATTTTCTCACTTTTTTTTTACCAATAATGTATACTATAATTATCTGTTCATATAGTTTAAGAATTGACTTTGTATCAAAACTGTCTTCCAAAACCACATCATTCATAGTCAAATCAAAATGTTGATTAAATTAGCCTTGTATTCAACATCATTAATCCCTGTAAAGTGGAAAATCAGTGTCGTCCATATCGTGACACATTCTGTAATACATCTTATTGATTAACCTGTTTTCTGTGCGTGTAAACTCACAATCATTGTCTTCCATTGGTGGAAATTCCATTAATCTATTGACTGTTTGCAATTCTTCTTCAGAGTATGAGCTGTTAAAAAAGGCTTTTCTGGCTTTGTGCATGTGTTTTATATTTTCAGAGGCTGTTACCAATTGCAAATTTTCAATTGAATTGTTCTGGCGATTGGAATCAATGTGATTTACCTGTATTTTAGACGGAATATGTGTCTGATTTACGGCCTCATAGACGAATCGATGAGCGGGGCATGTATTGTTACGTCCCGGAGAAATTATATAATAGCCGTTCTCAGACAAATATCCTTTTCTTGGTTCCAATCTTTTTCGGTAACCATCATCTGAGGCTCCGTAATTTTCAAATGTTGGATGAATAAAATATGTCTTATCATTGTGATCAAAGGTGTTACTCATTTTTCGAATATAAATAAGGTTACATAAAATTGAATAACCGGTTTAAACCGGTTTTAAAAAACCTAAATTTAGGTTTTTGAGAAACCGAGGATTTAGGTTTTTAGGTTTTTGAGTTTAGGGTTGAATTCAAAGGCTGAAATAGTATTTTATGTAGTTATTGGGGTGAGATAATGTGTGGTTTATGGCGTCTCCGTTGCAGGAGTTAGGAAAAATATTGGATTTATAAGGTTTCGTATGGGATTTTTTATCATTTTTTGAAAAGTGAGCTGATACCCTCAAACATCTAACTACTGCCAGACCACTGGCACACTGATCTTAGATTTATTTCGGTCATGTCAGCCTCAGTATTTGGTACTGTTCTCATGTTGTTAGATATAAGGATTTATATGGAAATCGGTCTGAACTGGTATTGGTCTGATTTTGTTCTTGTCTCATGTAATCGCCCTGTTAGTTTCCTTTTGTTTTCATTTTGCAGTTTTCCGACAGTATGAAGTAGCCACCTTTTCTCCCTGATTTCAAAATATGAACGATTCACCTTTCTATTCGAAGTACAGAACAAGTAATACTGCATATTAGGTGCAGATTTATAAACATTAAAATTTCAAAAATAAGCGAGTCACTAATCCTTTTTTGTCAGTCAAGCAAGTGGTTACTTTCTCAATATTGCAAATAGTAATCACTTAATTAACCTTTAAAAACCTTGACGTTTTCCAAATTATGCTATTGTAACTGTTCTTCAGCCTTGGGCAAACCGAATAAGCTCTTAAAACAAATTTCCTGCCTCAAGAACGGAGGTGGACTGTGCAAAACCATTCTTTTCCGTCACATAGAGAAATTACTCCTCCCAAATTGGGTCACTGTGATCATCAACACCCAATTCTTGCAACCTATGTTCCATTTCCCTCAGCCTGTCAGAAACTGGAACTAGGCAGTCACTTTGCCCAAATTCTTCTGGCAGGAAGTACATCATAACGGGCACTCCAGGCACAATAGCATACTCTGATTTTCTGATGCGGTGAGAATTCCAGTAACCCTTTACCTTGTCAAGATCATCCTGCAGGATATCAGCAAAGCAAAACCAAAGAGCCTCTGTGTGAATCTCATTGGTCAGATCGAGAATGTCAGATTCGTGCAAGTCATTGAAGAAATCAATCCACCAGCTTGAGCGCTGTCTTCTGAAGTGTGACCAATAACCTTCTATTCTTTGGTTCCTCGTACTTTTAACGTATTTATGAGCTTTGCAGCCCGAATATTCATCAACACCTTTCGCCCGCAGGTAGCACTGCATTGCAGCCAGTACTCCGTTTTCGGTTCCACGGTCAGTGTACACACGTACTGGACATCCATGACCTCCTTTAACACACTTCAAGAAATACCTTGCAATTAGCCGTGGATTCTTATTTGAACGCTGTACTTCTAACCATAAAATTCTTCGACTGAAGCCATCTATACACCCATGAATAGAAAAGCCAAACGGCTTTAGTTTGTCGTATCCACCTGCGTGTATCCACCTACGTGGCACCTGGTGACACGTGTATTCTGCGATGAAGACGCCGGTGCTTTCTCTGTTCTACTCCACGGGGATAAACTTCCCTCATAAGCAATTCAACCAATCGTCGAGGAACATGAATTTTATGTCTTAGGCGAAGGACATGCCACATAGTTCCGTAACCACTGAGGCTGTTTGGGCCAGTGCTAATTTCGAGTGTAATCAAGTCTGTCACGCGTTCAACAAGCTCATCATCTACAGCATCACGTCTCCTTAGCCCATAGTCTTTCAGCCTTCGTTTCATTGTTCGTTCGTTCATATCTATCTGATGATGTTTTCCTAACATTAGCGTTATTTCCTTGTACGTAAGGCCTCTGTTGAAAAAATATTCAATAACCTCTTTTTCGGATCCACTTGGCAAACCTTCAATTACAATTCCTCCCCTATTATCAGGCTCAACTTGGCTCAAATCGTCTTTAATTGACTCCATGTTGATAATCTCAAATTTGGCGCGAAGCACTTGGCTCCAGTTTTTTGCATCTACCTGCGCACGCAGAGGTTTTCGTTTTGTTTGCAGCGTGCAGCTTTTTTTGTTTGCAGCACGGAGCTTTTTTTGCTTGCAGCGCGCGATGTTTTGTTACCAGTGCGTGCTTCTTAGTTATGGTTTGCAGTGTATATTAAGTTTGTTAACAGTTAGTGTGTTACCGTTTTTGTTTTCCGTGTGTTATCTTACTTTGCTCGCTGTGTGCTGATTTATTTTATTCGTAGTTTGCGAATTTATTTTGTTTGCAGTGTGCAGATTTTCTTAGTTGCAGCGTGCGAATTTATTTTGTTCGCAGCCTGCGGTTTTATTTTGTTCGTAGGGTGCGGATTTATTTTGTTTGTAGTGCATTTTATTTTGTGGGATGTGTAACTTATTGTTATATGGAGGTATATTACCAGGAAAGATGTGTCCCTTGTGGACTTCCATACTTCACAAACATAGGCAAAATAGAATTGGAGGTGGAGTTCAAACTTCGAGAAGATTTGTCCATCAGTAATGTTGACATTGTAGAAGCACTATTCATTGAAGTGATAAGACCTCGGGAAAAAATATAGTTGTTGGTATTGTGTACCGACCTCCTAATCAAAGAGTTGACGATTTTGTGTCATCAGACAATGAATTATTAGATAAAATCGCTAGAGAAAACAAAATATGCTTCCTCATGGGAGATTTCAATGTTCAGTAATTTAATGAGCTACCAGCATCATCAGCTTACAGGCTAATTTCTAGATGGAATGTACTCTAATATGTTTCTTCCCTTGATTACTCGTCCCTCGCGAATTACCTCTCACACCGCTACATTAACTGATAATATTTTTGTGAATAATTTTTTCGAGCGTTCTAGAAGCGGCTTAATATTTACTGATAGTTCAGATCATCTACCCGTTTTTTCAATTCATTCGGATACCACGTTACCAAATTGATGTAAACAAGATCCCGTTTTTATCAGAAACAAGAACCCACATAACATTCCTTCATTTGTTGAAAAACTAGAAAGTGTTGATTGGTCTCCGTTAAAAGATTTTGACGAGCCAAATACTGCGTACAATCGCTTACTTGAATTGTATTCAGGGATATACAATGACTGCTTCCCTCTCAAGACGGTAACCCGTTAGCAAAGGCGCTTTAAAAAACCGTGGTTAACGAAAGCCCTTCTTAAATCAATCAAAAGGAAGAAAAATCTTTATAACAAATATCTCCGTGTTCCATCTATGATCAATGCTTCGCTCTATAAAACATATAAAAACAAACTGAATCTCACCTTGCGTTTGGCCAAGCGTTTGTACTACGGGAAGAAATTACAAGATGTTAAATCAAATACCCATGCCACTTGGAAAATTCTAAATGAAGTCATGAATAGAAAAAAGTCAAAACCTCAAGTAAATACAGTATTTAGATCCGATAATCTAGAAATCTCTGATTCAATAGAAGTCGCTGATAGGTTTTCCTGTTACTTCTCCAGTATTGGTCCTAACCTTGCAAGAAAAATTCAGTCTCCTCCATGTTCACATAAAGACGTTTTATCCGGAACGTTCCGGGATTCAATTTTCTTTAACCCAACAGCTAAAGATGAAACTATCACCATTGCTCAATCTTTTACCTTCGAAAAGGCAACTGGCTATAATAGTACCCCAATGTCTATAATTAAAGAATCCATCCAAATTATTTCTGATCCCCTGGCTCACATCATGAATTTGTCAATTGCTTATGGTATTGTACCAGATCAAATGAAAATAAATCGTGTATTACCTTTGTTTAAAGCTGATGACCCGTCTTTGCTCACTAACTACAGGCCTGTTTCGATCTTACCTAGTTTTTCCAAATTCCCAGAGAGAATCATCTACAATCGCATACTTGATTACTTGTCTAATTTACATATTCTCTGTGATAATTAGTTCGGTTTTAGGAAAAATCCCTCTACCATGCTTGCTTTGATTGATTTGCACGACAAAATTTCATCTGCGTTGGATAACGGTGAATTAGCGGTTGGCGTCTTCTTAGACCTCTCGAAAGCTTTTGACACAATTGATCATTCCATCTTGTTTGATAAACTTGAACATTATGGCATTATAGTTGTGGTGTGGCAGAATAAATAAACAAAAAATAAATAAACAAATCACCTTAAGGTTAAAATAGATCGTGCTACAAAAGCTGCAGCGCAAGGTTTAGCACCGAAAAAAGGAATGAAATGAAGATAAAGAAGCTCAAGATATTTCCTCATATTTCGATATGTACTCACGATTTTCACAACCTCTGAAAAAGTCCTCATTTTCCGCAGGGTTTTGTTGCGTTCGTCCATTTTCTTCAACAAAGCCTTGTTATTTTTACTACCGTTTTTATTTCTGGATATGAGACAAAATTTTCTTAATCATATTCTATATTTGACTTATAATTATTAAACATATGACACAATCTTGGATTCCATTTCCTTATTGCAAATAAATATCTGTTGTTTTCTGAGAAACTAACACATTATATGACTCACTCGGAAAAGAAACCGCGTAACATTATAATATCTAATAGAGGCTTTTTTTATACAATGTTTGAGCAACGCTGTTTAGAGTGACAAGTATAATAACTACGACGTGCCTTTTGTTATCCTTGGCAAACAAGTAACCAAGGCAACATCGATTTTTTAATGGCTTTAAAACCTCTTGACACAGGGGAAAGTGAAAGTGGTAATTTCCCTTTAAATTATAATTAAACCAATTATGTTCTTGACTCCTAGTTACAAACAGATTGAGAAACGTCGGAGGCAATAACTGGTTATGATAGCAGAACATAAATTTAGAGACCTGAAACAAAAAATACTTGAAAAATATCTACCGTATTTTCTCGATTAAATGCCGGACCCGATTAAACGCCGGCTTCGTATAAACGCCGGGCCAAAACTGCCGATTTTTAAATAAACGCCGGGTGCGTTCAATCGGGGCCCCGGCGATTGTTCGAGGTCCCGGCGTGTATTGGCATGTAGTTAAAACTTAAATAATCAGTTTGCACACGGCATTGGCTGACACAAACGAGGAGGACGTTGGCGACATTACCGTTTATAAACTTAAAACTTTGTTCTCATATCATTTACTTACTTCTACATCATTCATACATTGTTTAAGCGCTGTTTGTTAGTGATACAAATCTTGATTGCAACATGGTACACGTGCCGTATGTACCGTGTACCATAATACTGTAACTTCGGGTAATCCAGGGGAAAATCGTCCAGCACTGACAAACTGCCCCTAGATTTCCGAGGATCGGTAATAATAAATCAACGTGGAAAAATGGCTGAAAATCGCATTTCATTAATAAACGCCGGACCCCGATTAAATGCCGGCCTCGAAAACACGCCGGGTCAAAACTGCCGAGTTTTAAATAAACGCCGGGAGCGTTTAATCGAAAAAATGCGGTATTACACTCAGTCGGTAAAAAAAAGGGAGCAGAACTGATGAGCTCTATAGTCTGAGTTGGTCAGGTCTTGCACAACATGAAGAACCAATCAGATTTTACTTTCTTATATGGATACATAAAATACGCAAGTGTTGTGAAAGTGTGGCAGAAAGTTTGCAACTCGATGTTCAGGGTCACCCAACGAGAGCATTAATATTAAAACAAGATTTTTAAAATGTTGTTTCCTGGGTTTTTATAAGGCCAAATCACGTAAGCTAACACAGGGCTTGTTTAATCTGTTCGGATTCTTTAGCTAAAATTCTAACAAAATGGCCGATAGTTTTCAGTAGGGAAGAAATCCTAAACAAACAAGTTTTAGGGTTGCTACTGGCTTACCGAAATGTTAGGTGGCCTTTTTGTAATACTGTTAACAGAACCCTGAATATAACACTAGTATTTTTTTCACAATTAAATCAATCCCAATTTAAGAGGTTTGAAAAGTCTTTGCGAAAAACTAGTCAGCGAAACTGGCCGTTGGGTGGGTGTCCCTAAATGTTTTGCGATGCGGTTTCCATGCAAAACTAAGACCGATGTATATAAATGTCTTTTATGGGAGGAAAGGTTTGATCACAAGGAATTTTTATGATATTCGATGGCCATAGCTGACTCTCTCCTGAGCATAGTAAGTTGAGTACACTAAACTGGGGGAAGTAACGACGAACAAAAAGACAAGCGATCACCAATACACTTCAAGCTCCACTCCGTGTGAAGAGCTATGTCAAGAACACTCAGCCAGCAAGAAAATAATGGGGTTGAATTAAAACAAATATCACACAGGGCGTCTTTATGAGAAGAAACGAAGTCAAAATAACTTAACCTTAGGGTGACAAATAGAGGTGAAGCAAAACAAGTAAGGTAGAGTTTTATAATTCACGTTTATTAATCAAACTGGACAAAACCACCTTTTGTAAGTTCAAAGGTAAATTCAGGCAAGGCTGCCAGAGATTCTAAATTGAAACTAATATACTATTGGCATGAAATTTTGCTCTCAAATTATAAAAATAAAATTAATTTTCACCTGAACGACATTTCCGAGTTGATAGATAATACAGACAATTTTGTATAGCTCATCTCCTTAGCCCAAACAAAGTAAGTTTTCCGAATGATAAAATTATCTTTGTCTGCTACTTATCAATGAAAAAAAACAACAACAACAACAACAACAATAACTATGGCGTTTCATTGCTGACAAAAATCCCCTAACTAAAAGAAGTGACTTACTTGGAGAAATAAACAGTGAGATTAAAAAAATGAGGTCGATAAATTGAAAATTTTACTTCAAAAAATAATAATGGTCCACAATTTAAGAAAAAATTTAGATCGAAGTCTAAAAATTGAGTCGAGTTTTTAAAAAATATTTCTGACGCAAAAAGTCAGTCAACCGGAAAAATCAACACCGAAAAAAAAAAAACTGGTCGAGAGGAAGTGGAAACTGATTTGCGCCTCAACCGGATGTAAGGAGAATATCCTTTTATGGTTTTACAGGAAGTGATGTACTATGCATACGGAAATGTGAAATTCTTCGCGCGGGAATACCTCAAAGCAGCAAACATGGCCGGTAACTCGCAATCTGCGAGTTCTGTTCAACAAATTGTCAATGCGGTCCTCAACAACTTGAACCGCTTGCCTCGACAAGAAAATCAAACCTCAGCGTCAAAAGTGTTGACGGGCCAACGCGACTCCTGCAGTTCGCAAAGGTATTTCTAAAAAAGCCTTCAAAAGTACCTTAGCTCTGCTTAATGATTTTCATCTTGAACATGAAGGGAAAAACTCAAATACATTGAATGGAGGTTTTCTTAATGATCATTCTTAGCCGTTAGGAGAAGTTTTTCACATGCCATTGGGTATGCTAGCTCTGTGGCATTTGTTCACCGGCTCGGATCAACTACGAAGACATAGGATCCGTGGATTTCATAACTCGTGATTCATGCTTTTCTGCAGTGAGATTGTAGGATGTTCGTTTATCACGTATATGCGAGTCGAACAGATCCACGTCTTTACAAAGATGATCAATGTTGTCTCTCGCTTTCAAGAGCTTTGGCCTGTTGCAGTTGTTTTCAGCTCTGTCGCTTCGTTACTGAAAGACAAGTATTATGTTTTTCAAGCTGACATGTATCTCCATTGTTTTGTGGGTAAGCTCGCATCCGGTAGATATCAAAAGCTAAGACAGTGAGTAACTGTCATGGGAGTCTCTAGGATGCTGCAGCGAATTCTTCTGACAAGTGTTAACCCTCATACTACCAACATATTTTATATGAATCATACCAACTGGGGTCCAGTTTGACCCCATTACAAAATATGCCAGAATACAAACTTAATGTCGTTGTTATGGCATTTATCTTTGCTCAAACATGTTTTATTATTCAGTTAACAAACAACCTGGCACACTGACGTACTAATAACCCATCTTTTTTCCTTTTCTTCACACAACATACAGTCCTTTTTTTTCTTTCAATCATGCTCAGTTACGATGGTTTTTAATGGTTTTCAATGGTTTTTAGAAAACTACTGTTAATTATACTTCCATTTACGAATGCAAACGTTAAAATTGTTCCTTGAAATTAAAGGGAGCGTTTTACGTGTCAATTAGGCAAAACATACTTAGAAAACTTAACAGATTTATGCAAATCGTACCAGCTGGGGTCTAGTCAGACCCCATCCTTTATTACGGTTATTGACTATTTAAAAACCAACTGTAGTAGTATACAATGCATATCAGAGGGCTACATAGAAGTTCTAACAACAACATCATAAACTTTTACAGCAGAAACAGCGAATTCCTGTTGGAAAAAAATATAAAAGAATTAAAATTGTTTAATATTCTGAATGGATATTCCGTTTTCATTCTCATGGGTTGTAACCAAACAGTGCCTGTAACATCATGGGACGTCTTAGATCTAGAAGCATTCATCACAAAGCACTTGTTGAACACTGTGAGCTGAACATACTGGGTGCTTGCACCTATCGCATGTCAACCGAACCTTCTTATCGAATCCACGAGGGCAGATGTGACATCTCTTTCTCTTTGCCGCACTCGTGTGACCTTGAGCTTGCTGGACAGGTAGGGGAAGATCAACTCCAACCATTTTCATGGCATTCCTGATCGGTGCCTGCAATGTGGGTGTAAGTGCTCTGCGTCTCATATGTGGCATGACAAGCTGATTTGCTAGCTCTGAAAGGAAGAGGCGTCTCCTGCGTTTACCTTCGGAAATTTTCCATTGAGGAAAGTTGCCTGACCTTTCCTTCTACTTGTGTACATCGTTGCCAGGTGATCCAGATTATCTACTCCACTTTTGGCTGAGTTGTAGTAGAGGATAATTTCTGGTTTCTGGGTGTCACCATCTACTAGGTCATCATGATGCATTGTCGCAACACCAACACAGCCTGCTTCTCCTTTGGTACATATGAAACCAACGTGAGTTGGTCACTGAAACCAAACAGGGAACTCTGAACATGTCTGGTACTGTTAGCTTTCATTGAATCTGGGATGTGTGGCTTGTTGGAACGGATTGTGCCCACAAAGGTCAAGCCATCCTTCAGAAGGTCTTCTTCAAGAGGGATAGAGGTGAAAAAATTGTCCGCTGTGACATTCCTTCCACTTCTACGCCATGGTTCTACAAGCTGTTTGACAACACGAGCTCCCTGCCCAACTTCTCTCTGCTGGCCAGGCTGCCTTCCCAGATAAACATCACCTTTCAACGGGTAACAGGTCTGTGAATCACAGCACCACCAAATTTTAATTCCATATTTAGCTGGCTTTGATGGAATATAATGGCGAAAACCACATCTGCCTCTAAAGGCCACAAGTTGTTCATCTACACAAAGATCTGGACCAGGAATGTAGAACTTTGGAAGTTGTGCTTGAAATAGATTCCAAAAGTCCCTACATGGTGCGAGTTTGTCATCAGCTTGTCTTTCTTGCCGAGTTGCACGATTATCAAACCTTAAGAACTTGAGAATATTTGTAAATCTATTCCTAGACATGGTTGCAGTGAACATTGGTCTCCCTTCATTCTCTGACCATAACGAGGACACAGATTCGTGATTTGATTTGTGCAACCCGGCATAAACACAAAGCCCAACGAAGGCCTAATCTCAGTCGAGTCAACTTCTTGTCAATCTCTTTGATTCTCAGGGTTATCTTCATTCCATTGCCCGACCCTGCGTCTAGCCTCACGATTAGTTTCTAGAGCAGTGAGATCAACCATAGTTGGGGTGATAAAAAATCCAAAGGCTTCCTCGACTGAGTTGCATTTAGCAGCATCTGTTATTCCTGGAGGTGTCCTTATTATGTCTTGCATGGGACGTCGACCTCCATTTTGTGGGGTAGTCTGCCAAACGGTTCCATTCTTGGCAATAAATACATCCTGAGCGATATCGTCCTCTCCCCCAACAACCCTAACTGGCTGCTCTCGTCCTCTAGCTTGGCCACGATTTCGACCTCTACCACGACCTCTTCTACCCCACCAGTAGGATGAGGGGTAAGTGTTGTTTCTCAGGCAGGTGGTTTAACTGAGCATTGCAGGTTTGCTAAGAATCTGTTCGCCCCGGCTGCTTGCCCATACACCTCACAAAAACGGGCTATCAAAGTTGACAGTGTTCGCTCGTATTCTTCTAATCGACGAACCAAAAATTCTGAGGTATCATAAAAAGCTGAAATCAAATGTTCTTCTGAACTTTCTATCAGTCTTCCCAAAGAAGGAAAAAGGTCTTCAAAGTTGGGAAGCTAATGCGCCATTTTGTTTCTGACTGCCCGTAGCCTAGCGTAGCCCACACATCACTTCCTGTGATACCATATAAGGACATGCTCCTTACATCCGGTTGAGGCGCAAATCAGTTTCCACTCCCTCTCGACTAGTTTTTTTTTCGGTGTTGATTTTTCCGGTTGACTGACTTTTTGCGTCAGACATATTTTCTAGAAACTGGACTCAATTTTTAGACTTCGAACTAAATTTTTTCTTAAGTTGTGGACCATTATTATATTTTTGAAGTAAAATTTTCAGTTCATCGATCTCAGTTTTTTAATCTCACTGTTTATTTCTCCAAGTAAATCACTTCTTTTTGTTGGGGGATTTTTGTCCGCAGCGAAACGCCATAAATAACAACACTAACAAATAAACAAACAAACAAAACAAAAAACCCAAATACATTGAAAAAAAATTTAAAATCAACAATTAAGCGTGCTCTTGTCGTCTTTAAAATTGCCTTGTTAACAAACACTTTTCTAACCTAGTCGCGGGCTTGTAGTTCGCAGGTTTTCTCCGATATTTTCGGAGACAGATTTTTTTTTTGGAATTCCTTGAGAGCGTATTTAAGAACTCATTATGAAACCTGAGACACTGACAAGCCCTCGAATAAAGGTATTTGCTTCTTATGACGCAACGCAAGTATACAGCTCTCTTTTTGACAGTAGTCGGCCAATTGCGGACAAAATCTCTCTGCAAATTAACACACATTTTCTGGCCACTTCTGTTGCAAAGTTAAAGCGAAAATCCAGGACGAACACAATGAGATATGAATTTCATTGTTTGCTTCTCCCATTAGCTTCGGTGCCAAAAAAAATGAGCATCTATTTAATATGTACAGGTTAAGCGTGAACGAAATAATGCTTGTTATTATATGGCAAGGTAGTCTTGAGGTAAATCTGCGCGTTCTGATTGGTTCTTTCTTGGTCGGGATTTTACCATACGGACCGTTTCCGTGGAAACGGTCATAAGCCGTGTATTTTTGTTTAGGACAAGCGAGAAATTTGAAAATTTGCAGCTAAAACTGCGAAGAAAAAATCTGAAAATACTTTCATTCTTTATAAAGAAAATACCCAAAAGACTGATTCCAACATGGACGAAAAAGAATATCATTTACAAAGCAAATTGTACTATCCCAAAGATCTAGAAACCTCTGAAACAGGCATCAGCGAAGGCCACGATGCCATTGACGATTTCGTAAACAAACAGAGAAGTGAAAACACCATAGGAAGACGTCTACTAATATGATCACGCTACTCCGTTTTATTGAAGCTAATGGCTTAAATAGTCAAACAATTTAAAGCCTACCTGCGTCCGAGCTTGACCACCTTTCGTCAATTTTTTTTTATGAACGTACGCAGAAAAAGGTGAATACGAGCCAGCAACATTTTCCAGTTTTTAGCGTAATATACAGCGATACTTATCTGAGAAGAAATATCCATTCAACATACTCAAGGACAATGAGTTTGAAAAATCGAGAAGAGTTCTAGCTGCAAATCACAAGTAACTAGTTCACAACCGAACACGGCAGAAGAAACAAGCTGCAAGCCGCTCAGGCGATTGACGAAAACGAAGAAGATGCTCTTTTTGAGGCAGGAGAATTCGGCGACTCCAATACAGTTGCACTTCAAAGAACTGTGTGGTGGTTTTTATCCCTACACTTGGGTTTCCAAGCCAGAGATGAGAGCGATGAGGACAATTGACTTAATGCTGCTTCTTTTAAAGTTGAATGTGATTTTCACAGCAACCCGTTTCTTGATCCGTACTTTGTGATGGGCTAGTAAAGTTTCGACGAAACCAGTTTTGTAAGTTTCAAAAACAAACCGCAGCTGTTAAGATTTTCGTCAAATTCCGCTACAAATCGTTCTTGAAGTCCTTTCTATAATCAACATGATTACATGTAAACGTTCAGTAAATTTGCTTTCAAACTCGTGGTACCGAAGCTTGTTCTTTCTGGGTTGCTCGCGTCATCAAAAACACGTCACGCGGGAAACCCTTTGAATTCAAGTGACCGGAAGTGCGTTTTTATAAATAAACAAGTTTGCTCCGAGTGCCATATAATAAACTACTTACTAACCTAGCTTGCTCGAGCCGTACTGGGGAATATTGGCCCTCGGTCGTTTTTGTACGGACCTCGCTGCGCTCGGTCCGTACTGCCACGACCTCGGGCCAATATTCCCCAGTACGGCCCTCGCGCACGGTTAGTAAGAGGTTTTATTTTAATACCATATTAAAAAAATATTATATATTATGATATTGCTAGAATAAATATTTACTTTAAAGAACGACTTGAACGATGAGAGCCTTCAAACTGACTACCACGGAATTTTGTTGCTGTTGTTGTTTATCGGTTGAAGTTACTGAGTTGAACGGGGCTTAACTTTTCGTCGCTCTTTCATTCGTGAGCCTCACCATGCGAAGAAATGGAATATTCAGTGACTTTTCTCCTTTATATTTTTGGACTTCATGATTTTCGATTCTATTTCTAAAAAATGTTCTAAAAACCAACCTCTACGATTTTTCAAGGTACGGGACATGATCAATGCATGTTTTGAGCTCGTTGATGAAAAAAAAAAAGCTAATCTCTATCCGTTAATTTTTCTTTCGTTTTACTCGTGACAACCGCCAAAAAAAGCTAGAATAGCATTTCAAAATATACTACAAATAGTTTACACTACTCTGTCCCCGATGTTTAAGGTTAATCTGTTATAAATCACTAATTTGTGACTTGATTCGAGAAGAAATCGATTTTGGAAAATGATGTGGTGACATTTCACACCTTTACATCCGGCAAGATTAGTTTAAGATCAAAGAAAATCCGGAAAGTAATTAATTAGCGGGAAAAAAGACAACGGTTGCCCAACAATGCGATCGACTTGTTGTTCACTTACTGAGCTATTGCGCGCCTTGAAAAAATAACTCTCACTTGGTGAGGAATAAATATGGTACCTAATTTTCTTATAAATTAAAACTCACCGTTGCTTTAACTGAGCCAACAATTTAAACACTAGTTTATGCATATGTATTCTCATGTCATCACACCAGTGTTAACAGAGATTTGAGATCATTCCATTCAGTATCTGATATATGGATTGATTATTTATGAGCTTTCGTGAATGAAGATACACAGAAAGAGAAAATGAAATTTCTAAAACAAAATAAAAAATGTTCAGATAAGCCCATGTTCACTGCTAAAAACCCAAAAGGAAAGCTACTCGATACTAGCGAACGGGGCCCGCGAACAATTCTAGTCGACGTGGGGTCATTTTTGCCAACGAGTCATCCTCGCGAGGACGCGAGGGTGACGAGGCGGCAGCATTATAAAGCCGACGCGCGAGTTAGTTTTGTTACAGGCAGAAAAAATCTCGAATGAAAATGTAAACATAATGTAAGCATAAGGTAATGTAAGAGTGACATCATCGGTATGTGTTTTCGAGCTAGCCAATGGCGTCGCGGTATTTTTTATCTAAACCAATCACATCAGGAGTATCATGATCGGTGAGCGCTAGTACCCAGATTCTTCTTACACACGCGCGAACTTAAATCTTATAAACAATATGGCGGCCTAAGTGGCGAATTTAGTTGTCTTCGCTCTGTTCAAGAGATTTGAATAAGAATAGCAGTGTTTATACGTCTTACTGTATCAGGATGGTGTAGCAAAGATCTTTTTAAGCGCTAAGAAACTTTGCAGATGTTTTCACGTTTAGGAGCAATCGAATTTTTCCTACGCGCCATCTTATTTTTCGATCCTGTGCGACTGTGTGGAAATCAGTTCCGCTCTAATGGCAGATTTGTTGCTCCGTTGGTGGACGGCGAAAGTTCCGACTGCTCTGTCAATCGAGGAGGTAAGAGAATTCAAATTTTAACTGTTTGTAGTGTGTTTTGTTCTCTGACGAGGGAGCAATTTTCTTAAAGTAACCTTTAATCTTTAATCATGATAATATTCAAATTGCAAGCTGATACGGACAATAGCAGGCCAGTGTCGCTATATGTGAATTCATGTGGTTGGTAACATAATATGCACAATAAAGATATCATTCCAAACTGATACACTGCGGACCAACACGAATCCTTAGTTATAGGGATTTACAAAATATTTTAGATTTCATCGTTTTCTAGTCAACTTGAGTGGTTTTTTTTGTTGATGTTTAGGTTCTGTTTGAGGGAGATGCACATTGGAGATGTTTGAATACAGGAGAAATATTTCAAGTCAATTGCAACTTAGCTTTGTGCCATTCCTCTATTTTCTTTTAAATACCGTACTCGTGGCTCATTAATTCAATAAATTGGATTGAAAACCTCATTTTTATTGTAAAATTCTGTTATTCCTAGGTTGATAGCTATTCTTGTACACATTAAAGTTGTTTATTTTGGTTTTTGTATAAACTCAAACAGATAATGCAAGGGCCACAGATGTTTCACCTCTAATCTACCTCACAAGTTTAGTTCTTATAGACATTCTAAATAACAAAGAATAGCATGAGAGTTTTGCAATGCTTTATTAAACAATGATTCAGTTTGAAAACTGTTTTGTAGTCTGGTTACTTCTTAATTTTCATTCGGCACGCAACTGTGACAGTTTTTACTCGTTGGCACTCTACCGGCAGGTATTACTAGTAACAAGTATTAAATAAATTTATCCGAAATGCACAGGGTTTTTTTTTTAAACTGATGTTACGGTTAAAAGTTGGTAGGAAAATTGTTCTAAGAGCTGTTAGGAAAACGAAGAACCAATTAATTTTGATTAAAAAGATTATTTCAGTGCAAATTTAACGGGTAGGTTTTTCCTCCTTCTGGGCAACTACGAACTTTCGGAATCTCTGACGCTTAGGAAAACTGACAACGGAGGGATTAAGCTCAACGGTGCAGCTGGCTTGCGGGAAAGAGCCGTAACTCTCATGAGGTACAGGATCAAATCACGAATTGGTACGCAGCGATGAGCGAAAACTTGACTTGATTTCAACAGCGGTTATTTCGTTTAATCGTAGAAGTTGGGACATCTAATCGTACAACTATTGTACGACTTGACACAGGTGTTATCCTACAAGTCGTCACAGATGTAATCGAGAAACAGTACAAACAAACTACCTTATATATGATTCGTACACCTATTCAACTAAAAGAAATACAAAGAAGTGCGTACAAATTTGTTTGATCTTAGCGAAACTAAATTACAAAAAATATATTTATCTCAAGAAGCTATCGCTGACAACGCTATTTTTTAAAGTAAGGCTAAATTGAATATTCCATAAAACAATAAATTACAAAAGCAGCAGAATCGGCAAAGGCTCTTGGAGAACGTACTAGCAAGTATGAATAGTATTGTAAGGTCAGCGAGCGGCTGTTGAAGCACGTACTATCGCTGTTTAATTAACCCTATCTAGACCAGGCTTTTTTTTTATCGCCTTCCGGGGCCAGGGGGGGGGGGGGGAGGGTTGGCGTATGCCACCCCCTCTATTACTTGGGGAGTATAAACGCTATGACCGTGAGACTTTGACGATAGATAGTACGTCGAAAGATGTCTCCTTTGAGGTCCGTAACGCAAGGTAATGACGTCACGCACGTAGTAATAAGGTCATGATTTCCAAACGGCGGCCATTTTGCATCCGCCTTCTGGCATTTCTGGAAATGAAAAGAACGAAAAGTAATCGAAACCAAAAAAGGAAAACTAGAATGAGAAAAAAAAATAAAAAAATACGATTTCACAACGTGGAATTTGAATGATTGTCTTAAGAAAAATGGATTATGAAAATAAAAATAAAGGAAGTATTTGAGCTGTAACGATTTCTTTAATTACTGAGGGCAATCGGGATTTCTCGACAGAAAACTTGACAACCAAACTTTGCTAGAAACTGAGAGTAATTAAGAATTAATATCAGTAGAGTTTGTATTTTATTCCTAAGCATTTTGCCTGTGTGGCACACTATCTTAGCCATTTTTAACACTAGCGTGCTGCTGACTCCTTTTGCTATCGGTGTTATGTGGTGTATAGATGTTTATTTGAAGTACCTTCCATAACATTGTTACCATGGTGATGTTAAAGGTCAAGTGACCCCGACGCTCGGAGTTTTTCGAGCGTTTGGTAAAACTATATTAAGCCCAATGGAATAGGTAGGTTTCAGGTTTTAGACATTTTACATTTAAATTGGGAATTATTTTATTTTCATGAAAAAATAAGCAGAAGATATACTAATACAAATTTGAATGTCTCCTGTTAAACGACTTGTCGTTCTTATGCCGTTTGTGGCATTTAGTTTAGGCTTAGTATGGCTCATTTCAGTGCGTCTGGTGACAGTATAGCCTCTCGTGTTATCGTTGTAAGGATAGGATTTGAACCGTGTAATAACATTCTCTTGCAGCTTTTGTTAGATTGGCGGGCCCGACCATTTGCTTTTGTTGCAAGATGTTGTGCTTCTTATCACGGTGATTTGTCTCTTGATCCTTTCTTTAGCATTGTAGCTTCTTTGAAAGCTATGCAATGCGTTAAATTGAGGACTAACGGCCGCCTAAGTTACGGCTGTGTGTTTTGACAAGAGAGCGCGGAGCTAAGCTCTGTAACTATGAGGTTTGTGTTGCGGGAGCTTAGTATTTTCCTCCTGTGTTTTGATTACGTGCTCTGGCCAGGGGCTGCTTCGAGTCCTTCGGCCGTTAGTAAATTCTGTAGCATTTAAGAAAATGGTCAGGCAATACCACGGTTTCGATCCTAACCTTGTGGATCTCTTCAGTTACCGATTCTTTAGAAATGATAGAGATGAGTATCATTTCAACAAACGCGCTCTCTTGTCAAAACACACAGCCGTAACTTAAGCGGCCTTTAGCCCTCAATTTAACGCATTGCATAACTTTCAAATAAGCTACAATGCTAAAGAAAGGAGCAAGAGACAAATCACCGTGATAAGAAGCACAACGTCTTGCACCAAAAGCAAATGGCTGGGCCCGGCAATCTGACAAAAGCTGCAAGAGAATGTTATTACACGGTTCAAATCCTATCCTAACAACGATAACACGAGAGGCTATACTGTCACCAGACGCACTGAAATGAGCCATACCAAGCCTAAACTAAATGCCACAAACGGCATGAGAACGACAGTCGCTAAACAGAAACAACAAGAGGTTAAAATGACCTTTGACAGCAATTACAACACATGCGACATTTAAACACATGGCTTTGTTCAGTGTCTATCGCGCAAATCCTCCAAATCATGAATGGCATTTAATAAGAAGAAATTCCAGCGCTAAAAGAAAATTTACAGGGAGCATCGCTGTATTCATAGAAAAAAGGGTGTTCTCTAAAAGACATACCCGCGAGGGCAAAACCTTTATTTAGGCTAAACACGCACATGAGAGTTGCGCAGGCCTGTCAACCCCATCATTGCCATGTTGATTGTTAACAGACAGGCACCGTTTCATGTCGTTAAAGACACACTGGACATGAACTCCTTAAAAACAAGGACGGAAAACGTACTTCTCGCGGTGTACACAGCTTTATACAGTCTCCATAGTGAGCTATATGCTGCAAAACATATGCACAGTTCTACGGAAACACTTATCCGCGAAAAAAATGGCAGTTCATGTACAAAACTTAACGTTTTAACCATCATAGAAAACACAGTGTCAAGCTTAGCCCTACCATGGTAACGTAAATTCTAATGGTAAATAAGTCGAACAAAAAGCGTTCGATGATTACATAGGAAGTAAGAGTACCGAGTTTAAAGAAATATCTTCGGTCTAAGTCATTTCGGCCTTCCTTGTTTAATTAATGTAGTGCAAGCAATTATTCTTCATTTAAAATCTGATGTCCCATTTTCTAAAAAACAAAACAAAACAACAAAAAAAACCGCCTATCAAAACTTGGTCGCCAGGGTAAACTCAAGGTCAATGAGCATTAACGGCCCACATCAAAATGATTCTCAAAATCATGAAGTCTCGATTTTTCTATCCAAATCTAGCTGTTTTCAGGCGTATAACGAGAAACAAGTTTCCCTAACTTCTGGCACTCCGCCTCGGCCTTGATCTTAGTTAAGAAGACTTCAGGGGAACCAAAGGCAGTCAGACTTATAAGAAGACTAAAAAGAAAAAAAAATAACACGTAGAAACTATCAAGCAAAGTAGTTAGCTATTGGAGTGAATAGGTAACACGAAGTACAATGCTATATGTAGAAAAGTGAAGTTAATGTCGAAATGCCTCAAAATGAATCAGGAGCTACATCTAGAACTGAAACGTCCAACAAAGAACTCGAATTGCTATGACAAAAAAAAATACGGGTAAAGAAATGACGGGCATCCCTTACCAAGAGAAGCTTAATGAAACGTACCCGAATATGGTTGGCGAAATGGTGCAAAATTCAGGATAAATATTCATTCACATTCAGCTATAATATCCATTCACATTCACGATTAATATTTTGATTAACAAATAAAACCGTTCTCATTCAGCATTTATATCTATACTCTGGATCAATATTGGTTCACATTCAAAATTTGTATTCGTTCAGTAGTTTTAACTTCATTCACATTCAGCTATTGTATCGCTTCACATTCACAGTACGCCGAATGGTGCAAAATTGACGAAATATTTCCATTCAGCAATTTCTGCGCATCGCATCTTGCGCGCACCACGTGCTATAAAATGACCTCGTACCCAGAGCCCGCGCTTTCCTTATCAAAATGAAGGATGCGGCGCGGGTGAACGGACCGAACTATATGATGTCTCTGATTGGGAACCTTTTTTGGAGCAATACTTGACGTCCTTGACGAAGGTGAAACATTATGGGAAACACCTGATACCGACAATCGGGAAGCAGTCCAGATTACTTCGAGGTGTACCGATCTCGCTCTGTTTTCGCTAGTCGGTCCAACAGTGGAAAGAAATGGGGATAGAGGTAGACCAAGGCTTGAAATACCAGAAGACGTGCTGATCAGTCTTCGCTCATTGGGCCTTCCCTGGACTGAAATAGCCAGAATGCTTCTCTCAATGTTTCTCACCTATCTAGGAAGCCAACAAGCTGGATGTTGTGCAGTCGGTCAGTATTAAATGCAGACTGCAGATTGTAGACTACAGACTAGATATAAAATGCAGACTGCAGACTGGGTATAAAATGCAGACTGAGATCAAAACCGTCTCTTGTCAAATATCCTAGTGTCACGCAATCACATTTCCGAGATCATCTCCCGCGAAATTGACCATATTTTTGACCCATTTCTCAATAGTTTGTTTTCTTTATCTCGATTTGGTAGCTTTCATTTCCTGAGGTCCTTTCTTCACAAAGAAGACTCGAGCTTAATCGCTTTGCATTAGTTCGTAAACAATTTAATACGCCCATGACGATTTTCATATTATAATGAGGGAAACAGACTTGATTTCCAAGGGGGCAAGCAATTTTAAATCGACAGATTTTAACTTGTTTCTTTGAATAAATAATATCAAAGACATTGCATACCTTCAGTATTCTAGTAATACATGAACACATATTTTATTCAAAAACATTATTTTACATCCACTTGCCGATGTCACCGATGCCATGTTGACGCAAAGCGGCGAAGGGGTCGACCACGTGCGAAGTAAAGGTCCTGTGTCCGCGTTATTGCTTACGTCATGATTTGCGGTTGATTATTTCAATTCAAGGTTGACACTTTTTGAAAAAAATATATAAAAATGTCAATTTCATGGAAATGGTAATTCAAAATTTATCCTATATTTGATGAAGAGACGGTTTTGGTCTCAGTCTGCATTTTAAACCCAGTCTGCAGTCTGCAGTCTGCATTTTATACCTAGTCTGCATTTTATACCCAGTCTGCAGTCTGCATTTTATACTGACCGGTTGTGCAGTCACTTGTGACCTACACTGTGCTAACCAAGAACAGGTGTTTGCTGAACTCTCATTGTCTTGCCTCAGATTGAAAAGCACCCAGATCTGTTTGAGCATTTGTTTGTAGATAAAGTAGGAAATGTAACCTCTGATTTTGTGAAAAATCTACTGCAATTGCCTGGTGAAGATAGCAGCAGTGCCTCAAAGAGGTCCATTCAGATGCTTCTTTCATTTCTTGACAACGCTGAAGTGAGCGATTTGAAAGATTTTCTTCAGGTTGTTACCGGTAGCTGCCCTGTCACTAGTAAGATGGCTCCTGGTTGCATTCGGGTCAGCTGTGTTGATACAGAATCGTTTTTTGCATCCACATGCCTCCTGGAACTAAAAATTCCCACCAATTTTTCAAATCTTGCACATTTCGATGGAGCCTTACGGGCAGTGATTAGGGGAAGCACCTTCAACACAGCCTGAGTTGTTTAAACATAATATTGTGCTTCACCCAATGTTTCAATATTTATCTTTGGGAATTTGTTTCAGATATATATGGTTGTTATAGTCCTGTTGAGTTGTGGTTAATGGCTAGGTAGTTCAAGAAAGTGAAGTTAACCCATTGAACGTAACATTCCTTTGCAAGTCTTTCAATCTCAGTATTTTCAGGTTCGTTTTGATAAAATTCCATGGGTGTTCATTTCCTCCTATTTGAAACTTTAACCATCCTTGTTGGTGCTGATTGCAAAACAGATTCACTGTACATGTCACGCGCACTATAATGATAACATGATTAATATCAGTTGTGCCATGTTTTAATTGACTGTGAATTCAATTTATTATCATTACAAACCAGCAGCAGTGTCAACTGTGGTTTAGACTTTGAGACGATTTTGTTTTTTTCAGCTCTCAAATTTCCAAATAGGAATAGTTCTTATAAACTGTTCAAATTATGTGATGATTCAGCTATTGTAGCTATTAAAATACTTGTTATTACATTGCAAGGTCAAAAAAAAAATTGCGCCACTTTCTTCACCAATCGACATTAAGCACCCCCCCCCCCCCAAAAAAAAAAAAAAAAATTACTTACTTACAGTTTCCTGCGCTTGGCGGTATTTACATATATTTGCCACTAGTTCTAATTGGTTAATTGAGTTTTTAGTGTCCATTGTGATTGGTCTGATTAATTACTTGATTTAGGTTTTTACGACACTCATTCGAAAACGGCTCTATAACATGGAACTGTGAGGTGGCATTATATTACGATAGCTGGTCCTAATTATGTAAGTGATCGACCTTTCTTCATATTTGCTATCTGCCATTTGGTAGACTAAAATGTTTTAATTGTTATGTTCAGGTTAGACTATTGAAAATTTAAATAATTATTAGCACAAGAGAAAGTAAAATTTGTATATTGAAATACATAAACTGCGTCACAATGTTATCTAGCTGTTCGTCAGTTAAGGGTGAATACCCTGTAACATCGTGTGGTCCATACTACACCACGCGACGCCTCAAAGTCCAACGTGCTACTAGAAGCATTGTGGCTATTTCAGTCCAGGGAAGGCCCAATGAGCGAAGACTGATCAGCACGTCTTCTGGTATTTCAAGCCTTGGTCTACCTCTATCCCCATTTCTTTCCACTGTTGGACCGACTAGCGAAAACAGAGCGAGATCGGTACACCTCGAAGTAATCTGGACTGCTTCCCGATTGTCGGTATCAGGTGTTTCCCATAACGTTTCACTTTCGTCAAGGACGTCAAGTATTGCTCCAAAAATAAGTTCCCGATCAGAGACATCATATAGTTCGGTCCGTTCACCCGCATCCTTCATTTTGATAAGGAAAGCGCGGGCTCTGGGTACGAGGTCATTTTATAGCACGTGGTGCGCGCAAGATACGATGCGCAGAAATTGCTGAATGGAAATATTTCGTGAATTTTGCACCATTCGGCGTACTGTGAATGTGAAGCGATGCAATAGCTGAATGTGAATGAAGCTAACACCACTGAACGAATACAAATCTTGAATGTGAACCAATATTGATCCAGAATATAGAAATAAATGCTGAATGTGAATGGTTTTATTTGTTAATCAAAATATTAATCGTGAATGTGAATGGATATTGAGTCGCTGAATTTGCACCATGTCGCCATCCATACCCGAACACAACATATTTTGTCGGTAACAATGCAAGATACCAAATCCAAATCATTGCAAAAGGCGCGATTTATTATTTAACCATAGCAACGGTGGTCTTTTCACGGTTGAAGATATCATGTTTTCGCGCGAAAGCTCACCTTGTATTTCATTGGTGTTTATATAATAATAGAGTATTATTCCGTCTGTTTATAACTCTCAAAAACGTTTTGATTGGCTGTGAAAGTATAACACCGTAAATGGTAGGCTGGTTGTCAGATTGTCTGGTTTCATTAACATAGGGGGACATTGGTGCCTAATTTTTAAATTTTTTTCTCGGCTTTCTCAGCCGGCAAAAAAGTGTCGGAATTTGTTCTCGTCTCGGTGTATAATAGTTTCTAAAATAAAGTGCCCCAACCCTCTTATGAATTGAAATAACTAACCTAATCCCATCATATTCCCATCAAATATTAATTAACTTTATTAAATCTTAACGAATTAAATTCCCTTTCATTTTACAGGTACCTAGACAATAATAAAATTGAACACCTACCAGGAGATATATTTTCACTCCCATCAAAGTTGGAGTATCTGTAAGTGTGATTAACTTTCTTGGTTGTTGATATTTGTTCCTTTTTTAGCAGTGATTTAACATGGCACTATTGCACTTCACCCTGCGTCCAATAATTGCAGCACATTTAAATAGTTTCTTTCATAAATTCATTTCCAGTAGGAGAACTTCACTGAGATTCCAGGTACCCCAAAGAGACCAATGTTAGTTGTTTTACGTAATAATAAGGGTTAAACCCATCTGCGAAATAATGCATGTTTCTATCTTTTTTAGCCTTTTATTTTACGAAATTAAAAAAATCCAGTCATTTTTATCTGTCACCGATGTGATCGTACCTGTTACAAGAGCTGTTATAAATCTTCTAATGCTACGATGGTTCATATGGCAGGGGGATCGATTACGCAAGTTTTTGTTGCATAATCCGGATGAAACTTGCTTTGATTTTACTTCGATAATTGTCTTTGAGCGATAAAGGGGACAAAGAGGATAAAACGTAGGCAAAAATGGTCGTCATTTGTTCCGATACTTCGAAGAAATTAAATTCCAAAGCAAGAAAATCTGCGTATATTCTATTTTCTGCTGCCAAGAAGAAAGATCCGCGACGGTCAGAGACTGCGTTTAGCTTCCTCGCGTCAATAGCTCGCGCTCTCAACCATCAAGAAACTGAAGGACTACTGGCAGTCTCATTGGCAGTTTAACCCTCAAACGTACATGCAAACTCATACCCCCACCGTGGTACAAGAGGTGGGTGGTTGGAACTCCCCACCCCCTAGCGTTTTCGGTACCGTTACGATATGATACGTTATTACGATACGTTTATTACGATACGTTACGATGTATTCTTTAATAGATAGCCTGTTATTTCGGCTACAAGAAGATGTTAATATTTTTGGATACATATACAAGTGGCGCTGCTTGGAACCAGTAAAGTCATCCAACTGTGGCGGACTTTCTTTTTTTCTGATTTTTCACTTTTTTCTACTATAATTTTCGTTTTCTGTTGGAAAATTGAAAGTTTTTCCCAGAAAATACACCTTTCGATGACAGCTTAGCATGTAAAATATGGCTTAATACATCTTTGAGTTTCTTTACAACTACTTCTGGCTCAGAATATGACTCTGACAGCTTTTAATATTACATTTCAATGCATTAAAACCACACTTCACTTGTCGTTTAATATCTCCTATATCTATAAGCCGAATTTTCACCAAATTCGCAGTAAATGCGTCTCAGACATAAACAAAAACTCTCTTGATAAAATAAGATAAAAACAATAAACAAGGGGAAGGAGTTGGCATTCAAACCCCCCCCCCCCCTCCCCTTCTCCCCCGCCCACCCCGTTTCACGTCCGACGGTTAAGTGGAAAACTGGTGGGGAAGAATGAATTTAAAGAAAGGTGCAAAGTCTAAATTACATACCCGGACGCTTACATAATTCCGTGAAGAATTTCTTGTTGAGAAAGTATGCAATGTGATATATTGATGACGATGTTGGTTTGACTCGACGTTTCCACGTGGTCCGTTCTATTGAAGACCCTTTATTGAGTTACGTTTTAATAGACGTAACTCGGAAATATTTATGGCCTGATTAAAAAAAAAATGTCACTAGAGCCTTTAAAGGCGCCGTGTAACAAACAAAGTATCTTGAATCCTCGCTGCTTCCTCGTCGTGAAAGTATGTGCAATAAAGTGTTAAATTTGCCAACAGATTTGATCGTTAAGGAAACATAAATATGTCGGTAGTCCATTACTTAAGATGCAGTTATCTTGGTAACGGACACTAATTTACAGCATGCTTTCGCGCTTCCAAGTTTGAATTAGTCTCACTCGCAGCCGTTTTTAATGTCGTCGCGCAACGCTAATGCTTGAAACTTCAGATATGCCGAGAGTAGCATGTAATTTCTGTTTTGTTTTGTTTTACATTTATTTCCGAGATTATCACCAAGAATACACCAAAATAACCATTCTTTCAATATTTCAGAGATGGTGAACTTTTTCAGAAATCACAGACAATTGTTCTAAGATATCATCAGTTTTCAAAAGTCTCGTCAGCATCGACTTCGGACAAAATTTTCGAGGAGCTGGAACTCTCGGTATGAGCATGAATCGCTTTTCAAAAATTTTCTTTAACCTCGATTTGCCTGAAAAGTAGCAAAGAGGACTTCGCTTTCACCGATATTTGTTTTTATTTGGCTACAGCTAAGCACAATCCCAAATAATGAAATGTTTAGCGCAAAATTGGCCAGTTTTCTAGAAGTAGACTGAAAGAGCACCTGATCTTTTCATATGGATGTCATTCACACCTTCCTCTCGTAAAGCGTTTTGAAATAGGAAAAAATGTTTTCCTTTCACATCGTTTAACGAGCCTTTGACACCAAATATTTATAAAATAAGAATAATTTAAATTCCCATGCGTTCCTTAAGACAGGAAACGTAAATGTGTTGGCGAACACATGGTGTGTTCACTCTCTTCTAGGAGAACTTTGACTAAGCCCTGTGCCAACTAAACTTAGAGTTCTAATTTGACAGGTTTTGATGTTAGCGCTTGTTTTTTATGAAGCTTCAGGTGTTATCTTTACTCGTAGGTTATTTAATCCCATCGGACGGGAGGACTCCTCCAAATCGTTTCCTTCTAATCCAAAATTTAAAGAAATTAACTGTCTATTTCGAGATCGTTTGAATGATCTAGTTTGCAACCTTGTGCCACAAAATTTGACTACTATTTTACCAAGTAACTTAGCTGTACTGAGAACTTTAGCCAACTATTATTAATCATTTTCTTTCGAAATCTATGCTCAGGTTAATATAATCAAGAAAAACAGAACGAAAACAGGACTTGCTATATTCTTGATCGAGACATTAGGCTTTTTTTTTTCAGTCTTAAATGTCTATGTGGCCTCCGTTTGTAGAGCTGTAAAATTAAATCTGCGTGGTTTGTATTGCAAAATGTCAACCATCAGTTAAAAAATGGTTGGAAAATAGTTTTCTGTGGGTAACCTGATAGCGTAATTCTTATTGTCGTTTAATGAACGCAAGAATTACTAAAAGAAGAAGAAGAAGAAGAAGAAGAAGAAGAAGAAGAAGAAGAAGAAGAAGAAGAAGAACAAGAACTGGAACTGGAAACGATAACGTCTGATGTTGCTGGACGATAGGGTTTCAGCTTTACATTTCAACTTGTTTCTCACATAATTATCACGTTTTATTATGGCACGGCATGTTTTGATAGTTTCCTCCTTCTTTTAACTTGTCTGAAATACTAAAAGAAGCTAATTTCATTGCAGGGGTTTGTCTGGAAATGGTTTAAGAAATCTTTCTTCAGAAATCTTTTCCACCTTATCGTACCTAGAGTACATGTAAGTGTGCCACTATCGATTTGCTTTGTAGCTTTTCTGTCTTTTTCCTCTTCCTCGTCGTCTTCTTGTTCTTGTTCTTGTTCTTGTTCTTGTTCTTCTTCTTCTTCTTCTTCTTCTTCTTCTTCTTCTCGTTAAGCCTACATCTAACGATTTCAACAATGTACAAAGGATTTTCACGCCAGAGTAAGATGTATTCGTCATTATGTTTTTCTTTATTGCATCTTAGCAGTGAAGCGACGAATTCGGAAGTACTTTAAGTTCCTTTTTGTCTTGTCATTGGTCGGATGACTTATATGTGTTTCCCCGAAATGCTACTGACGCCTTTTTAGGTATTCCTTTTGGCCGTCAAGTTAAAGGAAACCTCCACTCTTAAAATAAATTAACGTTAAATCGTTGAAAATACAATCTAATTTTTAAATTTCGTTGTAAAGCATGGAAATAATATTTCTGTCAGACAAAACATAATTTGATTATCGCCTTTTTTCATTTTAAATTTCCCGGGCGCGGCCATCTTGTATTTCATGACGTAATATGGTTGCTCTATTGTTTCACACAAAACATTTTTTGTTTACTAACAATAGCAGCAACCATATGACGTCATAAAATCCAACATGGCGGCGCCCAGGACATTTAAAAATCGAAAATGGGCGATAATCATATCAAATTCTTAGCACACTTGAATGTTACTTCTACTTTTAAAATTAAAATTTAGAATTAAGACATTATTTCCGACGATTTACCGTCAGTTTGTTGTCGGAGTGGAGTTTCCCTTTAAAGTTTACCCGCGTATCATAAAAGGGAGGACTGTCTCCAAGGGTCCATTTTCCTGTCTTTTGAGCCAGTTGCCATTAAAAGGTCTGTTTGATATAACTTAGCACATGTTTGTTCATATGTTGTAAACCTGTTTCAATCGATGGCGACATTGGACCATGCCATAGCCACGTGACCCAAATCAGAAAATGGAGCAAAGTTCATAGTAATGTCTTTTTTCAATAATTTCCCGCATTATACAGTTTCATTAGCAAGACTTTGTAACTGGAGAATTTTGCAAAGGTAGTCTGCCGTGTTTAAGGCTTTTATTCCAACAAAAGTGAAAAAAAGTAGAAGAATTTAAAACACAACCTTGATCCTTGGCAATCACTGTTTGTTTGAAATAACGCTGTTCTTGTCTTAAACTGCATCATCAAGTGACGCAGAGTAAAATATCAATACTATTGTTACCCCACATTGTTTCGTGCTCTACTACTTCAGTGTATTTTGTGCAATTTATTAGCTGTATAGGTATTGGTATGTTCTGCAAAGGACGTACTAAAGGGACTTTAAATCAAAGAATAACAAAGACGCTATTCATATGTAACAAAGGCAAAAAGAGAAATGTAAATTTACCTCTGCAAAGAAAAAAAAATTATGCATAGATGTAGTACATAATTACGACTATAGAAAACTTAGATGAGATACCGCAACAAGGGAAAATTGTTGTAACAAGTCAGAAATTGCACCCAGATCTGTCAGGAAATTATGTTATCAGTTCGGAATTTCTGAAGTTCAAGCTCATAGGTCGTTTCGTGAGTAAATAAGTGGTGGCTAACAAACGTTTCGGGATCTGACGCCCAGTTTTTTTAAAACAAATAGTAGAATCATCCGCTAGGCATAAACGGTTTTAATGAAAATGCGGGTAAAACAGAAGTCACTTACCTTATAATATCCAAAGTTAGAGCGGTTTAGAACTTGTGTTACAAATTAAATATTGTTTTATAAAAGCACACAAACTTTAAAAAAAATGAGCATAGTTATTATCGTGGCGAAATTTGCATCTGTAAAATCCTGGGTTAATTCAATATCAATTTTAACGTCGCGACTCTATTTTCTACAACTTCAAGTAGATTATAAAACCAACGTGCTGGCGTTCCGACTCTATCTCTCGACAAAGCTATTGAAATTGCAAGAACCAGTGAACTGTCGATAGCACAACTGAAATCAATGAAGTCAAGCAGTGGAGTAGTTCATGGCATAATCAAAGGGCAACAGTACAAAAGGAATTCTTCGAACACACCTTAAAAGGAATGAACCCAGTCATGTGGCAAATGGGGCAACATTCATGCAAAGGATTCATGTCTAGCCATGGGGGGAACGTGCCCGAACACAATGGCCCATGATTGTTTATTATTGGTTATTGCAAATTGTTGGAAAATGTTTATAAGCCTACTAAAAAGTTCCTTGTGTTGTCTTGTTTTTGTTTGTTCGTTTGTTTTTTTCCAGTAACTTGGCAGATAATAAACTCGTGAACATTACCGCTGGTCTTTTCTGGAATCAACAGTATCTACAATATTTGTGAGTAGCATCCTATGGTCTCTCATGTTTCTATTAGGATTAAGGTATAGCATGTCCATTGTTTTCATAGTTGAATTATGGATGTGTTTAGTTACGGCACTTTTTAGTCAATAACACGGAAACGAAACTCTGAACTTATTCTCCAATCCTTATTCCTAATCCTCCTTCGTCGTTGACTATATGTTAGCCGGACTTGAACATCACTGATTGATTGACTGACAATCTCGTACCCAGAGTCTTCAGGCTTGTTGGTCAGCGGGGCAACGCCGGGAAGACTCTGGGGACATCGAAAAAATTCAATTTTTTTGATTGGCTGTTCCGTAACGGTTTCCATTGTTTTACCGCAGAAATCCTGCGGTAATAAAATTCGATGTCCCCAGAGTCTTCCCGGCGTTGCCCCGCTGACCAAAAAGCCTGAAGACTCTGGGTACGAGATTGATTGACTGACTGATTTATTGGCTGGCTTCACACTAGACCTTGTAAGTATAATCTAAGTGCACTTGAAACCTACTTCGAGTGTGAAGAGGTAAAACCTACCAACTTGAACTTTACTTAGTGACCATGGAAACGTTCGTAGTTCAAAGAAGCCGAAGTACGCCGCCAAGTATGGCCAACACCACACTTGAGAACATACTTGACCAATAGGAAAAGGGAAACCAACTGAAAGCCACGTGCTGTGGTGCCAGGACAGATAAACATTTTGCCGTGAACTAAAATCAATCCAAAAAATCAAAATGCATGGCTAGAGATACGCCTCGCAGTTTGAGGACTTCGCTTACCAAACCACACAAAACGTTGAACGTTGGACGAGTCACGCGGAGATGCATTTTCCAAAGCGGATCCATGTCGCGGTTAGCTAAAAGCAGCCTAAACCAATTTTGTGGACGAGGCCATGCCCAAACCCTGTGGCGATTTCTTTGCCGAAAATCACATTACTGAACCATTTTTGGCGTACACAGAAGATGTCGCCTGTTCTTTTGTGTTGTCGCCAAGTACTCGTAAACAATGAAGTACCTATGCATTTCCTGTAATGTTAAAACTCTCTGAGTTAAAATTAAAGACACAATAAAGAGTAAACAACATAAAACGTTTTTCTGTTGCAAAGGCTCCATGATTTTCCGTCGAGCAATCACATTTCTGATTTTACCGCGAAAGATGATTGACAGCTTGTGCTTCAAGTGTAAACTTTGTCACCAGGTGTGAAGCCAGGGTTTCTAAAGAACGACTTGCGATTTTCAAGTGCACTTGAATCACGTGCTTACTTGAAACTAACTTAGCTTGTAGTGTGAAGCCAACAATTATTTGAATGATCGATTGATTGAACAGAAAAATTAAACACCATGTACGGGCATGGTTCTCGAGAAACTGAACGCTCGTTTGCAAAATAGAATGTTGAGCAATTAAGAATGAAAAATATCGAGTCACAACTATATATAATTGTCGGCTAATAGCTACAACTAAATTTGTAACAAAAACTGTAGCGCTGCCCAATTTTAACAGTTTTTCATTCATTCATTCATTCGTTCGTTCGTGCATTCATTCATTGATTTACATATTTATTTATTTATTTATTTATTTATTTATTTATTTATTTATTGCATGTTTGCCTGTCTGCTTTTTCTTCTCAATAGGATTCTTCAAAATAACAGCATCCGCTTTATACCAGAGAAAGCTTTTGTTAACCTCAGAAGACTTGAATATTTGTAAGTATATTTAGAAAGAGCTGACAATTTGAACATTTCAAGGATAGCTGTAGTAAACCTTTCACCAGGTGTTTTAATCAGCTACTATAGCAATGCCAGCTAAAACTACTTGGCTAGAAATAGAAATTCACGTATCCTCGACTACTTGCCTATTATTGCAACTCGTGCAACGTAAACTACATGGCAGAACTATCCAAGATTATAAAATAACTAACATACTACGCGCGTTCTGATTGGTCAATAGAGTTGCCAAACCTATGTGCTATTGTACCGGTAAACTCCCGCTGCTCTCCCGCTGGAGATTTCTCGATAATGGCCGACGAGCGCGACGAAAACTTTCCGAACTTCGACATATTGTCAGGCTTTGATGTGCTTTTGCCGCACAATAAAAATTTGGAGCCAAATTCTAAAAAGGAGAGCTGAAATACTGAGACAGAAGAAGAAAGGTCGAGAAAAAAGAGAAGATTTGCCGATGTGGAAAACGAAGAACTTGACTCGATCGTCGAAAATGCACAAGCCAAAAAAACCAAGCAGGCAACACAGTGGGCAGTTTCCGTATTCACAGGTTGGTTTTAATTACATGAATAATCTTTTAGCCTGGCTTTTCACTGAAACTGTTATTTTATAAAATAAACGGCTCAAACTGTATTGATAAACAGTACAAAATTTGTAATTTATTGAAGGTTTATATGCCAAAGTCAAAATGTTTACAAATAACTTGAAGCGTTTAAAACAATTAAAACTGACTTCAACCCGAGTACAAGGTATTTGATATTAACTGCTCAAATCACAATTCCTCTTTCTCTGTTCACCTAGAGTGGAGTAAACAAAAGGCTATTGGCGTAAGTCTGGCGGAAATGGCGGTCGAAGAGCTGGACAGGAATCTGAGGCAATTCTACGCCGAAGCAAGAAATAAAGAAGGCGAAAATTACAGCCGCGCGACTCTTCTCTCCTTAAGAAATGGCATTGAGAGATATCTAAACACACCACCACACAGTTTAGGAATAAGGTTCACTCACGATCCACGTTTTGTCCTCTCAAACCAAATGCTTGACGCCAAAATTAAGCAGCTTAAGCAAGAAGGCATGCAAAACACCAAGCACAAACCAGCAATAGAAAAAGAAGACCTGGCCAAGCTCAAAACAAGTGAAGTTTTTTCACTCACCAAGCCGCTGTCCCTCTTGAGAAACGTCTGGTTTCATGTTTCTCTGTTTTGGTGTCGTCGTGGGTTTGAAGGCCAGGGAAACCTCAAGAAAACAAGCTTTGCGTTTGAGAGAGATGCAACAGGCTGCCCTTTCGTCATCATGACGCACGACGAAACGACAAAGAACCATCCAGGGGGAATTTCAGAAGTGGAGAGCTTCGAAAAAAATGGCCGAATGTACAAAACCACCTGTACAAGCAATGGCTATTCTGCTCTGGAAGTCTTCCTCACAAAGCTCAATCCACAATGCGATGCACTATTTCAGTATCCGAAGAGAAATTGGCGCCCTTCAGATAAAGTGTGGTATGAAAATCGGCCACTCGGAAAGAACAAGTTGTCTTCATTAATGAAAGAAATCAGTGCCGAAGCAGGTTTGTCCCGTACCTACACCAACCATTTGGTGAGAGCGACAGCCATAACCCTGTGGGCCAACGCCGGATTAACAGATCGAGAGATCATGGCAATTTCTGGCCACCGCAATGAAGCGAGCTTGCGAAGCTATCACAATCAGCCATCAGTAAATCAGCTTCGAAAGTGCAGCGACGTGTTGACAGTGGCACTTTGCGAAGATGAAGAAGTACAAACATCCGCCGTTCAGCAAAGTACAGCTACAAGAAGTCCATTCCAGCAGCTGCCGTGTACAAGTTCCACAATAAACATGAACAGCGTCTCGACAGGAATGGCTCACCACAGCACAGTTGCGACGTCCACAGCATACAGCAATATGTTTAATTCATGTAAAATCGGCAGTGTAAACATCACTTTTCATCAGTAACTGCTATCTGCTGATAAAAAGCATTCTTTCGCCAAGGCATTAACCTTTTTTAGCCACATTTTTGTGAGAGTTAGACAGTTATTCAACTTAAAAAACACTTTCATTCATTCGCTCAAACTGCGATGCGTCCTTCGGCGATTCAGCAGGTTTATGCTCAAAATAGATCCCGATTTGTGATTGGTTCTCCCTCTTTACTGATGAATTTGAAGAGAATAGACAACTTGTTCAAGTTACAAAATAAAAAGCGCCGATTTCTAAGTGTTTTTGTCCAAGTAGTTATTTCATAAAAGCAATAGACCGCACTTTCCAGAAGTTTACCAGCGTAATAAAACCACTTGGGATGTTGGGAGTACACTCGAAAAGCTTGTAAATCACTCGCCTGCGGCTCGTGATTTACAAGCTTTCTCGTGTTCTCCCAACATCCCGCGTTGTTTTTTTACGCTGGTAAACTTCTGGAAAGTGCGGTCTATTGCTTAAATAAAATAGGTAGGAACGGCTTTCAAGTTTACACATGTAACCAAAGAAATTGAAATTTCCATATTTACACCCTGAATAACTTAAATGTTTGACCTGGCATTAACTCAATAAAAGAAATTAAGAAAGATAAAAAACAAAAATCAACAAACAAACAAACAAAGATAAAACCAAAAGGAATGCGGCTTGGTTGATTGAGAAGAAACCTTAGGCTTTATTGAAAAAAAATAATCCTCACTAATATAAACTAAATTCGATTTTGACAGTACATTACGGCTTTATAATGACGGCTAGTTGGGAGAAAATATATTCCGTGTTTAGGGTTTTATCGCGATACAAACATTTTGTTGGAGAGAATAAAAGGATCAAGTACAAATCGTGCGCTGATTGAAAGAGAAATTCTTACTTTAGTCAAACTGTAGCCATGGTAATATCTGTACGCGACATTTTTTCTCTGGGCGGGTTATTTTAATTTTTGGCGTTAATTTTTACGACAAAAAAGAAAAAAAGAAAATGCACAAATTTACAGTCCATAAAGTACCACCATTGACGAAATAGACCAGCTAGTAGGTTTAAACATTTTCAAAGCAAATTTATTGAAAATTTGTTACCGCCGCGAGATAAACAACATCATGAAAACAGTGATGAATAAACCTTACAACCAGAAGCAAGAATAAAAAAAGCAACCATACTAGTACCCAAAAACGAAAAAAGAGCATTTTTATCCTAGCTTAGATGCCGTGGAGATTTAAAGATTTGAAATAAACCAAGCGGTGAAAAATACTGTAAAAATTACCGAGTCTGCCATTCGGCGCTTGCGCTAGCTACGACAAAAAGATCAAATTGACAGACCAGAACCAAGAAGGACAATGCAACAGAGCTCTTGAAGCACTTTTTTCTAGAGATTGGAGACACCAGAAAAGAAACTTTCGGCGAAGAATATGAGCCTGCAACGTTGTGAGCCTACAAAAAAGGCTTGAGAAGGTATTTTCTGGAGAGACGCAAAGGTGAAAACTTCGCATATTTTGGCGACGATACTAATTTAAACAAAAACCTCTGAGCAAAGCAAAAACATTTCAAAGCGTCTGAAAAAGGGAGCAGTTCAAATAAATCATATCCTTTTGCTTTGAAAATGCCATAATTTATTGGAATTTAAGCTCATTGTTGTTTACTGTGGCCGTTTTCACACTCAAGAAAAAGTCTTTTTAAGCCTTACTGTAAATTTCTCTTTACCGAATTTATAATCACTCTTTATCGCTAACCTTTAAAGAAAAAAGTTGTATCCGCGTTATATGGTACATGTTCACCACAAAACAAATATTTTTAGTGTTCCTTGAACAGTGTCACAAGCTTTGTAAACGTCGCATGTTCATTTACGGAAGTAAAATTTTGATCTGTGCGCACCGAACATATTTAAGTGCCTGCTGCCACGCTTACATGACAGTTTTTGAGCCAATCAGAAACCTTCATTTCGAAACGACATTATCGCAAAATAACGTCGCCTCAGCGCAGTAACAAGATCCCCCAGGGTCGCGATAAATCATTAGAACTTTCAAACGTAACCCTATCTAGAAGACCGGGGAATGAGAGGGCGGGATGCGGACTCTCCCCGCGGAGACTTTGAACCTGAAATACTTTTTGAATATTTGAACAAACGCCATGGAACTTCAGCACTTTTTTAATAAATTTGTCTGGGAAAAACTTGATGTGGTCTTTTAGTGTTCGTTGTCTTTGAGGTTACCAATGCCACCAATTTTTGACTGGCAATTTTTTTTTTTTCAGAAATAGAAAATCCCTTTTAAAAATGAAGAAAAATCGTTTTTCTTCCCGTAATCATTTATGGGTTTTTTTTAGCGCAAATTAGTGTTTCTTAATTTTTTGTTTACTTTTTTATCAATTTCGGCGCTGAAGTTTTGGGAAAATTCAAAACTTCGTGGTGGCGGATCTAAAATAGCCGCCATTTGATCATTACGACATGATTACCACGTGATATGACGTCATCGTTTTGCGTTGCGGACCTCTCAATGTTATAGCTTCTATACTTATGAAGTATCCACCCCGCCCCCGGTCCCAGAAGACAAAGAAAAAAAAAACAGTCTAGATAGGGTTAATTTACAATGCGTCTATACTTGTTATCTCTGAGCAACTAAATAGAGAAATGAATTCTATCATTTTCAATTTCTTTGGGGATGAAAAACCCACTGAAATTAAAAAGTTAACTATTATAAGCGAGAAAAAAAACATAAGGACTATAATATCATAAATAAAGCCTTAAAAGTCTCTTGGATACCACGCATGTAATCGGTAAATGAAGCATCCTAGAAAGTCACCCAGAAGCAGTACTGGAGGAGCATGGGGTTTAACTATCAGTTCGACACATTACAGGCTAACAATCTTCATCATTTTGTCTCGAACTATTGAAACAATTAGAAAATACAAAACAAAATTATATGGAAACCCTAACTACTCATGAATTAGCCTGATGAACAGCTGTCATTATTTTTCATTTTTTTAGGCGAGCGGAGGCAAGTGCGAGGTGCGAATCACGCGCGACGGGAGGGGCGCGAAAAAAAAAAATAACGCCTCTTCGCCCACTATTGTTCATGCTATTCCGGCGTAGTTATGATCGCGGCTATCCAATTGCAATTGGTTATTTGATGTCAAGTAATCATGAGATGGTTCTCGACAACAAAATAGCGGTCGTGTCATCGTTTTCTGTTGACTAAGCTATTCGAGAAACCCTTCTCGTTTTTGTTTTTCTTTTTTTTTTTTTTTTCCAAATTTGGTAAATAATATATATATTTAGCCAAGCCTAAAAGCGGAGCTCCAATTTTTTTCATAGCATTTATAGAAATCTTCTTTTCGTATGAGAGTAGTAACCTTACCAGTTCCTCATTCTTTCTGCAGTTATATATATTTTTAGTGCATATGAATCAAACTTCCCATCGATCATAACAATAATGTCATACAGAAGGCAAAAATTTTTTAATGCTGATTTGTTGTAACAGAAGGCATTTTTTAATTAATTTTCCTTTCACCGCGGTAAGGAGGAGGCCCGGGGGGGTACTTCTCGGAATTCTTGGTAGGGGTGTGCCGCCCGGGGCTTCAAATCCCGACCCTATTTCAGACCAAAACATGCCATTTTCCACACCCGTTTTCAGACCTGGTCTCTAAAATCCATACCCGTTTTCAGACCTGACTTGTAGCGTAATTAAGGTTCACATCAGTTCCGAAATCAAGAATTGGTAAAATTTACCCGAAATTCAGCTCGAATGATATATTTTACATACTTCTCTTTCTCTACTATTCATTTGGAATTGAAAAGACAATTAACAAATCGACGGCAGTTTTCTATGGTCTATACTCTTATAGACCATAAAATGACGTCAAAAAATGTTCAAAACTCAAGTGGAACCACGAGCCGCAGGCGAGTGGTTTCACTGCCAAGTTTTGGACATTTTATGGCGTCATTTTATGGTCTATAAGAGTATAGACCATAGAAAACTGCCGTCGATTTATTTTTTACAATAACATGGAAAAAGTACGAGCGGAATTGGCTATTTTTTTCGTTGAGAAAGCGCGCGCGTTACATCTGACGTCATTTTTATTGTGTGTACTGTTATAGACAATAGCTACGAGCCAATCAGCGCGCGGGAATTTGGACAGTTATTGTAAAAATACGTTTATACTCTCTCGTGGTCCCCTTGAAAACCATACCCGATTTCAGACCATAATGGTCAAAATCTATACCCGTTTTCAGACCAAAACGGCTGAAAAACCATACCCTTTGGGGCGGCACATACCTATATAACTTTTATAGGAGAGTACCCCCCCCCCCCCTCCCCCCGGAGAGAGGAGGTGATCTTTCCAGGTTGCGCTTGTGCCCCAATGTCGTGCCCAGAGCCCCAGCGCGTCAAACATGGCGGCGGAAGGGGCGAATTTAGTTGTCTTTGGCTCTTTGCTAAGTTGTTCTAGAGATTTGGATAAAAATAACAGTGTTTAGACGTCTTCTGCTACTAGGATGATGGACAAAAATAGCAAGGATATTTTTAAGCGCTAGGAAACTTTGCAGAAGTTTTCTAGTTTGGAAGCGATCGAAGTTTTCCTACGCCTCATGTTTTTTTTCCTGCGTGACTGTGTGAAAAATGTTCCGTTCTACAGCAGATTTGTTGGGTTGAAGGAAAATTTTTAGTTTGATAAATGTCAAAAGTAGATGGGGTTTTGCTGTATCGGTGGAATGCGAAAGGTCCGACGGCTCTGTCAATCAAGGAGGTAAGATAACTTCAAATCTTTATGTATGGATGCACATCTTTGTACTGTTTGAAGTGGTTTTTTTTTCTGAAGAAAGAGCAATTTTCTAAAAAAATCTTTGATTTTTAATCAAGATAATGTTAAAATGGCAAGCTACTAGTACGGACAATAGTAGGCCAGTGTTGTTATATGAATTTATGTGGTCGGTAACATAATATGCACAATACTAAGAGATCGTTTCAAACTGCCGACCAATTGAAAATCGAGTCATTTAATGGGGATTTACAAAATATTTTAGACTTCATCGTTTCCTACTCAAATTGCGTGATTTTTTTTTTGATGTTCAGGTTCTATTTAAGGGAGATGCACATTGGAGATGTTTGAATACAGGAGAAATATTTCAAGTCAAGTTAGCTTTGTGTCATTTTTCTATTTTCTAATACTGTACTTGAAGCTGATTAATTCAATAAATTAGATTAAAAAGCTCATTTTTTTAAAATTTGTTTTTCCCAGGTTGATAGCTATTCTTGTACACATGAAGTTGTTTTTTTTTAGTTTTTGTTTTTGTATTAACTCAAATTAGGTGCTAAGTTCCATGCCTTTGATAGTGATTTAAGAGAGTCAAGATGTCTTTCTTGCTCTTAACTCTATCTAAGAATGCAGTATAATTTTCCCATTTGTTTTGGAAGGGATGGGAAAAACATGAACCTTTCATAACTTCCTGCCAATCACATTAATCCTTTTGTTTTGAGAGTGCAAAGTGATACTGTTTTGTTCAGGGAAACCACAGCAGTAATGCATGAGTCAACGAACTGAGATTGCACTGTAGAAATTAATACTGTACATAATTCATAATTCATTACTCACTACCAAGTTTTAAAGTTTTCTTTTAATTAAAAAAGATGGCTGATAGGAAGTTTGATGTTTTATCTTTAATCACAGTTATCAACAGAAGCCAGGGTCTGGTTGCTCTGAACATGGCCTGAATATCAGCCACCTCCTCTCCTCTCAATTGAATAGCTATAAGAATAATTGAGTTACAGTGCTCTGTTGCTTATAAACACAGCTAGGCCCGGCCAGGCATCCACTAGCCAATCTCTGTTGTACTCACCATGCTAGAGCAATAGCCCTACCTGGCCAACTAATCAAATCTTTACTCAGTGAATTTTCTTTTGAGTAATAATGAGGTGCCCATTCTATTTGGCTCCTGCCATCATAAACATTTTCGAAAAGGTAAGAAATTTAATACACAACTGGATCTATCCCTTGATGGGGAAAGTGCACAGAAACGTTCACACAAGAATGCATACTTTACAAGTTTATGAACTGCTTCAACAAGAACGTCCATTAACAAAGTGATTCTTGAGGCATACAGTGTTTTCATCACATCTACAGGTATGGATCTGTGATGTTAAATAAAAAGCTTACATCAATTTATTTTTTTGTCACAATTTAAACAACAGGTCTTAAACTCTACCAGAAAAGGTTACACCTGCTGTGTGTGGCTTTTGTGCCCAGGCAGTGGCATATTCTAAAACAATCCAGAGGGAGGGTGCATAATTTATGCAGATGAGAGCCCATGATGTTTTTATTTTTTCCTTTTCATGTTTTGAAAGGCCCAAATGATGTTCTAAATATTTTTTTTTTCTGGCACCCTTTCATGAGATATCCTGTAAGCCATTGTAAAATACCCTGCCCACTCCCTCTATCACCCTTTTTAACTTTAAAACCTGCTCTAAAATGGCTGATACAAGCATTTCTAGAGTATTAATAAAAATTTTATTACATTTTTGAACTTATAATTAACTAATAAATTTCACTTTCAAAAATCCTTTACTAAAAATTAAAAGGATAAGGCTGATATTCACTGCATGACTCCAGAGAATGCAGAGGTGTTATGTTGTAAACCACATAATATAAATAGCTGTTTGCTTTGCCAAGGAATCATTGTAATATTCCTTCATGCAAATACTTACATCGATCTAGCCCCATATAACCTCATTTTTTTTAAAAAAAATTTCACATCATACAAATTGATTGTAACAAGATATCAATAGATTCTTTTTAAAGTTCAATTCTTTTGGAGATGAAATCCAATGACGGACATTTTTTAATGTAGTCGTTATCATAAATACTGCATGGACAGTATTTATGATGCAGTAATTATTAATTTTTTAAGATAATGCTGTTGTCAAGTCAGGTTCAGAGATGCCAAATTGTCCAGAATTTGGAACTCGAATTACTGCATCAGGATTCATTAAGCACACAAAGACAGTGGCCAGGGGGAAGCTGAAAGGACTAATTCTACAGTTGGAGATGCCATTATCTATGGCAATTCTATAAAATGGGAATTTATATGTTCTAAGATTCCATGAAAAACAGACAAAGGAGAGACAAAGAAGATCTGTGACTAGCTGACTATGAAAATCACAAACATAAAGAATGGAGAGCAATGCATGTCCAGAGGGTTGCTCATGACATAGCGTTGCGCACTGACGATGCACCTGTTCTAACAGATTACATTTTAAAGGGAATTTGTAACAGAGGGGGAGGAGCAGCCATTATTTTTTTCTTCTTTTGTTAACAGGACCCGGCTAATCATGATTACATGAAAGCATCCAAAAGTTTAGAAAAACATGTTCCCGGCTATAATTATTTTGCTAAAATTTGTGACTATCACTATGATGTCGGAGAGTTATAACTGGAATTTGACAAAGACACCTGCAAGGTTAAGAAAGAGCAGCAATGCGCTTCATGTAAAAATGGTTGGCTGGTTCCATAATGGGCAGAATTCCACGCCCTTTCTCGGGTAAAGAAAAATTAAGGTACAAATTAAAGTGTTTTTGAATCTCCGCCTACTTCTTTTAATGGAACAGCACAACCAGTTGATGACTTAATGCCTAGAGCACAAAAAAAAAATCCTTCAATGAAGGAAAGCTGAGCACAGTGAAAAAAGTTACAGACTTTTCTTCAACAGTGTACCTTTGTGGTTTCTGAGGAGCTAGTTAAAATATACCTAGACAATTTAAAACGTCTCCATTTCTCCAATTATTAGATTTGCGAAATCAAGCAACCGTCGAGAAGCGACGAAACCGAGACCCAATATATTATTGGCAAGAGTTACTAGACCTTACTACTATCTGGAGGGTTAAAATCTCTTTATGTTTTTGAACTTGACACTTCAGTTGAGTTACTTGAAAAAAACACTCCCTTCCACACACTGAGAAAAAGTTGAAAAATGAAAAGAATGGGCTAATTACCAGTCACCTACAAGAAGCAAGGGGACATGTTTTTGATGAAAATGAAATGACACTAGTTTTACACTCGCTTTTAACATTGTTTAAAAAGACTTAATTTCAACTCAGTCAAAAATACTCACACATCTAAATCTTTGCCGTTATACCCTATTATTTTAAGTATTTGTGTTTGTTCTCTGTAAAGATTGTCACAAATAAATGCTAAAATTAGAAATATATAAGCTCATGGGAGAAAAACTTGTCAGTTTATATAAACTGTAAGTTTATGTCATCGACACTGTGTAGCAAAACGTTTGTTTGACTGACTATTTTACCTGAGAATAAAATTTTCTTAAATGAAACAAAATGGGATGAGATTAGAAAATAAAACTCCAAGGAAAATAACAAACATGGACCGAAAAACCGAGCTCAAAAGACTCTTGTAAAGTTAGCAGTAGCTAAAAGTTAAATGAGTTGCATGGTCAACACTGCAAGAGAAACAATATCTTGCAAAACAGCAAAGTTTTGTCAACAAAAATATACTGTCACATAAATAGATATAAATATACTCGCCTCTTTGGAGAATAAACAGTCCTTTTGTTCCATTGCTGATTTTTTCGTTCGTTTTAAAACGTTAAGTGAGCGAAAAGTTTCACTGCAAGAGGAAAAATCCAACGTTTCGTCGTGTCGAAACAGAGAGTAAAAATGATTTTTCTTCGGCCGCTCTTCATGATGTGGCGTTTCCGCCGCTATTCGCCTTTCTCTTTTTCCCGCTGTTGGAAGGCAAAATTGGACGAGATTAGAATATAACTCCAAGGGAAATAATGAACATGGACCAATAAAATTACCTCAAAAGACTACTCTGACGTTAGCAGTAACTTTTTTTATAGCTTTATAAGCTTATAAACTGCGTGTCAACACTGCAAGAAATCAATATCTTGCAAAACAGCAAACCAGCAAAGTTTTGTCAACAAAATCACAAGAATATACTCGCCTCTTCTGAGAATAACCAGTGCTTCTATTCCATTGCTGATTTTTTCGTTCGTTTAACAAAGTTAAGTGAGCGAAACGCACCACTTCAAGAGGAAAAATCCAACGTTTCGACGCGCCAGATCGGAGTAAAAATGTTCGGATGCCGGTGACACTAAAAGCTGGAAGGGTGGAACGGCGAAATGGGGAATGGCGGAAAATCACCCCAAATTCTAAAGCGAGGAAAGGCGGAAAATCACCCCATGAGAAAATAAAACTCCCAGGGAATTAATCAACATGGACCGAAAAAAATGATCTCAAAAGACCCCTCTGAAGTTACCGGTATTTCGCAGCTTCAGCTTAAAATTAAACGGCGTGTTAACACTGCAAGAAATCAGGGGCAAGAAATCAAGATCTTGCAAGACAGCAAACCAGCAAAGTTTTGTCAACAAAATTACATGAATATACTCGCCTCTCCGGACAATAACAAGTCCTATTCATTCCATAGCTAACTTTTTTCGTTTGTTTTACAACGTCAAGTGAGCGGAACGTTTCACGTGAAGAGCAAAAATCCAAGTTTCGTCACGCAGGATCGGAGTAAAATGGTTTCACATCAAGATTCTGCCGCCGCTAGACGTCTTGCTGTTTCTCCCGCTGTCGGTCACATAAATTGACTTTGTATTTTGTTCTCTTCAAAAGATCTTTTTGTTTTCTTAATTAAAGCAGTTGGCGATGCAACTTCCCGCCAAACAAACGCGGGTCGCAGCACGGTTTCACACAGCTAAGTTTTCCTGTGGCTGCGTACGGTCGTACGTACGGGCGTACGGTCGTATGGATGGACAAAAGTGACGTCATAACCAAACCAAAATTTCTCGCATTCACGGGTTACCAAATTCTCTTAGCTATGGGGCTCCGGCGTGCGGAGCTCCGCTAAAAAACTAAAGAAATGTACTTGGATTGCTTCCAGCTTGGTTTGGAAAAGGTTTGATCTGGCAAACGCCTCCCTTTCTTCGCTGTTTCAGTACTAAACGGAATGCTCTTATAGTTTTTCTCCACTGCTCCTCGAACAATAGTTGCTTGAATATCCTGGAAATCAAATCTACGAACCGTGCTATTTTCTGGATGGCCCCAGTAAACAATTGACGTACACAAAATAAAATAAATTGGGCCTAAGTGGACTGTTGACTTAAACAACAACTAAAAACAAAAGGACGCGAGCCATGTTCTTTACGTGGCTAACCTCCGTAATTGTCCTTCTTTCGTGAAGGAAATCCATAAAACTTCTCCTTACTGCCTGTTCTAAATCAATTGAAGGTTGCAGAGTTGTTACTGTCTCCAACAACAATTGTTCCGTACTGTTATTCCATTAGCGTATGTTTTTGTGGCAGTTTACGTAATACCGGTAGTCACCGTCCATACTAAACGCTGTGAATAGTTCGAGATTTTGGGAAGTGTCTGGGGGCCGAATAGCATGAACAATGATGTGCGGGCAGGCGTACTCTACCCCCTCCCCCCGTCGCGCGTGAATCGAGCTTCTCACTTGTCTCCACTCGTCTGAAAAACGGGAAAAAATAAAAAAAAATTAAAAAAATAAATAGTTAAACAAATGAAAAATAGCATCTGTTCTCCAGGCTACTCATGAATAATTTGGAATAACGAAAAGATTGTAATCAATTGTAAAAAGTTTTCTTACAAAAGCTGGTTTGACACTATACCAGTCTTTTGGAATTTTGCAATTAAAAAGTCTCCTTTCCGATTTTTAGATAGTGAGAAAACAAAAGAAACCATTTCCACAGAAATGTATTAAACACTCTGTTAAAAGAAATCTTCGTACTGCCCACCGCTGATAAAAAGATCTTAAGATATGGTTTTTCTCACGAAACCATTCGTAAAGTGTACGAATTACCTTTCCAGATCAAAAATAGCATTGCAATAATGATGTTCTAGTATATCAATATCAATAACATTCTCACCACCCAAGCATGTCTGTTAAGCGCCTATTAAAGTATGCTTTGATACCTTCGCTAGGGAAAAATCAATTTGGTATAACTCTGCATGTGTATGTTTCAATTTGACCAAATTTGGGCAATACCCATGGGGGGAAAATATGATCCAGTTCATGACGTCATCGGACCACGTCCAATGTCACGTGACCAGAAACAGAAAAATGCATTTTAAATAAATGGCTTAAACCTTTTTTTCCGCATTTTCTGTACAATAAGAATTCAAAAGCCGTTTTGAGGAAATTTAAGCATGCGTTTCGGTTTATAATGAAATTTAAAAAAATGAGAATGGAAATTGTGCTTCTTTGACCACTTTTTTGCGCATATTTTTTGTTTTGTTTTTCATTTTGTCGCAAAACCCATGCTTGAATTCCGAGAAAACATGATGTTCTTTCAAATTGTTTTAAAGCCCAGCAATTACAATTATCTCTCGAGGAGAAAAGTTCTTTTTTCGCGGCACCAGAAGTGGTGAGCGAATTTTCAGCGGCCTGGTGCCTAAGCATTGTTGGCCAGGCTGCTCCACCGCTTGTCCCTTCCCAGTTAGCACCTTGGCCGCGCTTTGTTCGGTGTGAGTACGCAATAATTTTGCCAGTCTTCGCATCGTGGACGGTAGCTGAGCTGTTATTCGAATAGTGGCCGCGAGTCAGATAAAAGCCGTCGAACTGGATGTGCAATGATGACTTATCTCCACGTCGAACTGCTTCAGTTCTTGCTTCTTGCACGCTCCAGTCGGCGATCCTTTTTACGAACGGTGCAATCCATTCAATAATATGGATCCACTGAGTGGAACTGACGTGATCCAGACCGAGGGTCCCGAGAATTTTGTGGTAATCTTTGAAATATTACCCATTGACAAGGAATGAAAGAGCAACGAGATTACGTATTGCAGATCTTGGACGAGCTGTGGCTTTAACGACAGGAATGCTACTCTTCAAGTTAACTTCCCACATGGACTACACTCGAACTCGAACTCTTCAACTGTGTTTTGTTTTACCGAACAAAATTCGAATTCAGTGTCTTTTTCACAGTCACAGTGTTGTAGATTACTTAAATTACTGTTAACTAGGTTCTCAAGCGAGGTTGATGTTGTAAGGAGGAGTTGTTCATCACAAGTTTCGAGCTCACCATTATCAGTCAGGTTTTCTATCGAGTGGTTAGCATTTTTGATGTAAGAATGGAATTCTTGAGCTAGAGCTGCTTTCAATGATAATTTACAAGCCTCCTTGCTCACCGTCTGCTGCTCCATGCTGTCTTGGGAGAGTGGTTGCAATTTAGTGACCTCGATAGCTTCGTTTATTTGTGTTATATCTAAACAGTGGAGTTTCTCAGGTTCGGAAGGGAAGTTCACGGATTCAGATTCACAGGGTCGCACAGTTTTATCGCGAAAGACGTCAGGGAGTTTCGGAGCGGTCAAAAAGTCTGCGGACACAGAGTTTTCTTTGAAGTTTGCAGGTGATGATAGCGCAATACTATTTTCAGTTTGTGTCTCCGCGTCTTTGAGATTTCGATTCCCAACCTGACACTGAAAGTCTTGTACTGTCACTTTTTCGAGATTTCCTCATCGACATGCAGCCATCGCTGCGGCTTTCTGTTTACGCCCTTACGTGGATGACATTTTCAACCAAAACACTCAAGTTTCAAAAATAAAGGCACGACTCCACGGCATGTTGTAACCGTAAAGCAGAAAATTAATCAATAAAAATGTAAACGAAAAGTTTTTCTTGTGTTTGTTGAACCGAAGTAAACAAAGAGGCACCGGCGACTTGAATCGGCGACAGGCCGGCGCCGAAAAAAGCGCGCGAAAAATTTTGGCTGACCGGAAGTTAAATTGCACTTGTGTAGCAGCCGTGTAGCTTAGCAACGAGATACTTTACGGGGCCCTTAAGAGCCAAAATTTGTGGCAACAATGGATGCAGTCAATGCTTAACTGACATTCACTCCTTACATCACATGTTCTAATAATACGCTGCTCCTATGCTATAGCCTTTTGAAAGACTTTCCAAAGCTGTTCAGCCAATAAAACGGAACAATCCCAAACATTATCAAATATAATGATTGTATGTGGGTTTCTACAGCAGCCTACACAACGTAGAACTCTTTTTTGACAGTTTTCTCACAGTATTACTACCTTCAAATATACCTTTCAATATTTGTTTTAATATGCATTTTCGACGTGTTTTTTGTTTTGTTTTGTTTTCTAAGTTGTTGTTGTTATTTGTTTTTGTCAATGTCGTCAATTTGTGCAAATTCAATCATTTACTGACAAAAACTAAAAATGAAAAAGCATAGCTTGCAACTTAGAAACTACGAAAGTGTATTAATGTTTGTAAACTATGGTTAATAGCATAAATATAAAATGCTGTAATTTTTTTTACCTTCCATTAAAAGTTATTTATACCAATATTAAAAAAAAAGTATATGATAAAATCAGCCCTGTTGTGTTTCTAGCAAATCTCAATCATAGATCTCACTTAAGTGTTATTCTCGAAGTGTTCCGGGCATTTGGGAGCCTCTTGTTCGGTAATTAAGCTAGATGCCGACTTGTGCAAGGATTTTTTTCTTTCCGCAGATTGCTGTCAGATAATCCTATACAGTCCATTGGATCTCGGGCATTCGTTGTGCCTCAGTACCAAGATCTTTCTATGTGAGTATATGTTGGAATATGTTGAAACGTCGTTAATTCCGTTAACATTGTCCACAATGAAAACATGTTCCCAATAGTTCTGGGCCCGTAATTACTCGTGATAGAAAGAAAGCTCTTCCCTCTTGTGCAATTTTCGTTGTTGGCGCGTGAGAGTCGGTTTCAATTGACCAATAAGAGAACCTAATGTAATTTGAACTCGTGCAGCCTCCCACGGCGGTTTCCGTCAAAAGGGCCGAACGTAAGCGAAAATCAACGGCAACTGAATTTTCTTCCAATTCTCGTTATGTAAGATCCCAGTGCGATCAACATGAAAGGTGAATGTTATGGTTAAGTTATGGCGCTTATCGAAGAAGTGGATGAGAATTTTGGTGCGAGAGCAATTTCTGAGAGAAGAAGGAAGCGAGTCTCTAGCATTCCTCATTTTTCTGTATTTAAAGTTAAAAACGAAACGAAACTGCCGCCTTTAAACAGCAACAAATTCCTTCTAAATCACCAACAAGACACAAAGACAACCTGACGTTTATAAACTGAGCCTGGGTTTACTGTATTAACTGTATATATGCAAGTTCCTTAGATATCTCTGTTCATGGTCCAAAGAAAATGAGGCAATCAGTCATTACTAAATTTCACCTACTAATCCTACTTGTCCGGGGCGCCCAACGGTCCTTTTCGACAGTAGAAAGACTTTATCGCTCCAGAGGTTCGGCTTACATTGTAATAAAAAAGGTTGTGTTTTTCATCGGAAAAGACCTTTGGGATATGGAAAATTAATCGTTTTAGTCTTGAAAGGAAAACAAAAATTCGTTTAAAGTGCTGAATAAGGTAAAGTATCCCAACAGTTCGTGAATTCGGCGGAAGGAATTTGTTTTCCAAAAAAAAAATCTACCACATAAAAACTAGGCTATAAAGGTACACAAATGTGTAAATGAATGACCCAAAACAAAGTGAAGGGAAAATGAAAAAAAGGTAAGCCACATTTCAAATACTTGCCGTTAATTATAATTTTCTCAAGAAAGGTTCCGTCGCCGTTCGACTGACTAGTGGTAAGCTTGAGCGTCTCGCTTTTTTTCTCGAGAGAGCTACCCTGACTCACTCCCGCAAATTGTCTACTTTTATTTACACACACAAGTTAGAAACAATAACTCTTTGTCTCGTTTTCTAAAGAATGCATTAGAATGCTCGAATGATTAGGTGTCAACTTGAAAGCTTTTGATAAATTTAATTATTTGCCCGAGATCAGTTATAAAAACAAAGTTTCAAAGGATGTCGAATTATAAGGTTTGTCATCACCCCGTTACTCTTGTGAAAGATATTAAATAACATTTGATAAAAAGGAAAACAACACAATATCGTTTTCTTGTCGTTAGATACATGATAAGGACGGAGTTGGAATTAGTAAACTCTACATCTCTCATTGGGGCAGCTAATCTGGCTACTGAAATGTGAGTATCAAAAATCCTGCTCCGCGTTTAAACAGTAGTTTTTTTTGTTATCAAATAGTAAATAGTGATACTCTTAATTAATAGATATTCCAGTTTGACACCGTGTTTTCTAGAGGAGTTTTTGAACTTTTATAACTTTTTAAATAAATTTACCTGGACACATTTCGCTATGACAGGTCAGTTTTCACTTATTTTCATCTCGCAGTGTCAACTAAATTATGGCACGTATTATTTTTTTGCAGAAAAAGGAATCTTCCTGTTTTGAGAAACCTAGAGCAAATATGTTTGCAGTACCCTGTCACTCAACAATTCCAAATTCCAATTCGACCTGGAAACAGTGGAGAGAGGAGCCACTCCGTGGAGTCCACAGAAATTCCTATTTATTTATTTTATTTTTATTTACTTAAAAAAAAAAGAAAGAAAACCAAATGGCCTCCATTTGGACACATATCCTCATTGTACTCCTCAAAGGAAACATCTTTGACGTACCATCTTTCTCTCGGGTGCTAATGTCAAAGCCTTGATAGTCCATACGAGCCCCCTACCCCCAACCCCTTCCGAGCAGAGAATGTAAAATAATAATAATAATAATAATTAAATAAATAAGCTCGGGTAAATGACGTAATGTTTTTTTTTTCAGTTCAATTTCATGATTCAATGAACCCGTTGAAAACCAAATAGCTATGTATGTACCTTTTGCAGAACTGTAAAAAATGGAAAAATAGGTACCATGAAATTCACCCGTGCAAATGGAATAGCGCGCTGCAAAATCCAGCTGTAAGTGTTAAACTGATCATTTTCTGAATATATTATTGAACAATTCTTAGCTTGATCGATTTCAGCTAAATATTCAATTAGTTGTTTCCTTTCGTTGTGATTTGTTTGAAGTGGACTGGGGGAAGGCGAATCAAAAGATATCAACCTTTCTCAAGTGGGTAGTACAACAGCTAAGAAGAGCATGAAACAGGCTTTTGTGGCTGCCGGGTTTGGAAATACATCACTAGGAGAATACAGACTCCTTCCATGCCCATCCGGCACGGTTTTGAAGTTGGGCATTCGTACCTGCCAGGAGTGCCCAGCAGGTGAGTCTCTTCAAGTGTCTATCTTGTATAGAAGATCTTTTTAAAATCACTGTTAAGTCTTTTAACAAAGTTGTTTCCTAAGGAAGAGCTTATCATCAATGCCCACCACTGCATTAAAGCTGGCAAACAACTGATTTATTATAACTGAAGACTTTGACAAACATTCATGATAAAAATTAGCGATCAGGAAATCGACGTTTCGGCGACTTTTTGTTGTCATATATATTACGCTTTCCTTGCATATTTATTGGTAATGACGGACAAAGTGGCTTCTAAACGTCGGATTTCCTTATCGCTAATTCTCGTCTTTAAACAATTGATTAATTTAAAATCAAAAATGCTGATTCATGTATCTTTCATTCATTCATTCATTCATTCATTCATTCATTTGTTCGATATACGCTGCTGTTTTGACTATTTAAATGTGGCATCTTTCGCTGGTTGTTCATGAGTATTCCGACCTTGGATGTTTGCCCACTCCCTCGAATAATCTGTGTCCGGGTTATGGCATGTGCAATAAAGGCGCTCTGCAGAACAACCTGATCATAGGATACTGATCTAGGCAATGTGGACATACGGTTTACAGGAAAAAAAATAGGCATTTTGGAAGGGGTGTCGGGAATGTGACACATTGTCTTACTACGTATGGTTTAAAACATTTTCACTTAGCTCTGAAGGCAAATGGGGCATGGGATTCTCGAAAAAGTGATCAAAATTAAAACAACAACAACATTTTTGTTAAAAAGCATGAATTTTCAAGGTCATTTCCTTGGCACAATTCGACCTACCTACTCAGAATAAAAATAAACAAATAAATAAATAAATAAATAAATAACTAAATAAAGAGATAAATAGAGTCGAAGTCCACTTAATCAAGATTTCAGGACACAAAAGATAAATGTTCATAAAAACTACCCTTGACGGAGTGAAATGTTTATTCAAAGCGATCCAGGAAAATGCATTCGAAGAATTGTTAAGATTTATATCTTTTTAAGCTTAGGCTTCAAAATTTGATACTTAGAGAAGGCCATTTGGATGGACCAATCAGATAGGAGAACGTGACCGATTGAGGTCATGACATGGATTCTACAAGTAACCGACAACAAATTGCCTATAGAGTAAAAATTGACTATAGAGTAGACTTCCGCTATCTCCAACAAACAAGGGAAACATTTTTTTGTTCCAGACATACAAGTTTGAGATAGCCAGTTGTAACTTTACTGTAAGCCCTAGCATCCCCAGAAAATGGTTTTATTTTCAGGACAGGGGGTGTTTACTGTACTTTCTAAATCTCTCAATTTCCCCCAAAAAGGCATTTTCACTTATCTCCATGAAAAGGAAAGGAACATTCGTTTGTATTTTTGGATGGAATAAGAAACCGAGACAGTACGAGCGCTTCCAGAAACGAAGTTAGAATTTTCATGTCCGCACTTGATAAAAACAAAATAGTGGATTTTTTACAGAGATGATTTGATCATAGAATCATGCTCAATAGGGTATCATAGTTTGCGCCAAACACAGAAAATTAAAAGCATTGTGCCGTTTGGACTGTCAAATTCATACTTAATACACTGACAACCTGATATAAAACCACAAAGGATTAAGGTTTCCTGTTCTTTACTAAAGACATACCTTGCAATGTGTTAAATATGACTCATTGGATGGATGTATATTTTTAAACCAAAAAAAGATGTTTTAAAATGTACAGTTCTATCATAACGTTAATGAAAGCTTCTTCCAGTGATGCTCAATTTTTATTGAAATTGAATCTGCAAAATAATGAATGCTGTTCCGGAAAAACTTCATCTTAAAGGGACAGTATCACGCTATAATTATCAACACACTGAAAATAAAAAAAACGCTATTCCGTCGATAGCAGCCAAGATATAACGACCAAAATTAAATTAAAAGAATATTAGAATGCCAAGAAACTATCATCTGGGAGACGACCGAAATAAAGATGGGTTCAAATTTGAAAACGTCAGGCCAACCTTTTCCAATAATTTTCGCTGTCGTAACACGTTTAAAATCGGTTGTACTATATTTTAGTTCAACCTTTGCGTCAATTTTTTTTAATTAGCGATTTAGAAATTAACTGTAAGACAGTGTTTTTAAGTTTAAATTTAGTGAATTTTTGCCCGAAATCATGATATCTCCCATGAAGCTGCCCCTTTAATTTATCCAGTGTGCTTCACAAAACACATTCTTGACTCTAGCATGTTATCTTTAGAGGACAAAACTTAACGCGCGCAAGCGGTTTTTTTTTTTCGTTACACATTGAAGTGAATTTACATCTCAATGCATTAAAGTCAAATATTAAGAGTGGTTGTCAGTAACTTTCGAGAATCCGGCGACAAAAGCGAAAATTCGAATTTTTTTTTATTTGCCCCAAAAGACCCTTTTGGTGGACTATTTTCAAAAATTCAAATATACTGGTAATGAAATAACTTTTTTGAACGGGCAATTTCTCTTATTTATCATGTTAAAATATTTAGTTTGGCCCGTGAAAAGCAAGCGTGCTAGGTCGAGATGTGTGGAATGCACTTTGACACAAATCGCCATTTCAGTACTTCATGTTCCTCCTGTTACTTTGCACTTATCAATACACTTCGCGGAAGCTTTTAGATAAAAGCCAAGGTCTCTGGGTTCATTTCATGCTTTTATACACGTAAATAACTAGCTTCAAACTGAAGTGCTCCCCATATTCGCATTAGGTTATCAAATGATTCCTTTCAGGTGAAATTTTCGAGTTTGTATTGAGCAATTCAAGCGAGATGAAAGAGCCGTTCCCAGGGAAATAACTTGAAATCAGTGAAATCAATACCCTGTCTCTCATATCATGCTACACTTCCAAACTACCGTTATTATTAAGCTAGAAAATGTAAATTCTCCCTTTTTACGTGACCTAAAACAGAATTTGCCTAAAATATATCGAAAGTAAACAAATAAAGAGCTTTCGAAACCTCAATGCGGTACTTCAATACTACCCTCAAACAGAAAGCTAATCTATTTAGGAGAGTGAAGTTTTTTTTTTTCGCCATAGCACCTCTCCGTGCGGATCAAGCTAAAAAAATACGCAAGATTTGTAATGTGTTACGCTTAATCAATGCAAAAAGGACGTTCGCTCGCACCTATAAAGGCACAAAAGATCGGGCCTATAAAGAAATTCAGGACGAAATAGTGTTATTGCTAGGGCAGGTAAAGTGTTTTCATTTGAGTGAAACTGAGAGCATGAAAGAACATTTTATTTCCTTTTCTGACTTTCCCTATTTTTTTAAACAGAAACCCACTGCTATGCATTACTTGACTTTATTCCAGGAATTATGATTTACGATTGAAACTTTCCATTCGTCTTTATATGCTCTCACCACCGAAGGCCTTCGTGTGAAATGGAAAAGTCAGAAACCTTTAACTACGAAGGGAGACCGAGGAATGAACAGCAAAGAATCGTTGTCATTGTCAATGCATGTACTGTGGGTTAACCCAATCCAAGTGGAACTCGTAATTAAGTTATATCTTCAACCATGCCATATAAAAACCACTATACCACTATAAATTGAATAATCACTGGACTATGGCACACAGGTTCGAAAGATACTCTCACTGGCCTTGTCAAAGGCTGTTCGTGTGGTGGATACTCTCGAGCACGCTAGGAGGATTTAAAGGGGCAGTATCATGGGAGATCGATTGGAGATATCATGATTTTTGGCCAAAGTTCATTAAATTTAAACTTTGAACACTGTGTTAATTAATTTCACAATCGCTAATTTAAAGAAATATTAATAGTGATTCTAAGACGAAAGGCTGAACCAAAATATAGCACAACCGGCGATTTTTAGTGCGTTACAACAGCGAAATTTGAAAACGTCCGCCAGACGTTTTCAAATTTGAATCCCTCTCTATCTTGGTCATCTGGCAGCGAAAATATCCGTGGATAGTTTCTTTGCATTCTGATAGTCTTTTAATGGAATTTTGTCATTATATCTTGGCTGCTATCAACCGAATAGCGTCTTTCCGATTTTCAATGTGTTACTAAAAATAGCGTGATACTGTCCCTTTAACAATGACAACGTCAAAACTACGCAGTGACGGCCCGTAAGAGATAACCATCTTTTAGACCGGACACGAAATTCTGAGAAATACCAGTCGTGCCCTCATCCTTTAACACTAGTGCGCGCTAGAAAATAAATTAAGGTTAAACTCTTATCTTAAAATTTGATCAGCCCTTCCGTCAACAATAATGCAGGATAATGTTGGGTATTTCCAGTTAACATTTTATCCCCATCAGTGACTCATCTCAAACAGACATTAAAGCTAGTTTAACAAGTTAACCTAAAAAGATTTTTTTTTCGTTCCATTCATGGTGAACGTCCTTATTGCATTGATTAACCGTATAACACATTGCAAATCTTGCGCACCTTTTGAGCTTGATCCACAACTTTTGCGCGTTGATCCATGGCGAAAGACAAACTTCACTCTCCTAAATATATTAGCTTTTTGTTTGAGGATAGTATTGAAATACTGCATTGAGGTTTCAAAAGGTCTTAATTTGTTGACTTGATTTAAATTAATTTCGGTTTTACTTTTCCTGCCTGAATGTTATTGATGAGAATCCGGCACGGACAATACAGAGTGAATCTCACAAGAGGAAAACTACATGATTATTGTTTCAGTCCATTAAATATACCTTGCAGACCTTGACTTGCCTCAATGAATGATTTTCCAGTAATCAGAGACCCATGTATGCGCAAAGGATTTTGGGATCGCCAGGGGGCAAACATTGCTAGTCGCTAGAAAGAAATGTATGGCGATAAGTTGTTTCTTTGTCAAAAGCAGTGGTTTTGGACAAAGAGTAACGCATCTTCGCCGTGATTTTGTGAGAAGCGGAGGTGACTAATGTTTGTGCGTGGAAATTGTAAGTTTTTGTGTGGTTGATGCAATAAAATCTATCGATAAACACTCTTGCGTAAGGTTGATTGTGAAATCTACTGAATCTACATCAAGTTATTGTATTGAAAAAGTACAAACTTAGGCAGCTTAGGTGTAAATTTCAGGGGATTGACTCAATAAAGCCTTTTCAGTTGTAATTATGTGTGTCGATAATTGTCTAATCATTCTGTGGCGTAATCAAAACACAGGAGAAAAATAATAACTAAAGCTCCCACTACACAAACCTCACTATACAGAGCGGATCGATATCGGCGAAGCGATATTAACAAAAACACAAACGGACTAAAGAGGTCCTCAATTTAACGCATTGCATAGCTTTCAAATAAGCTACAATGATAAAGAAAGGATCAAAAGACAGATAGCCGTGATAAGAAACCCGACATCTAGCGACAAAAGCAAATAGCCGGGCTCAGCATCACAAAAGCCGCAAGATACACGTACACCGTTCAAATCCTATCCTTTTAATACAGTGATAAAAATTAAAAGAGAGGCTATACTGTCACCGGATGCACTGAAATGGGCCATACCAAACCTGAACCAAATGCCACAAAGTACATAAGAACGGCAGTCGCTTAACAGAAACAACAAGAGTTCTAATAAACGATACGCATAACCCAGAAATGACCTTTGAGATCAAAATACAAAACACGCGACAGTGACCATCACGCAAATCCTCCAAACCATAAATAGCATTTAATAAGAAGAAAATCAAGCTCTTAAAGAAAATTTTCGGGGGACACCGCTCTTTTCATAAATAAGAGGGTGTTCTCAAGAAGATATACCCGTGAGGGCAAAACTGAAACACGCACGTGAGCGCGAAGGCTTGTCAATCCTATATTTATACACCTCATACAGCACAGTGATCACCGCCTGGCATAGGTTGTTAATATGGACTGTTAATATCAGCTCACATACAATTACAACTGAAAAGGCTTTATTGAGTCAATCCCCTCAAATAAATACCTACGTTTGTATTATTTCGAGACTATTGGTCACCATTACTTGATGTAGATTCAGTAGATTTCACAATCAACATTTCGCATTTATCGATAGATTTCATCCCAGTTATAACACAAAATTTTACAATTTCCACGCACCAACATTAGTCTACTCCGCTTCTCACAAAATCATGACGAAAATGCGTTATTTTTTGCCCGAAATCACTGCTTTTGACGAAGAAACAACTTTACGCCATACATTTCTTTCTAGCGACAAGCAATGTTTGCCCCCTGGCGATCCCAGAATCCTGTGCGCATAACATAGGTATCTGATTACTGGAAAATCATTCATTTCTTCTTGATTTTCGCACTGTCATCACAAGGGCGAATCTTGACATTGTTTATTCCTGTGCTTTTCGCGCGCTTGTGTATCACATTTCACTTGTCACGCAATGAAAGTTATTCGCGTTGTTCAAAAATTTGAATCTCTAATATGCGGATTTTGAGACAATTTTCAGCCTTGCCTCGGGGATGTGATATCGCCAGATATAATGTGAGTAACGATTGCAGACAAGTAAGAGCATTTCTTTATATCTAGTTTCCAGTCGTGTTATCCGGTTGTGATTGAGTGAGTCAAGTAGTCAGTAACAATGTTGCACTATTCTTCAGTATTTTCGACAAACACAGAAAAACAAAAGCTTGGTTGGCAAGTGCATTTATACAGATGGACATAGAGAAGATTTTTGTTTCTACTCTTTGGTCATAAATGTATACAGAGGTAAAATAACGGACGCGTTTCATTCATGTGGCAAGTCGAGAACCGGCTGATGTTTACATTTCCCGTCGGTGCGCGATTTTTTCAGTTTTTTCTTGTGGTGGACTTTATTCGTTATATTTTAGGCAAATTCTGTTTTAGGTCACGTAAAAAGGAGAATTTACATTTTATAGCTTAACAATAACGGTAGTTTGGAAGTGTAGCATGATATGAGAGACAGGGTATTGATTTCACTGATTTCAAATTATTTCCCTGGGAACGGCTCTTTCATCTCGCTTGAACTGCTCAATACAAACTCAAAAATTTCACCTGAAAGGAATAATTTGATAACCTAATGCGAATATGGGGAGCACTCAAGTTCGAAGCTAGTTATTTACGTGTATAAAAGCATGAAATGAACACAGAGACCTTGGCTTTTATCTAAAAGCTTCCGTGAAGTGTGTTGATTAGTGCAAAGTAACAGGAGGAACATGAAGTACTGAAATGGCGATTTGTGTCAAAGTGCATTCCACACATCTCGACCTAGCGCGCTTGCTTTTCATGGGCCAAACTAAATATTTTAACATGATAAATAAGAGAAATTGCCCGTTCAAAAAAGTTATTTCATTACCAGTATATTTGTATACCCTTGATGATATGGTCATCTGCAATATGGCAAAAATCACTCTATCTAAGGAATAGCAAACATTGTATTCTTTACGTGGGCAACTTTAAATGAAAGAATGTTCAGGTGGAGATAAAATATAGTTTGGAAGCAAGCACAAGGGATGTAAAAACGATTGTGAAAGTGTCAACTCGAGAAAACGCTGCCTTGTCTTGAGCGAGAGTTTCGAAAATGTACTAATTTGCATAATTTCAATCGGGCCGTCGGCCGCGTTTTGGCCGATTTCGAACTTTCCCAATTTTTGTCAAAATAAAAATTCGCTGGAACTTTTGAATATTATTTTTGAAAATAGTCCACCAAAAGGGTCTTTTGGGGCAAATAAAAAAAAATTCGAATTTTCGCTTTTGTCGCCGGATTCTCGAAAGTTACTGACAACCGCTCTTAAGGAAAAGAAAAAGGTCTTTTACGCCACAAAATTGTAATAACATCGACGCAAACTGTAATAAAGTATTCAACGCAAAATGTAAGAACTTTTCTGACGCATAATGTAATAACTCACGAATGACGTGTATAGTATTTTGAAATCAGTATTATGTTTTAGTGTACATTCACCTATGCATAAATTGAATAACAGGAGTACAGGTTTTATTCTCCACTCTTAAAAGTTTGAGATCGGGGGACTGGTGTTTTCTTACCGTATCTACTTATTTTGGCGCTTAACAATGTGACTTTTAGGTGCTACGCTCCTTTAAAACAGTCACTTTTGGAAACGTAAATGCATAATAGACATAAAGAGACTCAGTTAAAAAACTCTGTAGATCGGACTCGGGCACAGCGAAACCTCTCTTTACGGACACCTCTTGATGGGGACACCTCTCTTTTACGGACAGTTCACTTGGTCTCTGAGTGACCGAAATCCGTCTAAGGCCTACTTCTCTAAAATTGACACCTCTATGATACGGACACTAATTCATGTTCCCGCGGTGTCCGTTTTTAAGAGGTTTGACTGTAGTTATATGAGGATGAAACCCCCTTCGTAATCTATCACCCTAGAGTTAATGTTCATGTGCTTTGAATAAGTGACCGCGTTGTTATTGAGGGCTGAGGCGCTTTTTGGAGGGCGGCGCCTATTTTTCGAGTGCCACACGAACGTGTATAATATACGATAGAAATTGTGACCATGTCGAGAGTCCCTGCAAAATGCAATATTAACACAAAATGTAATAAAGTTTTCAACGCAAAATTTAAGAACTCTTCTTTTGAATAAGCGTAGCACCAAAAAGTCACATTTTTAAGCGCCACCATAAGTAGATACCGTAAGAAAACACCAATCCTCCGATCTGAAACTTTTAAGAGTTGAGAATAAAACCTGTACACCTGTTATTCAATTTATGCATAAGTGAACGTACACTGAATCATGATACTGATTTCAAAATACCATTCACGTCATTTGTGAGTTATTACATTTTGCGTTATTACATTGTGCGTCAGAAACGTTCTTACATTTTGCGTTGATTACTTTATTACAGTTTGCGTCGATGTTATTACATTTTGCGTTAGTATTACACTTTGCGGCGTAACAGAGTCCTTTAAATTGCTTTGATTGGTTATACAAAAATGCCATGGAAGCTCAATAACTATGGTGAGCTGCTCGTTTATCGCGTACCACTTGTGTGACACTCCTACTGTTTCCCTGCTTACCCTAGAAAGCATGGTTAAGGCTTTTAAGTTTTGAATATTTTTTTGTTTAACATTTTAGGAGGTCATTATTCGGACACTGAAGCCTCTGTCAGTGAAAGTTGTTTACGATGCCCTAACGGAACTTTCGTGTCTGAGAACGATGCGCCTGGGAAGAGCGCCAGCAATTGCAAAGCCTGTCCTCAAGGTAATACCATTATCTTGCTAAAATATCCAGAGCGTTTAAAGGAGTTAAACATCTACAGCGAAACACAAGGCATGTAGTAACCTAACCCAGTCTAAGATTCCAAGCCCTGGAGAGGTTTTGGGGCATTGTCTCTTCTTTCACTTGTCCCGACGCATGGATGAAAAACCAAACGTGTCGCTGCAGAGTTTACTCATCCCTGGCCAAGAGACTCAAACGTTGGCGCTTCCTTTTCTTTCGTTTTTTCCGCTAAACAAACGAACAATTGTCCTAACGGGTAAGGATTGAAACGATTTGCAAGCATGGGCAACTTTCAACAACAACAACAACAACAACAACAACAACAACAACAACAACAAAAAACAAACAAACTGGAAACAACAAAGTAGTGCATATGAGTACACTAGTTATGTAAGGGTTATTGGCCTGGAACGAGGGGATATCTGATATATTCCCCTTGCGCCCGAGGGCACGCCACGAGGGAAATATATCACAAATCCCCGAGGGACAGGTCAATAACATGCTTATTTTTTCTGTTGGTGAGGTTTCCTTAATAGAAACAAAGACCTTAAATAGTTAAATGCTTATTTTATAACAGGTCGAAGTCTAATACACAACACTTTTTGATGACAGTTGTAGGCAGTGAGATTTCGGCTCTGAAGATGTTTTTCTCAACTGTTTTTTGAACGTTGGATTATTCACACAACAATATGTATAAACAACTGCTTTTGTCTGCTGGTATACGTCGTAAACACTGCATTCAGTACACTACACGTGGTTGAGCGGCTGTTGTTAAACTTTGGAAATAGTGTGCAGTCAGCTATCGTTCCGTGTGGAAACAACGATAAGCGGTTGTGAAGATGAAGTCTTTTTAACCAAAAACTTCCTACACTGTCTTTGCTGAGCGGATTAGTGACCGTAATCCTGCTAATGTAAAGAAAGCTAACAGTGGCACAGTACGAGTATGGAATGAGTGGCCTGTTATTAAATTAGTAGTAGTAGTAGTAGTAGTAGTAGTAGTAGTAGTAGTAGTAGTAGTAGTAGTAGTAGTAGTAGTAGTAGTAGTAGTAGTAGTAGTAGTAGTAGTAGTAGTAGAAAAAGTTATGTTCTTCATTTTTTTCTTTAATAGTAAACGATTAAGCACTCGTTGAAATTTTTGAGAACACTGAATAAGGGGAATAAGTCGAGCGGTATATGACGAGGGAGGGGGGAGATATATATTTCCCCCTCGTCCGTTGTTATCAGTTATTGTTTTCAACCCCGCCCTCCCCTTTTACAACCAAAGCCGCACCCAGCTTTTCAGACAGTTAGTAATTGACAGGGGCTATTGCATATATTCAACCGAAAAGAACAAAGGAAACCGAGCCAACCGAAAAATAAGAAATATTAATTTATACTGCGCTAAATAATTCACCTAATATTTTTGAAAATTCAAGGTGGCTCCTAAACCCCTCCTATAACATTTTTTTTGAGTGAGTTTGCAAGAAGGTGCGTATTGGCATGCTGGTTAGAATTCCATAGTAAAACGTTGGGATCATACAGCTCGTTTTTGTGTTATGCTAACCTAAGCTAAAACAAGGGATGTTTTTAACGGCTATATTTTTGTTATTGTTGCTTATTAAGTCGAACAATTATGACTATGTTTGCACCATTTACTGATAAAGAATAGCAGTACTTATCGATCAAATTATATCTGAAGAGAAAAGCTGCAAACCGTTATGAGCGACCTCAAAATCACAAACAGACATAGAAGCAAAAAGCTATACATGCATAGATAAGGAGATTAAAAACTATACTTTATTTTTCGTTAACAGGAACTGATTCTAGCTCTTTTGCTGGATTTCGAGCTTGCAAATGCCTGCAGTCGTTTTATCGGACAGATCTGTTTGGGGAATGCAAACCATGTGGTGCTGATGGTTTAGAATGCGCTGATGACTTCGCAACTTTAAAGTCTGGTTTCTGGTGGTACTGGGAAAATGAGACACACAAACATCTCTATAGAGAATTCACAAGCAATGTCCTTAATGTTACCGCTGAAGTTAATGCACACATTAATGGCTCGCTACCCAATCGGTCTTTAACTAAGTACCCACACGCTGTACCGAAACCTCATAGATGTCCTCGCCAAGAATCTTGTACTGGAGGTATAGATTCTAACTGCAGCATTGGATACAAAGGTCCGTTGTGTGAAGTTTGCAGTGATGGCTACTACAAGCAATTTAAAAGCTGCGAACTGTGCCCAACAAAAAAATGGATGATCGGGCAGCTTTCTATCTCGGCTGCAGTCATTATCATAATAATCGCTATCCTGGTATGGTCAAGCAATAAGAAAAGCAAAAAGAATGTCGGGCGTTCTTCAGTGGACATTGTTCTTGGGCGGCTCAAAATCGTTATTGGTTTTTACCAAGTAACGTTTGGACTGCTTGAAGCATTTGCATACATTGAATGGCCCCAATCTCTTGCCCTCATCGGAACATATTCCCAGGCTTTGCAGTTAAACGTGTTCCAGATTGCGCCTGTTCACTGTCTCTTTCCAGAATTGAAAATTGATGCATTTGGAGATCTTTTTTCCATACTCACGCTAAACGCTTTAGTTATCATCCTGTCGATCTGTGTTTACGGAATCAGAAAGTTATACCTCAGATTGCGTTCCACCTTGGATGACCAACAGAAAACTCTGAAAATGTCTCAGACGAAAGAGGTGATCTACAGAAACGCTTTTTTCATCCTGTATGTTACCTACCTCAGCACGTGTTTGAAAACAGCAGCCGTACTGCCTCTCGCTTGTCGTACGCTTTGCAGTGATAATGAAAAGGATGATTGTACCAGATATTTAAAGGCGGACTTTGGCATAAACTGTAATAGTTCAAGATACAATCGTTTCGTCATCGTCGGATACGTTGCCGTCGGTTACGTGCTTTTCCTGCCAGCAGCTTCATTCCTCACTCTCCTCTTGAGTCAACGAAGGTCGCTGCAAACTATCCGAAACGACGACGAAGGTGCCGGTGAAAGCTGCGACGACGACAATGAAGCAAAAAGGGCTGAATTGCTTACGGGATTACGATTCCTGTTTGAAAACTACAGGCCTTCTGCATGGTACTGGGAACTTGTTGATACAGTGCGCAAGGTTATCCTGACATCTGGTTTAATCCTAATCGGCAGTGAGAGCAGGTCCTATGCAGGAATCGCTTCCATCATGTCAGGTATCTATGCTATTGGCTTTGCCGTCAAAAAACCAGTGATAGATCCGTTCGAGAACAGGTTAATGCTAACATCTTTAGTGGTTACTTTCGTCAACTTGGGAATAGGAGCCGTGAGTAAGATTCCCAGCGAAAACATCCCTTCATCTGTGGATCATTCCGTGGATAAAATCATGTTCGAGTTACTGGTAGTTGGAGCAAATGCTTCAGTGATCCTCCTTCTAAGTGGTAAGTGCCTTTTTGTAAGTCATCTTTTTATCCAATTCAGCCTGGAAAGAGAGGGTGGGGAGACTGATCTAGAATCAGCCCGTGACGTTTAAAGTACGAACGCAAACACCACCAAACTTGCTGACTTTTCCTAAGATGTATCAGCTTACAATCTGGTATAACAGTAATTTTATCAAGTGGCTTGCTGTTACCATGCCGACAAGATATTGATAACATTGTCACCCATTATGCTTTGCACTCCTCGACGGGGAAATCTACCGTTCTCTCTGATATAAAAATTCAAGGTTTTTTTGTTTTTGTTTATTTATTTATTTATTTATTTATTTGTTTAATTTTTACACGGTGGAATGAAATTCTGCTGTATCTTGCCTTATACAACACGTTCTGGATTTAATTCACAACTACACACTTTTAATTTACCAGTGGTTTTATTTGATGGATTCATTCATCATTGGAACATCTTCTTGGATACCCGTGTGTAGACACGATGGCCCGTTGCTAGGCAACTTTTCTGCGCGACGCTGTTCTGGTCATGTGATGTGTTTGTTTCTAAAATGGCATCCGTGATAATAATTTATGTAGATATATTCGCCTGACGTTGTTCCAGGCCAATATTCTCATTGTTCGTTTGTCATTTGAATTTACATAAATTATAACTCTTTCTCTGCGTGAAAATCTAACGGGGAGGGGCTCAAGGCTGTTGTGTCTCCCGAGTATCCCCTAGCCAGGGTAGGGACATGGCAGAACACAGGCCAAGGCACAAAAAGAATAACTGGGTTGGCTAAGCTGGTGGCTTTTGATCTGCTTAGCTTCGAACCTATGGCTTTCCCGATCTCCTTCAAGTACGAATCAATCAGTGGATCACACATTTCCAATTTGTTTCCGATCACCTCCTCTAAAAGCGAATCCATGTTTGTCATACCGTAATTCGGCTTGTTCTTTGCGCTCCTCACCGACTTAATCCAACTTCTTTCAATGGAGAACTTCATTTCGATTATTGACGTATTCCAAAATGTTGCTCGTCTCTCGGTAGCTGTGGAACGTCCCCTTAAATCCAGCAAAGAACTTTCGTTCTTGTCACTCGCTTTGTCATTGTTGTATGTTTTGGTGGTACATATCGCTGCGATTGACGAGCCCGCACAAGTGGGAGAAAAATACCAGCAACAGGCCATCGTGTGAGGAAATGATATTTCTTAGTTTGTAGGGCTTTTCAAACCTATTCGCTGACATTTTACTCCATTAAGCGTGTTCGAAGTCCCGGTAGTCTGTCGACGGACTACATACAGCCCGCTAGGTCGTGTATTATTTTATTGACTTTATTCTTGACGGTACATTGTGAAGATTTACGTTTGCAATCGACCTCATTTGTGTCAAATTTTACCCTAAAAGGGCGTAAATGAAATCCGGAACATGGAACATTCCGGAACATTCCGGAGCATTGAATAGAACGAAATAACTAAAGGGAAAAAATAGAAAGGATATATGAATACTGAAAAAGAGAGAAAAATTATAAAATACATAAAATAAATCAGCTTAACTAGAATAAAAAGTCAAATTGTCGTACCAACTAACACAACAGCTTGCAACAAAATCTAACAGCCTGAATGATACTAATTAGACGACCCAAGGGAGGTTTCCTGCCCTATCACTACACAGATGTCAACAATAACAATAGTTAAAACTATCACGAGCTTAAACGAGCCAAACCAAACCCAGCTGAAATGGCCTATATGGCATCAAAAACACCATCGTTAAACACACAGAATAAGAGGTCATATTCAAAATGAGGAGATTTTCAAATATTAAACATACGATTGATGAATAAAAGGCTCTATCAAATCCGTCTTGACCAGATACAAAAACACCGGTATAGCACAGGCCTTGATAACACCAATTTTACTCTGAAAGACATACTCGTGCAAGCTCAATCTGTATTCATATAATGTAAGCGGATCAGTATCTTCAAGAGGAACAATCTTTTTATACAGATATTTTTCTTTTATTGTAGTTAATCTGATTTATGGTTTTTTTTTTTCATAACTAAGCTTTTCAAAGTTTTTGTTTTCAAATATATTTTTTCTATTTTTTTGTTAATTTATTTCGTTCTATTTCATGTTTCGGGATGTTCTGAGATGTTCCGGAATATCCCATGTTCCAGATTTTAAAGAAACTCCCAATAAAACCCATTTAACACCGATTTCATTGATACGCGACCCTCGAATAAAAACTCCCGCGAGCATTTGGCCATTCGCTTCCGTCAATCATGCGCTCCTAATATGGTGTTATAGGAATGCCGCCCTTGTATTCAAAAATATGGCGGCCACTTTGTAGCCTGTTCGTTCGACATGGTTGCTTCTTCTTCTTCAAGTTTACGTTAGCGACTGGTGTTTTGCTCGTGCAGGGGTTGAGCGCGATCGCTATAGCAAGACTTCTGAAAGTGGGGTTGACATTTGTGAAGAAAATTCGGAAAAATACAGAAATACCTCCACGGTTGATTTCACAGCCCGGACGGGAAAAGCAAGCCAAATGGACGGTAGGTGAAAAAAGAATCGCATAAATCGGCATAAATAAACGACCATGCAGTAGATGACATTGATCACCTTTTATCATTTACAGCACATGACGTATTGTTTATAAGGAGAGTAATTGAGCAATATCCAGGAGTGTACGAAGATGAAAATATACAGGGATGGCTCAGTTCAGTACGCAAGAGGAAAGACAGTCAGAGCGGTGGCTTTTTATCAATCGATGCTCAACCCCTGCACGAGCAAATACACCACTCGCTAACGTAAACGTGAAGATTAAGAAGGAACCATGTCGAACGTACAGGCTACAAATTGGCGGCCATATTTTTGAAAACAAGAGCGGCATTCCTATAACACCATATAAAGAGCGCAGGATTGACGGAAGTAAATCGCCAAATGTTCGCGGGATTTTTTATTCGAGGGTCGCGTATCAATGAAATCGGTGGTAAAAGGTTTTAGTTTATGGGGTCATGGCTTGCAGTGTAACGGGATGTAAATTGTTATTGTCTTATCATGTACGAATTCGGTCACGCAATTTATTCAACCGAACGTTGTATTTATGCGTACCCCTCGATGCCATTTCTTCATGTGGTCTATGGCCATGGAAAACTAGGATACCCAGTAAAACATGGTTTTAAGTATTCGATATTCATACAAATATTGAATAATATAAAATATTCCATAAATATTTGCATCGTGTCATGTATCGAGGGTTGAGAACACAAATACCATACTAATGCAAGTTCTACTGTTGATCTTTCTCACACGTTGATGGCAAATTTAGACCGTAAAACAACATCAAAGCCGTGGTTGACTAGGATCCATTAAGGTGGCTTACTACAGGTGTTGCACTACGCTAGTGTAATATGCGCGTTCTCCCAACCCGAAAGGAACACACGCGTGCAAAGTGATGCGAGCTCGCGACCACGCAAGCAAAAATAACAAAATGGCGGCTCGCGGAAAAAACAATTTTACCACATACCGAGTAGGTTTCAGCGGTGTGCCAAGTAGCTAAATTATGTTTGGGCTTGAAAACTGATAAAACGAGCTTTCTAATGGTTGCTGGTCCTTAACAGCCTTGAAGCCTTTGCAGAGCTGCGGAAAATCCCTGAACACGAAGGTAGCATGCGCTCACCAGTTGGAGCGCGCGCGCACGCTGCAACCCAGGTTTTCCCAGAAACAAGCATGCGCAATGGCTTTCCTACCGTAGATTGCGAAAACCATTTTTTCTCGCTAAATTTCTACAAATCTAGCCGTACAACCTACATTCAAATATTTGCTATATTTTAGGAAGTTTCAAATAAGTCAAAATTTCAAAATTTTGTCATTTGCCAAATTTCTACCTGATATAGGTTCGTGCTCTTACCTACAACTACGTATTTTTGCCCACTTTTCAAATCCTGAAATTTTAGAGTAGGGTTACCGTAGTACGGCCAGATTTAGAGCCAGACAACTCTAACAAGTGTAATTCCCAGGCCCCCACTTAAGACTATTTTACACTTTTTGAGCATGACAAATTTTATTTCTGATTATTGTGCTAAAAAATCCTAAACAACTCCTGCTAGCGTTCTTCTTAAGTTTGATTCAAGGCCGTCTTTTACCTTAGAAAACTGTAGTAAGCCACCTTAAGTCTGTTCAGTCTAGTCCTTCTAATTTCGTGCGCTTAACTATAAATACAGCAAATACAGTTTCTCTTTCTTATCCTTACGGATGCATACTATCTCTTCTTTGATACAAACGATATATGTGCAAAGACGGCATTCTGTTAAGCCATTTCTCATTAGCTAATCCGACAGCGCCGGGTATCATCCGAACATTTATAAATAACTTTCAAGTGATTCCAATCTCTTCTGAGACTTTACGAACACTGTATAGCATCATCTAACGATCACAAGACCTCTAGACAAAACTGAGGAGCTACAAGTCATCATCGTTAGCCTCTTATTCCCCATGTATTAACTACACTGTAATTGGGTAGTTGTTTCCCAATAAAAATCTACAATGGCTATACTCAAACAAAGGTTAGGCATCTCAAACAGGTAACATTTGATGAATGTTTCATAGCTATCAGCTAAAAAAAAATAAACTTTGCCACTTCTCAGCGGACAGTTCAAATTTTGGCCAATCCTCAGTTACTGTGTTTTCAAAAAGTAACACAAATTTCCCTGGGACATGATGTCTTTAAGGAATAGGCCTTTTGCAACAGTTGATCACGTGACCAAAAATTGGCAAACTTGCCAATAGCTGCAGCTATATGAATTACAGAAATGCAAAGAGCATGGTTTTTTTTAGCTACATTGTAGAACACCAATTTTCAGGCCCCAGTTGTTCAAAGGCCGGATAACTTTATCCGCTGGATAAGGCACTATTCAGTGTCTAAACTATACTTCACGTTAAATGTTGAACAAGGTTTTAGTACACTCCCAAACTTAACTGTGGTTGGAGTGTGCATATTCGCTTGTACAAGAAGAAATACTGAAATATTTGCACAGATTAAAACTGTCGGATAGTGCCTTATCCACAGGATAAAGTTATCCGGCCTTTGAACAACTGGAGCCAGACCAATAACCTTTAAGGCTGAGATTTCAGGACGATTTGAATGTTGGAAAAATTGTGAGGTTTTGTATGGAAGCGATAACGGCCATTACAATTTAAGTAATTTAGTTTATTTTGTCTTTTCAGTCCAGTACATTATCTATATTTATCGTTACGTCAAAGAATGGCGCAAAAATCCAAAATGGTCCCTATCTTGTTGCCTCGCCCTGTTGTTACCTTTGAATGAACTTCAGGGCGAAATTCGAGGATTGGCTGGGACTAACGTTCTTAAGCAACAACTTCAGACAGGTAGAATTGACATGCCGTCCATGACAACCGCCATAAAAGACAGCGGCGTGGTCAACTTCACCCTCGAAGAAGAGGAAGAATCAACTGAGAGTCCTTCAAGGAAAGAAGACGAAGAACGGCCCGGCAAGGTCGAATCCCACACTGATGTGACCGTCGTTACTATTCACACCGCTAAACCAACAAAATCATACGATACTAAACTCTGAGCAAATGATACGCAATCAACGTTGTAACTGCTTTGTTGTGGTGGTGATTGTGCTTGCTTTTTGTTTGTTCGTTATTTTTATTTTGTTTTCTTTTACTTTTTTATGTTCTTTTCTATTCACTTGCGCAAAAAGAAACGCAGCCTTCAGTTTTTAAATATAATTTATAGGATAGAAGTGTAAAACGTGATCCAGGCGTCACTCCACTCTGAAATAATTGTATGATTTAAGTACGTAGAAAGAGCGGGGTCTAGATTACATTGCCAACGCTGTTAAAAAAAATCAATCCGAGAGACATAGATACCTATTAACTGCTGCTGTTCTGAATTACGAGTTAGTGAGTGAAGTCCAAGTGAAATAATTTCAATAATCAATTAAGTGAATCATAATTATTTCTAACTAGTACAATTATGATTACTGATCCATTAGTTTATGAGTAGACAGAAATTAAGCTATGATCCAACAGGATGAATGACTTTAATAGCAGCGAATCCCAATAAATAACAAAGGGAAATGCAAACATTAGGGGATAATAAATATACCTTCTCTGTGGCATGCTAATTAGTGAGTTATGGGATGCTACCTTCCATAAGAGTAAATCGCCAGAAAAATGGCTCATAACAAGAAAGATTTAGTAGATAACATAAAAGAAAATATTTAGTAGATAACATAAAAAAAATGGTTTAGTAGCTAGGAAAGATTTAGTAGATAATATAAAAAGAAAAGATTTAGTAGATAACATAAAATAAAAAAGATTTGGTAGATTACATAAAAGAAAGGATTTATTAGATAACATAAAAACAAAAGATTTAGTAGATAACATTAAAAGAAAAGATTTGGTAGATAACATAAAAAGGAAAGTTTAGTAGATAACATTAAAAGAAAAGATGTGGCAGATAACATAAAGGAAAGATTTAGTAGATAGCCTTAAAAGAAAAGATTTGGTATAGATAACTTTAAAAGGAAAGATTTAGTAGATAACATAAAAAGGAAAGATTTAGTAAATAACATTAAAAGAAAAGATTTGGTAAAGATAACTTTAAAGGAAAGATTTAGTAGATAACATAAAAAGGAAAGATTTAGTAGATAACATAAAAAGAAAAGATTTAGTAGCTATGAAAGATATAGTAGATAACATAAAAAGGAAAGATTTAGTAGATAACATAAAAAGAAAAGATTTAGTAGATAACATAAAAAGGAAAGATTTAGTAGATAACATTAAAAGAAAAGATTTAGTAGCTATGAAAGATATAGTAGATAACATAAAAAGAAAAAATTTTGTAGATAACATTAAAAGAGAAGATTTGGTAGATAACATAAAAAGGAAAGATTTAGTAGATAACATAAAAAGAAAAGATTTAGTAGATAACATTAAAAGAAACGACTTTTAATTAGTAGATAACATTAAAGAAAAGATTTAGGAGATAACATGAAAAAAAAAAGAATTTAGTAGATGAAAAAAGAAAAGTTTAGTAGCTAGGAAAGATTTAGTAGATAACATAACAAGAACAGATTTAGTAGATAGCATGAAAAGAAAAGCTTTAGTAGGTAAAATAAAAAAAAAGGAAAGATTCAGTAGATAAATTCAGTAAAAAAAAAACGCTTAAGTTCGTTGATTCACGTAATTTATCAACTAAAGTGAATACTGATTCGTTTAGACACAGGTCAGACTGCATCCTTAATGTTGCCAGGGAAACGATACGGTGTAGAAGAGAAAATAGGGACCTCAGCAGAGACGACGACGACACCAACGAAAGCGGAACTTAAAAATTACATTAGTGTTTTCTGAAAAAACTCGTGATGTTGTGTAATGTGGCCGGACTATAGGAGCTAACTTCGTGCGGGCGGTTTTAAAGTTCAGAAAGAGAAAAGAAAATTAATCATCAAGACATGCGTTCACGTTCTCCATAAAACTTTAAATTTGGTCATTTCACGGTGTTGTTTTGCAGAAGAAGGCAAAGAAATGTACGAAAGTGTATAATGCACGTTCAACGTTTTTTCTAATTAAGACTATTTTCTGACGTTCTCGTTTCTGACGTTCTCGTTGACGTCGTCGTCGTCGGTACTTAATCTCCCCATTAATAGATAACTTAGGTGGCCATTTGCTTATTGTAGGTGTTTGTTTACCCTAAAGCCACAATATAAAATAAGGACAGTTTTGACCTATTTCTTGATACGTATTAAGTGATTTGTAGACTGATAGAAACAAGACGGTACAAAACATATTGCCGTGAGTGATTAGTAGTTAAACATCCAATGAAGTTGCTTTTTTTGAAGCGAGCCACTGTGACTACCTACAGAAACGGACGCTAAATGAGGTTCATGGCTAAGGAGTTTTTCTTAGGAAACGTACAAGGGGCACTTATGCGCCAATACGTATGTTTCCTGCAGAAACGGAGGGAGAACTTACCATAAGCAAAATTGCATCTTCAACTGATAGTGTTAATGGACTCATTTTAATTTGTGTCCAGTCGTTGGAATTGGGTACTAATTATGCAGTAAAATGTTTCAATCCACCAAAATAGCCTGAACGTATTGCCCGTATTATGAATTTGCCGGTCATATAAAGGGAGAGTTTACATGTTCATTTCGTCTTACTGGGACCAAGTTAACTATCCGTAATATCCCGCCTGGCATACAGAGGTGTCCGTATTATGTCAGGTTTTCAAGGCAGAGGCTCTACTGTAGGAATTAATAAGCATTTAACAGTTCGTGAAGACTGTGTTAATAACTCGATTACTCATTAAAAAGCTCAGGTTCTTAAGAAATTCCAACTAACATGTCATTTGCAAACGTGGCGGAACAATTGGGTTTTTGTAATTCAGTCATTCTGATCAGCTATCCGTTTATTGGCTGGATTACTTTTGAAATGCCTCCTAGAAACCCTATTTCGGCGTTTGTTCCGTTGTCAAGCATGTTTGTTGGAGCGTGTAAAAAAGGCTCAATTAAAGGTTTTAAGATAACATTTGGTAATATAATTGTAGAAACTTAAAAAAAAGATAACGTTTGTCCAGTTACCAACCATGCTTGCCGGAGTGTGTACAAAAGGCTCCATTAATACTTTTTAGTTAACATTTGGTAATATAACTGTAGAAATTAAAAAAGGAAACGTTTGCCCAGTTACCATGCATGCTTGTTGGAGCGTATACAAAAAGCTCCATTAATACTTTTTAGGTAACATTTGGTAATATAACTGTAGAAATTAAAGAAGGAAACGTTTTCCCAGTTACCATGCATGCTTGCTGGAGCGTATACAAAAGGCTCCAGTAATGTTTTTTACATAACATTTAGTAATATAACTGTAGAGCTTAAAGAAGAAAACGTTGGCCCAGTTACCATGCATGCTTGTTGGAGCGTGTACAAAAGGCTCCATTAATACTTTTTAGGTAACATTTGGTAATATAACTGAAGGAACTTAAAGAAGATAATTTGTAAAATAAGAGAAGCCTTAAATAAAGCCGGTGAACCTGAAGCTGCAATATTCATATGAAAAGTCTTTGTGTGTAGAGACTGGTTTTGACGTCTCCTTGTCATGGCTGGGAAACTGAAATCAGTCGACATGGCGACCAAGTGCTTTCACCTCGTTACTTCTTCTTACAACGAACGATAACCGAACATAACAGTGTCCTTTAGATGGGAGGAAGGAGCAGGTCAAATTCAGTGGAAGAGATTACTCCGGGGGTTCCTTCTTTGGATCTACCGTTTGCTATTTTTGTCAATCTATGTTCGTGTTATTTTCAAGAGGCAGGAAGCTTCACAACGCATTAGAACAATTAATTGATGCCTCGCCTTAGTTTTTGTCGTTGTTAGTTTGCTCCTGAATTAAACTTGTATTCTCTTTTAATTACATCTGTGTAATGGCAACTCTTCTCGTCAGTTTTGTTTGTTTTGTACGCTACGAAAAAAATAATTTGTTTGTTTCGGCTTGCTTACGGTGACTGTTTTACTGACATTTTTTTTACGAAATCCTTGATGGTTGTAAGAAAATTTTGCCTTCCAAGCGTAATCGCAACGGTTCCTTATAGATTAAGGATTAATCTTTACTTGTAATTTCAAAGTCTTCGCAAATTGTCCCTGTCGCGCATTTTGGGAAGCTTTTAAAATGAGCTTGAAAATTAATCCTTAATTATACTCGGCCTCGTAAGAATAATACTTAACAATTATTCGAAGAGCGCGTTGGATATGAGATAGGATACGAGGCGCGAAGCGCCGAGTTGGCTATAACCAATCTCATATCCAACAAGCGCGAATGGAATAATTGTTTTATTAAATTCTCCGCGTTTGGATATTTCTGTTGAAGTTCGCTGAATTTAATTTAAGGAAAAATTTCTTTCAACTTAAAACGACCCGATGTTGAAGCAACTTTCGACCAAAGCGACAACATTATGATCACATGACACACGCAGCTCTTTGCAAACGGAGTTGAATGAAAAGATCGAAAGCGAAGTAGATCAGACACACCCGGACATGTACGAGTTACAACCTTTCTGATATAAGCATTTAAGTGCTTTTGAAGTTCCAGCTCATCGAGAAGCGTAATAGTGAACATTTGAGCAAATGTTTTGCTGTGTGGTGCCCAGCGAAGGAAGGGATCAAGGACGGCTTTTTTATGCTGAACTGAATTCCTCGTAGACGTTTTAAAACACTCTTTTCTCTTTCTGAACTTTAAAACCGCCTCCACGAAGTTAGCTCCTATTCTTGGTTTTCAAATGACGTCATAAAAAAACTGAAATTCATAACTAAACACAATTTTGGGTTTTTATCTTCATCTCATATAAGAAAATCTAAATTTCCATCGGCTTCCTTGTTTTCAGCAGGATAGCATTCTTTGTTTTGAAAATAGAGCAGTTTGAATTTTAGATTTTTGCGCAGTGCGTGACAGAAGGATTGCTGCTCTAAACATGTCACGTACATGAAAACATCGATTTGCCTCGTGTTTTTTTTAGGTCTGATCAGCTAACATGTAATAGAAGCGTTAATGTCAATGTGTGAAAGTTCAGCAGAGAGAAGAAAGGCTTTGAAATAGCCAAGGTAAATTCCAGATGTTTTTGCTGGTTTCCGGCGGCCATGTTGGTGCCCATCAGACGGGGCACCAACATAGCGTCCCATACTAAACTCTGTAATTTTCCGTGGTACATTTTCTCGAATAACTCGATTAGGAGATATCGCACAGCCCTGTGGCTTTCACACGTTGTTTATGTATCGCTCTTCTACAACATATCAATTTCTTGACTTTATCTATTGAATGGTTGAGGATTTTATTTTTTTACTTGCGCGACGATGTGTGAGGTGAAAACCACCCATAGTCCGGCCACATTACACAACATCACTTTTTTTTTCTTCAGAAGACATTAATGCAATTTTTAAGGTCCGCTTTCGTTGCCATCGTCGTCGTCTCTGCTGAGGTCCCTATTTCCTCTTCTACACCGTATTGTTTGCCTGGCAACACTAAGGCAAGTCCAAGTGTACGAGGTACAACCGCGCTAAGACAAGCATTCAGCCGTGAAGCGCAAGAGCGCGGCATTTGCGCAAATGTTATGCTGAGTGGTGCCGAGCGACGGAAACGAACATTATGGCCGTCGCTCGTACGGATTTCATAGTCGAACTTTTGTAACTGGAGTCCTCGTAAACGCATAGAAACATAAAGGTAGGCATTAACCTCTTCTTGAGAAGTTTCTTCGATCGGTTTCAACCTCTTACCGCCAGGATCCTGAATTTTTTGAAGGTGACCGATTGTTATTGTTGTTGTTGTTGTTGTTATGTGCCTAAATCGTAAAATCGTGCAATTTTTCTGATTTTTAAGAAAACTTCAGAGATACATACCATTAAATAGTGTCATACCGAACTTTGTGGCTTTAATTGTTGTTATATTGCGATGGCATTTTCTGGCATTTCTTTCTTTTCTTTTTTTTTTTCTCCATTTTTCCAAAGAAACTTTCGCTTCCCGCCGAAAAAAACATTAGCTTAGCAACACCTGGGGCAATCGTTTTCCACATAAGGTCAAACTAAGGTATATGGGCTGATAACTGGGATTTAGTGAACTAATCAGAACGCTGGAAATGCATTATCCGAGGCTGAGAATTTAATAATACGTGTTATACAGGGGAGTAAGGAAAACCATTTTAGTTGAACTGACATTCTAAGCTACATGGTTATGTTTGAGTGGGTGGGGGGGGGGGGGGGGGGGTAAAAAAAATATCAAAATATTATGTATACTGTAGGTCAATATCGGGATCGGCTATTTTTTTACTTAAGGCCCGTTTTCAACATTTGCCCAACATTCGTTTAACAAAAAAAAGATAAAAGGATGTTTGGTAAATATTGAATGAATGAAGTGTTCAAACTGTCGATTCTAAAGCTTGAATAACGCTTAATTCAAATTTCATTTAAACAAATGAAAAAGCTGGCCCACCTCTGGTGTATTAGTCTGTGTTTGGGGATTATTTTACCGTTACGGGCATTCTTTAAAATCACTGTTATTCCACTCATAAGACGGAGTCAAGGTAACACACTTGGATTTCGACCGTTAGCTCGTGTAGTCCGCTCAGAGGCGGTTTGCGCCTCGAAAATCCATCCCAGCGGCGAATTCTGATTCACAGTAAAGCCCCATGATTTACGAACCTTGGTGAATGCTTCGTCATCCCAAATCTCCTCACACTTGGCTGGCAATGGGCATTTTCTGCTTCCGATTCCACGATCGCTTCTTTTCTTCGAGAGCTGTTGATTTTGAAAATGGATACGGGGCTTGAGTCCGAGGTCAAATTAACTCTTCCCCATGTGGTACTGTCATTTCATGTACAGCATTTACCCCATCCCCACAGCGACATCTCGGCCAGCTCCATTATTATGAGCGACCAATGGCAAGGCGAGGCGACGAGATATCAACAGACAGCAAAATTTGAATATCCTGTGGGTTTTTCTCCAGCTACAAAACATGTCATCAAAGGTGAAGAGACCACTCGAAAATGACCGTGATATCTCCGTCTTATGAAGGGAATAACAGTGATTTGAAAGAATGCCCGTAACGGTAAAATAGTCCCCAAACGCACAAGAATACACCAGAGGTGAGTCAGTTTTATTTATTTTATTGAATGACAGTCAAATTTAGCGTTATTTAAACTTCAGAATCGACAGTATTTTATTTCCCATATAAAGTCGTATAACGCGTTTAAATTCTCAAAGGCTGCTTGTAACCCAATACCGCATGCACCCAAAAGGTCACCGTCCCACTAGTAATTAATTATTACACGCTCTCCAGTAATGACGCGAGCTTGGAGCACCTATGCTGTCACTTACTCGATGGTCGTCTTCCTATCATCACTTCATCGTAGCCTTCCACGCAGTCGTTTTTAGGGGACTCGTATTACCTCCTCCCCACAAGGAGGTAATACGAATCCCCTAAAACACGACTGCGTGGGAGGCTACACTTCATCCTTGTGATGAATTCCCTTACAAGAGCATAGTTCACTGAATTAAGAGCAGTTTCGTGTCCCATAAATATTTCACTCAATCAATGTTGCTCCTACTGAAATCTAAGTAAACGTCAAGAAAAGGAGAACACAGGAAAACCACTCCTTGTTGCTTGGCAGTGATCTTTAAAGGGGAAGTATCACGAAAATTTTACGTCATTTCAAAACCAGAAAATGCTTATCTAACAACAAAAACCAAAAAATTATCTAGTTTTGTCATAAATTATCACCCCAGTGCAAAACAACTGTCGATTAGTGTCTCTGGCCAGAGACATAGTAGGTCGGAATGAATTGAAACTTGAAAAATGTTAGGCTAATGTTTTTCAAGTTTTCGCATTTTTGTACTTCCAAAATGCGCTAGAACAGAGTACGAGTTGTTCCTGTCAAGTATTGAGTTGATTTCTCTCCTCTCGTTGTTCTAGAATTATTTTGTAGCAAAGTGAAGGTCTTATTTCACAATTATTAACAAAAGAGGTCAAAACTCCCCATGATTTTAAGGGCATAATTAAGCTCTGTGTGTTTATAACTGCATGGGAGCCGGGCGGTGCGAACGAAACTGCCCCGAAACAAATTGTTAAAAAATTAGTTTATCCACGAATATTTTTCCTATTAAAACGGTTGAAATATGTTTGTAGAGCTTGAAACACCGAAATGAGACAAGAAAGTCCACAAGGATTCCGATACTTCACTGGTTTATTTGCTTGTCTCGATTTTCACAACGTTCACTAAATTGGTTCCATTGCGATTGAAAACGGTGCTCTGCGCGGCGAAGGCGCGCGCGCGGAGCGCTATAGCCAAGAGAAATTAATAAGCCCATCAATACGAGAAATGACGTCACTTCCGTCCGTCCGTACGCAGCACTACAGGAAAACTCAAGTGTGTGAAGCTGTGTTGTTTTAGGAAAATTTTGCACTCTATAATAAACGCGTCATCGCGATGAGTCCTCGTACAATTAAGGATTAATTTGCGAAAACTTTTAAAATACGCGTGAAAATTAATCCTTAATTCTACTCGGCTTCATGCAATTACATATACATATTAGCTTTCTCACACACTGACTTGTCAAAACTATTTTGATACAAAACTATATTAATCTCGTTTACTTAACTAAGAGAACTGGTCATAACAAGTTTGCTCGAAGATCCACCTTGTCTGGAGTAGGGGCTATAGAACACATCAGCTATTCTGTGAACATTACCAACACAATTTTACTGGCTTTAAGATTTGAGTTGACACAGAAATATTTAGCTAGCAAGAGTCACCATTGCTAGATAAACAAGAAAAATGAGGTTCTAATCTCATCGTTATTTTTACTGCTAAGTAGAGGAGTGGCTATGCAATAAAGAGACTATCTTTTGAGGTTGAGAAAGGGGAGTGCAGGCAGAGGCCACCATTTATTTTGGGGTCTGGTCTTCCTTAATGCTGTTCTTATCTTATCCGCAATTTTAAACGTGACTCATCCAAACTAATCATATAATTTCAACAATGCACAGCCTCCAACAACTCAAAGTTCAACACCAATTCTGCTAACTCGAACTACTTTTGTTTCCCTTCTGACTTGAAGTCAACGGGATTCTACTTTGACTCGAAAGCTTGCTATGACAAATTTTCATTAATCATGCTGTGTTTAAGCTCAATGTGAACGCCGCCAAAATTGTTGCCTCCAACAAAATCGTTTTTGATTGTGAGTATTCTTCTTTTTCCCAGGGATGGTTAAGTGGAGCGCGCGCGCACAGAAAAAAAAAAGCCTTGCCTCGTGGGAAGCAATCTACACGCTGGGTCGCTTTACTATCGCCAAGAAAGAGCAAGGGTCTACTCGCAAACTAAATCATCGAGCTAAATTGCCTGATCACAGAGCATTCAACCAACATACGTTGGTCCAGCATAATGGGGAGCAGAGTGCTAAACATTCTTACATCGAAAATGCACAGAAATGTTGGAACATTTAGCTGGGGTTTCAAACACACTAACGACAATGCTGTCAGGGAATTATTTATTTATTTTCGCAAGTCTTCCGACGGTACATGTTATATCGAGGAAAATCGAAAGAATCTACTTTGCAGTACAATAATGACTCGTAGGTAATTTTGGCCCGTGTTTCTGAGGCGTAAATGAGTCTTACTCAAAACCCAACCAGCAATACGTCTCCTGCTACTGATTTTCAAGTACCATTGGTTGATTAGAAAAAAAAAAAAGAAGAAAAGAAAAGAAAAGTCCGGCTAAAGACGAGACACTATAATTTATAAAACAAAGACTAAATTTGAAGATAGCTACTGCCCATAAAGATCCGTAAGAAAGGCAAGTTTTGATATCATAATGTCAAAACAAGCTGCTTAGAATGTCGGCTACTTAGCCTACATACAAACTCTCCTTCCCTTAAAGTTGCCCGCAGAGATGTTAACTCGCCCAAAATGTCAAAATAATTATGCCCGTATAAAAGAGGTACCTGTCTTTAAATAAACAGATGCAATAATGCGACACTCTCAAAAAAGGTAAATAGTGACTTGTATGTAAAATTGGAGCCATGGCATGGGCGACTTAACTCCACTAAGGAAGAATTGCCATGTAGGAGAAGTAACCGGTCACTATGTCTTGTCGGCAATGAAATATGAATAGCCTTTCCTAAATGTAAACTACAAAATGAATCCTATTCAAATGCTAATCCCAGAGTAAAAGACATTTTTCTGGTTTGGCCGGTTTGCTCCCAGGATTTCTGGGTACTGTTCTTTCTAACAACGATGGCTGTATTCGCTGGATCTGTTGCATCATCAGCTGGAATGATTGCTCGACATTCAGGCCAGTCTAAAGAAAACACAAAACAAATGTTAGAGCAGCGGCAGTGATGTAAACACAGCAACACCAAGGCTGCTTTCAAGTGAATAACACAGTTAAATCAGGCATGTTTCCAATTGTGAACACCTATATGAATGCTGCTTTTAAGCGTGAACACTGCCGTACTCGTATAAGGCCTGTTTTCAAGTATAAACCTATATCAAGGTTGCTGTCAAGCGTGACACAGCTACATCTCATTGTTTTCAAGTGTGAATACACCTATAAGAAGGCCGCTTTCAGACGTGAAGAGAACACAGCTATCTCAATGCTGTTTTCAAGTGTAAACACAAATATAAACTATCAGGGCTGCTACATGTATTGCCAGAGCAGGGTTTATTCTAAAGAATGCCATTGCCGGGTCACCGTAAATAAAAACAAACAAGCACATACAATTTGCAGAAGTGAGTCAAACGTGGCGCTCAAATTTCACCAAAGCGAGCTATGTTACTGCAAAGAGTCTTACAGACTAAATGCATCGTACCATTGGGAACAAGATCGTAATGTTTTGAAATCGTTTTTCACCACACTTAAAAAACGCCACATTACAAATTTCATCTGCTATCAAAACAACCTATAAAAGTGGGGTTAGGTATATTCTGCTTCCTTCCGCAACTTTGTTACAAGCACATGTTTCACCTTTTGCACAATCACTTTGACACAAATGACATTCTATCCCTGTCCCTGGTCAATTGTACGATCCTGCCCCTGCCATCCCTAGTTTTTTAGTCTTTTAAATTTGGCGTCTTTTGGTTGATCGTGTTTTATTTATTATTTGTATTATGGGAGGTGCCTCGCATGGGTCCCCACGTCCCGTTCGCACCTGCCCTTTTGACTCTATCAATTTAAATCACTTTGCACATATATTTCATTTCTTCCTGGCTGTTTAATTTGCTGTATGTAACATGTGTAATGGTCAATAAAGCTGTTAAAAAATCGTTATGAGTTACACTGTTTGTGCTGGCCACTGGATACAGATGTTACCCATACTGGTATAAAATCTAAAAACTTGTATGGATTTAACATAGAAGAGGTCCGTTTCTCATAGGTATTTTTCAGATCCGTTTTCTGGCAACTGGTGATCACTTCTTGTGTTTAGTGACCCATTGTGATTAGAGTTTCAATGTTTGTTAGATGACAAAAATTGTCAGTGATGAAAAAACAATCATTTTAAACAACGCAATTTTTGGGGTTAAAATAGTTAAAGGAATTTTCTTTGGTACTGATAACACCTTGTTTACCTTACTTCTATTTTTTGTAACCCAACTTGACCTTTAACCAATCCTTTCCAAGAACGACTATTGCTCCTATTTTCATCATTTATGGTTTATATTCTTGGGTTCTTTTACCACATTAACGGTAGTTGATTTTCACTTTAAAAATGAAGATATCCGAATAACGATATCTGTACTTTTAAGATGTTTGAAAGTAAATACTACAATTTTACGGTGATTATGAAGGTAAATATCCATTGTGGTAATTCTGCTATTGGCCACATACTGAATACAGTGTATATAATTTGAGTGATAAATTGGACACTGTGCACGTTAAAATAATACTTTTTCGGAAATAATTATTAGGAAAAACATCACAGGTCTCAAAGAGGTTATGTATTAACTTTAGAGACCATGTTTTACATAACTGGGCACCGGGAAATTACATAATCAGAGGTCTGAAATAGAGTCAGGATTTGGAGAACCAGACAGTGCAACCTCACAAAAATTCCAACGATTAGCCACACTGATAACAGGCTCATCTTCACAAGGGTTTCTGTTCTGCAGCCAACTCAAAATGTACCAACAGCTAGCCACGTTATCAGTCACAGAACATGAGTTTCCGTTTACAGTAACTTTCACCAAGACTTCTTTGGACTTGGCTCCATCGACCTGATATCATTATTAAAGGGTTTCTGTTGCCTAATGCTACAAGATATTCTGCGACGTCTGATGTGAAGGAGGAGTTAGGTGCTGTATATGAAGTTGTTTTTTGTTTTGTTTTGGGTCACATGAACTACTAGGATTGAGAACACGTCTTGGGTCATTTTTGGACCACGAGGTTGTTCTGGAGTATTGTATTTTGTTTTGGAAAAGGATTATACAGTTACTTGGAACCAACGTCGCTTCAGTAATCATTCCACCTTGTAACAGTGTAACCTACCTTGGCTGATGTCTCAATTAATGGGATGTTCACATCAGATGAATTGCAGTATTCTAACACTTCATCTTTCATTACTTCTCTTTCCTCTTCTAAATCCTAGAATGAGAAATCGGAAGTGTGTATCAGTCATCTTGACCCCTTAATTGGTTAAAGGGAAGCAGGGACCAGGGGAATCAGAACTCATTTGGGTTCCCACATACATGTATGTTGGATCTGTCTTGAGTTTCATGGTGTCATTTCCAGCACGCATGCATGTAGCATGTTAATCAGGTGTACAGCGCTGCACATTTATCATATTATTTATTTGCATTCTATCTTTTTACACTTGGTTATTGATTTTTTATTTATTTTTCTTGTAATATCAGATAATTTACAGTAGGCCAGCAACTCAGTTATAAAAATACAATAAAATAAATAAATAAATAAATAAATAAATAAATAAATAAATAAATAAATAAATAAATAAATAAATAAATCACTTCATTTAAGTGTCAATGTATTTAGTGCAGAGCACTAAATGGGGACACTTTCCAGATCGAATTAGAATTTAGAAGCGTTGGTTTTTGAGGAGAAGGGAAAACCGGAGTACCCAGGGAAAAACTTCTTGGAGCAAAGACAAGAACCAACAACAAACTCAACCCACAAATGACGCCGACTCTGGGAATTGAACCCGGGCCACACTGGTGGGAGGCGAGTGCTCTCAGCACTGTGTCATCCCTGCTCTCCTGAAATTGTATATGTACATGTATAGCAGAAACAAATGTAAGATTTTTCCAACACACTTGATATTAGGTACATGCAATTTGGCCACTGTAAAGAGATTCGAGTAACTGATGTTTCAACCGTGAGCCTTTTGTGATTCCCTCTTACATGTGCATGTACAAAGGACTAACACTGGAAACATCAGCACTTGAATCTCTTTACATATGTATGGTGTCTGAATGACCTGATTAACTCTATTGATAAAAAAAAAAAAAACATTCATTTCCAATCCTTACTGTACAGCACCATTGTTTCTTAAGAAAGTAGAGGTAAATCACCCATCAATGCACATGACTTGTATAGAAGAACTTACCAACTTATTTCCAACAATGACCATCGGGATAGCTGAAGTGAGTTGATGATCTTGGATGATCTTGCTTCTGAGATCCTGGAGCTCGTGCCAACTGGATACAGAATTGATGGCAAACAACACTAAGAATGCATCACCTGTCGCTACTGATGAATCAAGGAATGAGCTGTATTCTTCCTGCCCTGCTGCATTAACTATCTCCACATCATATAATTTGCCATTATATTCAATCTGCATCAAAAGATTGTAGAATTAAAATAATTACTAATTTTATAAAACTGCTGATGCCATCACCTTTGTCCATTTACAGGAGTAACATCACTGTCATTTATTTTACAAATTTTGGGTGAAATTCTGCAAGAGGGGTCTGAAACCTACAATTACATGTACATGTATGGAGGCAATGTAACCCAACACCATTGGAAAAGACAAAATAATCAATTGGTAGTCGATAAGCACATAAACTTTGCTGCATTGCTTGTCTGTGCTAAAGCTGCATTGTACAGTATGTATTCTTATTATAAATCAGAGATTTGACAATTAAAACTAATGCCCTCTACAAACATGGTTAATTTTGAAATTTGTTGCACACCACACACCTGAAAATGCTACAGTATGCTGGAAATTTAACCTACATGTACAGCTATCAGAGCAACTTTCATGTACAGGTGTACATGACTGTTAATCAAACAGTACAAAAAATATAAAAAAAATGTAATTATTTAATTTACACATCCAATCTGTGTACATGTGGTGTTAAATCAAGTATTTTCTGCAGTTGAAGCAGAAATAATCAAAGGGTGCAGATAAGTCAAATTTGATGTAAATGCCAGCTAAATTCACTGCGAAATTGCACAGCAAATTAAGTTTGATACAAAAACGTGATCGAACAAAGCATCATGAAATCTTACAATGCGTCTGTTGAAAGATTATCGCCAAGACAGAAGGCGCATGTATCAATGACTGAGATAATGTCCAGAAGTGCATGCTAATGAGATTCACGAACTGTTTGATAAGGTGTCCCCTAACCTTAATTCCCACGAAAACACACATAATTCTGTCAAACATAAAGTCATATGAAAACGACAAAAAGGCCTGTTTTATACATGTATGAAGTACCAAATTCAGGGTTGGGTGCATTTGGGGGTGCATCATCGTAGCTTACAGACAGGCGACAATTGCCGGCTATGTAATCTTTCAACAACGCCCTGTGGGGCACCAAGCCTTAAGGTCTCCAATGGGGCCTAGTGGGTCCACAGAAAACATTTTCTAGAATAAACCTGTTAATTACAGTACACATTAGCAACAGACATGTAAAAGACTTTACAAAACACAAAATTAATAGTTTTGCTTGTCTCTCACTACAGATCACTCTCTTCAACTCAGATGCATACCTCCTTTCTATATCACTGAACATGTGGAAAGAGTAACAAGACATGGTTTAGTTCACAACGTGGTTATACATGCACCACCAGATTATAATAGGATCCCATCAAGAAAAGAAGAAAATAAAAAGGAGAACATACATGTACAAAGTGTTGTTTTTGTGGTTATAAGGAACCATGTAGATGTACAGCAGAACCTATGGGAGTCCATGGAAAATTTTCCATGGAATTCCATGGAAGTAAAATGGAGTTGCTGCATGGAATTTAATGGAAAATTTTCCATGGAATTCCGTGGGCAAAAGTTCCATAGAGTTCCATGGAACACAACTGCATTCATAATGAATTTCCATGGAATTTGATGGAAAGACAAAATCCATAGAATTCATTGATGAAAACATTTCACTGATCATGCTTTGCCATAAAATGCTATGGAAACAGCTTTAATAATAATGATTATTATAAAGCTTAAAATTATACTTATAAAGGCTTTAACCACAAGTAGTGACTGAAGGGACACGCTAATTAATTACTTTTCTGAGGTCAGGCTTTACATTCACAGTTATTTGCTATTACTGAGAATGATATTTTTCAGTGAAAATTATTGTAGCTTAATATACTGTATATAATTTTGTAACTGTTATAAACTGAACTACAGTAATTGTTTAATGGAAATTAATATACAAAAAAAATTATTGAATATACTACAGGATAAATACTGCATAAAATAAGCTAGTATAAAACGTTTGAAATTGAAAAGAAAATAATGAATTGAAATGGTGCATTAAAAGGTTTGACAAGAGAAAAAGTTTTATTTTTTAAGCCCAACAAAATTCATGCCAAACTTTGCTAAAATTACATGTATGGCGAATTTCCTTGAGCGTGGTGTTTAGGCTATTTATAATTTGTGCCTCTGTCCTATCTGGCCACTGTTCTTTAGCTAATCCAGCAAAGAAAAATGATTTACAGTCTTAATTTATTGACACTAATTTATTACGAAAAGGTCAATCATGTTTCAGTGGTTGCCGGATTCATAAGAGGTGTGTGTTGATAAATTCACTTATCATGTCTCTCATGAAATACTTAACAATTTGTATGTTAGTTGTTTCTGTAACTGATGCATGTAGAAAACTAAAATATTTCTTTCACTCTCCAAAAAGTAAGGGGAGTGGGGCTGAAGTCCCCCCAGTCCCACCCCCTCCACAGTCCCTGATCTTGTAAGAGTATTTACTGTGGCCCCCAAATCTTCTTTCCAGGCCCTTATAATATTATTACTGTGGATGTACAGTTTTTGAATTGGGTGCTTTTCCAGAGACCAAGTGTGAAAATTTCATCCACTTTACAATAGAATACAAATTTTATTAACACTCCCCAAAGGGGCTTTTCGGCAATAATCATCTAAAAAATTGTTATAATATGTGAGATTATAAGAGAAATTGCAACAGGATTATGATAATGTAAAATAAAAATACAATACAATCGCTATAAAAATAATACAATAAAAACTTTAAACATCTTCTGCAGGAGGATGTTTACATTGTTGAAAAGGGAAGTTGAGTTATTTGGTAATTTGTTCCTGAGTAGTAGTAGCAGAAGTCACGATTCATAACAAAATGAATCAGTTAAAATAGAGTCCAATGGTCATAAGTGACTTAGCTTGTTGAGCAGTCTTGAGTATCGGCCTTGACAACAATATTGAGTTGAAAAACTGTAGTAAAACAGAAAATTGAGCGCTTTAAGTGAGTTCTTCTGAGTGATCACAGTGATCTTGTTAGTTTCTAAGTAAAATGAGGGTATTCAGCCTTTAGCTGACATCTGAGGTGGCAGTTACAAAAATTTTCACCCAATAGCAAATATATGCATGAAGTTGATAATGATCTCCATGCAACTTCATTCAAATCAAGATCACGTGAGTGTTCAGCTTATACCAAGGCATTATATTAAACCGGCTACAGATAATAATATTTATTACCCCGTTAAACAATTGCAAAGGCTTTATGTTAAAAATAAATAGGGAATGTCCACTTCAAAAATCTCGAATTTGCTCTATAAAATTCAAGAGGGGCAATTGCACTCGCCCAGAAGATCTATAAAATCACACATTTTCACGCAGTCTTTCATCAATCTTACCTCTTTATAAAAGTAGTCATCCACATTTGCTGCTTTAATCCATCATTTTTTAGCTTAACCGAGGTAAACATCCAGAGGAAATATCTCCTGAACGCTCGAATCTTGAATGAAATGGTCTTTTCCCGAGCCTGCAGTGCAATATCTGCTGACCAAAATGGCTTTGTTCATGCCCAGTCTTCCCAGTCTGAATGAATTCCAAGATGGCTGCCGGTACTCAGTGACTCTAGTCGCTTTCTTAATTACTCATTTTAAAAGCTAGCATCGTTGGAATTATGATTCAAAGCAGTGCTGTTCTTTTTGGCATTAAATGGAGTCAAGATTCATCAAAGAAGGTTTGAAACTAATAGTGTTTTCACAAGTGTAGTTTAGTGTACGACCAATAATTGTAAGCTTTGTTTTTTTAGTTTTAACGCTTTTCTTGAATTATGAAAGGAAGCCAGTTGCAAATACTAATATCAGTTACTCATCTTGGTTTTACGTCTTTATATGTTCAATTTAAATAACATACAAATACAGCTCAATCTTGTGGTATAGACAACAAGTATACATCCTTGCTCTTTCTTCCAAACCATTTGTTATTGTTGCATATTAAATTTGCCATGGAATGGTTAAATATATGGTTCAGATTAAAACTTACAACAAAGAAACTGTCAATTGTAAATTCCAGTGTACAGTAAAGTTCTGATTGGTTTGGGTACAAAACAGCTGCCTCAAAATCATATTTTGTTATAGCTGAACAAATAATATGAAATATAATACGTTATTTAACCATGCATAGGAGATTAAACAGAGTTAAATAGACTATTTCATACATAATTATTTTGCAATGGACTAGAGTCTACCTCCAAACCAGTATTTTAAATTTATCTATTTTTTGATGGCCTATTTTATTCATATTTTTGCTGGAACTGGCCAAAACCAGTATACTATCTGCAGAAAAATATAAATAACAATGTTGTTATCTTCTCCACTGCTATTCATGATCAGTGAATACTTAAGGATGTTGCCAATTTAAGGTACCGTACCGCTTGAAACTAAGTTGGACCATTTGCACGCGGTAAAACCTCGTCTTTGCCGAACGTGATTACCGCGAATTCACTGCGTTTACAATTTTTTGAAATCACATAACTGCACAAAATGTACATGTACTGAAGTTACAGTCTTGGTAATCCGTCACAGTATACATGTGTATGTACATGGAATTGTTGTGATGAACTGGTGGCCTGAAATGCATTTTATCGCACAATTTGTTTATAATAACAGTGTATATGCATGTACAGTCAACTCTCTCATAGGGACCACTTCTTGTAAGTGACCACCTCCCATAAGCAACCACTTTGTAAACAACCGTTTTGTTTCTCAGTTAAATGCTGTTTCAAGAGCTCTCTTGTAAGCGACCACCACTCAAATTTCTTGAGGGACTGCGACCACTTTTTAGGCCAGAAATTACACATATTCTTTTGTTTTCTGTTTCTGGTAAGTGACCATCCAACATAATCACGTATGATTGTTAGTAAATCATTACGCAGAAGTGACAAAAGTTTAATTTTTAATAATGCTGCCCTGGACTGCTGACAGATAATAACAGTTTACAGACAGAGAAGATGGCTATAATTAGATTAAGCTTGGCCAGCGATTCTCAAAAGTTATAGTCAGGCACTCTTAATGTTCCAATCATACCACTTTTCGTGGACATCAGTCAAAGAAAGCCCTTAAATTTATGCAATGCCTGGCTATCCCTTGAGAAATTAATAAGTGCTGCACATGCAGCACAATAAAAATAATTTTAATTATTGTTTTAATTAGTCAATTAATACCAATGGTAATGATAATGATAATGATAATGATAATATCGATAATAATAATAATTCACATAATCCAACTTTAAGCTAATGTGGGGTCATAATACTGAGAGGAGACAAAAAATAAAATTTATAGCATCTGGATTCCCTATTCAATCTCACTGTCTTAATGTAATAAAGTGTCTTTCCACTGAACAAGAAGACATGTGCACAATGAAGGGAGAATTACAAAATGCTGGTCCCATTGACCTTTGCTAAGCCCCCTCCCCCCCTCCCTCTTCAAATGGCAGTTCCGTGCTCCAAACCCTTGGAAAATATACTGAAGTTTTATTTTGGCACCATTTTAACAACAATGCTAGTGATTTCTCATGCGGAGATTGCACATGCCTCATTTGAAAGAAAACAATGTAATTTTGAGGGCTAAATGTACACAACAAATGATCAATTTATCCTGTGAAATGACACAGAATATTGCCTACATCAGTGAAAGAGTAAATTAAAGCAATAATTTGCTTAGGGATAAAAATAAAACCTAAAAACAATCTTTTTTATGTCCACAAAACACATACACTGTACACAGTAATTATATAGTACGGTCGGACCTCTATTAAGCGGCCACCTATTAAGCGGCCACTTTCCAAAGTCCCGAATTATTAAGTTGTCAGTAAAGTGCTGTATTCGATACCTCTATTTGACCGCCAACCTCTATTAAGCGGCCAGTTTCAAAGTCCCCAGGGTGGCCGCTTAATAGAGGTCCGACTGTATTTCATTATTTTTAATTATATTTTTAACAAACAAGCTTGAGATTTCTCTGAATATATGCATGGTTGCGAGGGCTTTTTTCTGAGGAAACCCTGATCTGCACTTGCCATGGATATGTTGAAATCTATTTTTGGACATCCATGGGAAAAAAATAATGTTTGCCTGAAGAAAATATGACTTCCTTTAAATCAATAATTGATTTAATTTATATGTAGTATGTGTATTTAAGGTTGATCTCTAGACTAAAAGTTATATTTTTGTTGCAATGTTTATTATTATCCAATGTTGTTGCTCCAGATCCAGAGTGTTTATTCCAGGTGCGAAGTTTTTACTCAGTTAATCCTATGTTTTTATATTTCTGGCCCCAGTTGTTCAAAGAGCAGATAATTTTATCCACTGGATTAGTCGCTATGCGGCAGATAATTTTCGTATAGCCCTATAATTTGTGTATAAAGTAGAAGTGTCTGTCTTATTTAAGTATGAGATTATGTGATAAATGTACCAAAAAGCTTTAGTTGGAATACATTTTTCTGCTGGATAGCAACTTATCCACTGGATAAAGTCATCTGCTCTTTGAACACTTGGGGCCTGGATTGTAATCCAGTTTCTAGAGTGCAGTCCTAGGATATGGTCAGACGTGTGCATAAGGAATGCAAGTGTGTAGTTCAACCCGAAGACGACAATTCTATATAAGTTCTACATGTGCATATGCAATTATCATTTGATACCTTGTGGAAGGTGGACTTTGTATTTCTTGAATGACTTGTAAACTAAAATCTCTGGGAAATTTTGTGTATCAAAGCAAAGAAAGTATTACTCAACATCATCTTGATCAGGAAAAACCTCATTAATATATTTTGCATTTACTTTCAACGCACAAATTATTTACATTATGCAACTACAAAAGTAGTTTTGTCGGAAGACCTCGTCAGTTGGTCACTAGGTTTGTTTTAAAATGCAGGTTCGTTGTAAACCGCCATGGCATTTTAAAATGTAAACATGGTAACCAACTAACAACAACAACAACAACAACAATCTATTTACAGATTTAGATTATATAAAGGGCTTGTCCCGCAAATAGCCACAAAGCTAGTCGAGGCGGGACAAGACAAAAAAAATTACAGCAAATTACAAACATTCTGGAAAAACGGAAAACTTAACTTTACATAATAATGCAGATTTAGATAAGGCTATACATCAAAGTTAAAGTAAATTATATGTAACTTTTTATTATCATTAATATTACAATAGAAAAGAGATAAAAAGGACAAAAGGAGAATCAGATTATACTGGCAAAGAGAAGGACGTTGAGAACGGGTTTTAATCGGTGCATGCTTATTTACAATCGCCAACTGGCAAGGTCTTCTGACGAAACTAGTTTTGATGTTGCATACTGTATGTGAATGGTGTGTTGAAAGGAAGTGCAAAAATGAATGAGCTTTTTCCTGATCAAGTTGATGAAATTAAAATGGCTTTTTAAAATTTATAAATTAACCGTAAGCTACAAATTTTTGCCACAAAATTTTTATGGTTAAATTTAATGTTATTTTTGGCCATAAATGCTTCTGAAGGAGCCATACTATATCAGATGACATTTTGGGGGGTAAGGCAGATCAAGAATGAATTTTCCTGTTTAACCTGTTCACGAGCCTGGTTGACTGGGTAATAGCTGCTAGAACCAGTCGTCAGTCTTCTGAGATTAGTTTTAGTGTATGGTATGATAGGAGGTGATGTTAAGTTAGAATTGGTTACAGTTTTGCATAGATCCAGGATGGAAAATGGTCAGATATTTCACAATAAATATTTGTTGAATAAGAGAAAATTCCTTGGTTTAATTAGGGAAAATGCTTCTCAGTAACTTGAAAACCCAGGAAATGGCATTTTCAGGAGTTGATCCTGGACTCCCTAAAACATTGACATGGGCGTTTGACACTCGCATTATCAGAAAGTATATTCACATTTATTCCTGGATCCATGTTTATTGTTAAATAGCTTGTATTAAGGAGAATGCAGCAAGTGATTTCACTTTCATCTGATTGGAAATTTCTTCTCACTGGATGACTGGCCTGGTCAAAAATGAATTTAAAAATACATTATTTGACTGTATAGCACATAATTCCATGACAAGATGATCGTCAGCGCTTTATAGTATAGGGGCACTCTAGGACTGAATTGGAATTTAGAAATTTTGTTTTTTTGGAAAAGGGAAAAATTTTGCTGATCATGGAAGAAATTCTTCTACTGAGTGGAAACACCTACAGGTGTACATGTACTGAATAATGTTACTATATAAAGTTACATGTCTTTAATTTCAATTTTTAAGGGAACAAGAGATCAACAGTATATACACATGACTGGAAGTGGCAAAGACAGCAGCTACCAGAGAAGAACATACTGGAAGTTCAGGAATGTAATGTATGTAATATATTTTAAGATTTACATGTACTGTAGCTCCGCCATTGATTTTGGTCTCATGTATACTTTGTTCTTTAATTACTTAACCTTATAAGCCCGGTGGCTTCCCTTGGGCTTCCTTGCCATAAAGTATTTAAATAATAATAATAATAATAATAATAATAATAATAATAATAATAATAATAATAATAATAATAATAATAATAATAATAATAATAATAATAATAATAATAATGATAATAATAATAATAAAATTGTTGAGAATGATGTATTATTCCAGAAAGTGACACAGGCATACTCGGAAAAAAATCTGAGTGCTCCTATTAGAAGTCGAACCTACATGTAAGACCTTCTGATTACTAGTTTGGATGCTCTACCACTGAGCTACAGGAGACTCGTGGGAGCTAAGGCCATTAAACTAGGTTCATGGGACAGACATACATGTTTACCACACGTTCGACATTCAAATCCTAGCAGTACGCACTTTCTGGAATAATACATCATTCTCATTCATTCACCAGGCTTGAAATATAACATCACATTTATTTCAAATATAATTGTTGTATTTGTACAATTTATGGCAAAACAATAAACTGAACTGAACTGAATGCCAAGAGTTAACCTGACACTGTTTGGTGCATATAATGTGGTTTATTTTATTATATTTTTGCTCTAAAATTAATTTTATCAAACCAGTTTAAATGTGTAAATGGTGTGTTTCTCTTACAGGTCTTGAAGTGTCAGTTGTCATATTGAAGTGCAAGATCCCTTTTGTTTCTTTAGACCGATACTTCAAAGACTCACAACAGGTTAGTTCTTAGGTTTTATTCTTGGGTTGCCCAAAGGTCAATTACATGTAATTTTATACAGAAGGTGAAGCTTTCCAAACAAGGCATGGATTGGCGTTAAGGTTACCTTATACCTTCAGAGGTTTCTCGCGTCCAAGCGATTTAGCGGCGATGTAACGCATCCAGTTTAAACTGTAGATACCTAAACCCATATATCAAATTAAAGCTTGTACAGCTGGCTATCAAACTATACCAAGAAGTTTGAAAGAAAATGAATTGCCGAATTTTTAGCACTGTTTTTCTAAATTCAATTTTTTTACTTGGAGTAGACACTTTAAAGAGGTAAAACTCAAAGGGAATTTGTTCGTTTGTCTTCAAATTTGGACAGTAGCTAGTTTAACATATAAACAACAAAACCGTGTCTTCGAATTTTTTCTTTGGAAATGCTTTTTCTCCAAAAGCGATTTTGTGCAATCACCCCGCATTTTTTTGAGCCTATTACGAAAATGTTCTGTAACTTTTCACTGCGATTGAATATGGCAAAATGCAGACACGTTTTTGTAGCGCTTTGGGTCCGAAAACTGTGGAGCAAATTAAATTAGCAAAATATAATATTCGCTTTGACTTGTAGCTTTCAAAAGGTGATTCAGACGCTCACATTTAGAGGTCGTGAAAAATTCGACAACTCACTTTATTTCAAAACTCTTGGTATAGTTTGATTGCCAGCTCTATAAGCTTTAATTTTATATAAGGGTTCAGGTATTTACAGTTTAAACCGGACGCGCTACATCGCTTGGACGCGAGATACCGCTAAAGGTAAAGGGTAACCTTAAAGCAAGAGACAACTTGTAATGTAGCTTAATATAATTTAGACCTTTGAGCTCTCTGCTGGGGGCACCTCATGGTTCGCTTTGCATTTGCTTCCTTGCTGGCCTGTAAGAAAGGTCATTTTGCTTGCTTTATTTTCAAGCCGTTTTCCCTCTCCGCCCTCCCTTTGGTAAGCATTCCACTGATTGGGTTTAGTGCGGCTTTAACCCATAATATCAAAGAACAAATTCTCCTATCTTGTCATCATACTTTTCTTTTTAAAGTACTGGGGAGAATTAAAACATCAAGAAAATTTACCTTGGGTGATTATATCCTAAATTCATATGACCTCAAGGGTTAAATAAGCATTAACATTACAAGGAGAAATTTGATGCTGATCACTGTTAGTGGTTAGAGAGCTAATAATTCTTGGAGAAATTCAAAGCAAAATTTTTAACCAAAGTTTATGATAATTAAGATCACATTTCCAAACCCCCTAGACTACGAGTAGTCCCCCATTTTTCCTCAGGGATAGTAGGGCGAGCGAAACGCGAGCGCGCATGAAAATTACCCCACGCGAGAAAAGGCGACACGCGGCGGGGAGAGAGAAAAATGAGGGACTACAGACAAAGCCCAAGCTTTTGAACTAATGCGTTGCTCTCACAACGCAAAACTCTGATTGGCTCTTCCATGGCAATCTGTCAACATCTGTCAAACAAAGTATGAATGACGTCAGACTGTCTGGCGTCGTCTGAAAAAAATTTGCATACATCGCAAAAAATAAGCGTGCATGATCAAATTTCAGTGTACAAACCCCCTTCATGGTACTGATATTTTTTTTTTTTTTTTTGTTTCCCCTTCATGAATTATAAATGAATTTAAAAACTAAATTGCTCAAATTCATTAATAATTCAAAAGCCAAAGACAAAAGTTATCATGCACCGTGACGTGTTTGGATATCTGATGAAAAACTCCTCGTTTTTTCATCCTTAATTTCCCCTTCAAAATCAGTTTGTTTGAAATTTTATGTCAAACACTCGTCACAGTGTTTCATCACAATATCAAAAACCTCGAAGTCTGTCAAAAATACTTCGCTACGCGTCGTATATTCAACTCTCTTCTCGGTGTTTGATATGTGATGAAACACTGTCTCGTGTTTAAATTAAGGGATTTATTAAAGCTTTCGCAAAGAGCAAAAATGCCCCCTTGCCTTAAATCAGCATCTCATTGCAATTTGCGGATGGGATATCGGGACTTTTATGCTCCAATTACTCATTTCAAATCCTTCTAATTTTGTCTCTGTTTTAACCGTTGAGAACAGAGACAAAATTGCAAGGATTTGTATGGGGTGGTCGGAGCATAACAGAGATAATATCTCACTCCCAAATTGCAATAAGATGCTGATTTTTTGCAAGTAGGCATCTTTCATCATGCTCTTTCAAAATTTCTCAACAAATCCATAATTTTTGAAAATTTTGTTTTTGTGACATCGTTACTGCAGTCCTCTATTTCCAAAGCGTTCTGTGTAGTGTTGTGAAGCTAATGTAAAGGTGTATTTTCGACTTTCATCTTAGAATACAGTTGTTGTCTTGATGGATATTTTCCAGATTATTTGACATTTTCCTGCTGTTCAAAGGTTAGAGTTAACAGTTGTGCTGTGGACGACCTCGAAGGTTGAAATAAAGGTAGCTTCTCTGCTAAGCTGAGCGGGCTGCTCTTCAGTAGTCACAAATAATGGAACATGGAAACACCAGCGGGCATTTCCTGTCATTTTTATCTATAGAGTTCTAAAAGTTGGCCAACAATACTGAACTATCGATAAGAGAGGAAATCATTAAGTATGCACTGGTTTTAAATTCTCTGCCTTAAGTGGATATATCTAAAATCAGGGTCCCAAAGGGGTTTAGGGCTCCAGGGCTCCGGCCTTAAAAATGCAGGGCTCCAGGGCTCCAAGGCGAATTTTTCAGGGCTCTAGGGCTCCACATCGTCTGCGTTAGGGCTCCGGGATCCACTCTGGTCTACAGTCTTGATATGTAAAAATTCTATTTTTAACGCTAAATCAAATACGCAAATAAAAACGTCAGTGATTCCGGATGATCAATTTTTTAAACCCAAGCAGCCAGTTATATTACCTCCTATTATTTAAAAGTGGATTAAATATTAAACTTGTTTAAATGGGGTTGACAGACCTGCATAACTCCTGCTGTGTGCCCATTGCGTTGATAAAAGCCTTTATAGTTTTGCTTTAACAAGCATGTCTCGACTTCCCTTTTCTATAAGAGATCAAGGGAGGTTCCTTGTATATCTCTCTTAGTAGCTGCTGGTTTTTGTATTAAATGCCAATTTTCCATTAGAATTTTTTTCAAACATGGCAGTGATGGCTGAAATTGTGTCAGGAAGGGAAGAATTTTCTTGTGCGCTTTCTGTTTTTGTGTAAGAGCGTTCTTTCTTTCTGCGAAGTTAACTTCGGAGAGGATTTTGTCCACCAGGTTATGCCAGACGTGTTTTAAAGTTTTTAATGTTTTCCTCAAACCCTACTTTAGAAGAGTTTGTCCTCAGAAGCCTAAGGGCTTCTCCTTTAACGAAGTCTTTTTTGACGCCTGCTGGGTGGCAACTGTTGTAGTTTGTGTACTGAGATGTTTCAGTAGGTTTGTAATGTGTGCGCACGTCGAGAATCGATTCCTTCTCGAATCTCTTCCCCTTATAGAATGTTGTATCCAAGAATGTTGTTTCTAATTGTGAGACTTCAGCGGTAAACTTTATGGTAGGGGGGTACGAATTTGCTTGCTCAATGAAATGTTCTATTTCTTCTTTGTTTGTATCCCACAAGCAAAATACTGTACATCGTCAACGAACCTTTTCCACGTTAGTCAGGTTTGTTAGCGCTCTGCCTTAAGATCTCCTGTTCTATAGATGCCATAAAGATGTTGGCAAAAGCTACTGCCACTTTAGTGCCCATGGCAGTTCCGTATGTTTGGAGATAGTCTTTCTCGTTAAATTGGAAGGAGTTCTCCTTCAGTATAAGGCTGAGCATTTCTCTGAGGAAATTTGTAGCTAAAGGAGGGCTATTGGCATGAAAGTTCTCGTATGCATTGCATACTATAGTTGTTCATTCCTCTTGTGGAATATTCGTGTATAGGCTAGTGACATCCATTGAGACTAGAAAAGCGTTTCTAGGCACCCTAGTGCTTTCAATAAACCTTATGAAATGTGTCGTATCTTTAAGATACGAATCCTGTATTTGTGCTGTTGGCTGAATTAGTTTCTCTACGAATGATGATAGGCGTTCTGTTGGGCCATCACACCCGGATATGATAGGGCTTCCGGCTAATGTCGGTTTGTGAATTTTTGTGAGGGTATAAAACACTGGTATTCGAGACGGACTTGGTGTTAGGTTAAACCATTTAACCGTCATTTCGTCTTTGCACCCTGCTTGGTGAAAACCCGAGAGTTAGGATGGAAAGGGTCATGAATCAGATGAACAGTAAACAATATATAATCTGTCAAAGACTGGGTAAGCATTGAAATTATTAATCTTCGTCATTATTTGTATCTTCAAAATGATCTGTCAAGTTTTTTTTTTTTTTAATTTGTTGTAACCGATACCTGCGAGCAAACTGCTAAAGGAACGTCCGGTTACTATAAAGTTGTTTTTATCGCGCTCACTACAATTATAACAAAGTTTTCATTAAATCCCTAAATAAGTTGTTGCATATCATTGTAAACTGAAATAACCGCGTATACTTATTATGTACTGTTTCTCTCTTCAGATTCTGTTTCTTCATGCCCGTTAACACGCACAAACAAACACAAAAAAAGCAGTAATCAAGAATCAATGCAATCTGGGAACTCGGTGATGATCAAACTTGAAAATGCTGGGCTCCGGGCTCCGCGCAAAATGTCTTTGGGCTCTGGGCTCCACAGCCAAAAAAGGATCAGGGCTCCAGTCAGTAAAATGATAGGGCTCCGGGCTTCAGAGCAGAAATCTCAGGGCTCCGGGGCTCCAGGGACCCCACCTTTGGGACCCTGTAAAATGTTTTTATTTTCTTGTTTAAATCTGATTAACCCAGGCCTCTAATAGTCACACATTTACTTTTGAATTCCTGCTGCAAACCATTGCACTAAAGCTCGTTCGTAACTCTAACAATTGTCCTGTTGCTTATCATTTTCGGTTGGGATACGCTGCCGCGCATGACGGGATACTAGCCGTACTAGGGCTGTGACGTCAGTACAGGATCACCAATAGGGAACTTAACGACGACGGCAACGGCAGCAAAAACGTCACTTGAAAATATATCTCTTCGCGATTTTTCCAATTCATTTAACTTGTACAATGTAGGGAAAGTATCCTGGAACTAAAATTGATAGGAACGGCGTTCACGTAAGGAGGAAGAAGGAAAAATTACCATCGTGTGCTCGCGTTCTCCACAAAACTTTGAATTTGGTCATTTCACGTTGTTGTTTTGCTGATGACGGCAAAAAAGTGTACAAAAACATATAGCACGTGCAGAGTGATTGTTTTTGCTCTTTAAACCTTTTGTCTTGTGGCGTTCTCGTTGTCTTCGCCGTCATCGTTAAAAGTTCCCTAGTCTTCCAGTTTCTCGGTTCCTTAGTTGTTTCTGGCGTGCAGGAGGAGAAAGCTGTGTGGACGAAAAAGTGACCTGAGGTATTGAATCGTAACAACGAAACAACTGAGGAATAGAGAGACTGCGAAAGTAGCGATCCTGTATTGACGTCACAGCTATACTAATAACAGTCTGCCATCCTGCGCGGTATATTGTATCACACCGGAAGTGAAATTTCACGTTTTACGTCTCAAGTTCAGGGCAGAAAATTAATAGGGATGTTTTATTTTTTTATTTTATTTTATTTTTTTTTTGCGATTTTCATATGAAAACAACATAAAAATTTGATCTAGCAAATACAATTTCGGATGTACACTCTTTTACTTTTCAAGCCCTTAGATTGTTGTGAAAACAGCTTCATTTGTTGCGTTTCTTGTTTTACTTACTGGACAATCATAGAGTGAATGAGCTTTAGTTAAATGGTTTGCCGTATACCAAATCAAGTCCTGAGACTATCAGAAAGTTAAAATGTCCTCTGTTTAGAAGCAGTATGATAGAGTGTACCCAGCTTTAAACTCCCAACGTTTTTTGATGGAAAAATAATCTTAAGGATGGCTTCTCTGTATTAAGCAACAAAAAAATGTAGCACTTTTTATTTGTAATATATACCCTTATTTCCAGAAATGCACCTATTTCTGAATTTGGGTACTTGATATAAGACGAACCTTTTTGTCATTTTAATATTACTTCATGTTTCACAGAATTATTTGTGTTTTGGTAAGAGTTTATGGTAGGGGACACCTCGTAATGTCTATCATACGCAACAATGCAGTTCATGCATATCATTATCGTGCATGTCTTGACAAATCTTAGCCTGCGTGACAGGAGCATGAAAAATACATAGGGCGCGAAAAAGAGCGTGGAGCGCGAGGGAGGGAGACATGCGCGTGCCCTATATTTTTCATGCGCTTGCCACGCTTGCTAGCCATATCTCAAATGTAGAACTTGCAAGGGATCCGTGTAAAGCGTTAGATGTGTTTCGGCAATTCCAAAGTAATAAACGACCGTTGTGTATTTGCTGCATTTTCTTACTAATTGCCTTACCGCTCTCCAAATGATTGTGCGGTTTCAATAACTCCCGTCCCCGATGGCGGCCATGTTTGGATGTGGCTCATCTAGACTGCAAAGCAGTTTTGTTTTCGCTCATGGCCAATGTAGTCATTCCATAGTCTTTCGGAGGCAGTCGAATGGCACTCACTCAGTCACTACGTAATCATTAGTTTATTCCTTAAACCTAAATTAACCCATTGACGCGATATTGCGCAGTTTCATGTTCGCTCCTCACCTCCCTTAGAAGGGACATTTTTGTCCTCTACTGTTCTTATTGTCTTCAGAAAGATTGACCAATCAGAATGCGTTGTCTGCGCATATATTTATAGGTCTAATGCCAGAATGCAAGGCTTTTGTCCTATGCGTAAAAGATCAAATATCAATCAAAATAGCAGCCGTGTTGTTCACGCGTGAATTTTCAAGACTCCAATTTGCCGTTTTCAGATTAAAAAAATAAATACTTTAAAACACTCAATTAAATTTTGCACAATTCAGTGGTCACAAAAAAGGAAAACAATTTTCTCTATTCGACAATGGCAGCCGATAAGAACATGTCCGCTGGTTCAGTTTTGAGCTCGTTCAAACGCGCTGGTTCGAAAATAAATAATATATATATTTAGCCAAGCCTAAAAGCGGAGCTCCAATTTTTTTCATAGCATCTATAGAAATTAATCTGCTTATCGGCCGGATTCCTCTAAAGTTAGCAGTAGCTAAAAGTTAAATGAGTTGCAGTGTCAACACTGCAAGAAATACAATATCTTGCAAATCAGCAAAGTTTTGTCAACAAAAATACTGTCACATAAATATACGCGCTTTTTTGGAGAATAAACAGTCCCTTTATTCCATTGCTGATTTTTTGGTTCGTTTTACAACGTTAAGTGAGCGAAAAGTTTCACTTCAAGAGGAAAAATACAACGTTTCGTCGCGTCGGATCAGAGTAAAAATGATTTCCCTTCGGCCGCTCTTCATGATGTGGCGTCTCTAAAAGAGTCCATTCGTTTCTCCAGCCGCTACTCGCCTTGCTCTTTTTCCCGCTGTTGGAAGACAGAATTGGACGAGATTAGGAAAATAATATAACTCCAAGGGATATAATGAACATGGACCGAAAAAATATATTAACCTCTTACTAACCGAGCGCGAGGGCCGCACTGGGGAATCTTGGCCCGAGGTCGTGGCAGTACGGACCGAGCGCAGCAAGGTCCGTACAAAAACGACCGAGGGCCAAGATTCTCCAGTACGGCTCGAGCAAGCTAGGTTAGTAAGTAGTTTATTATATGGCACTCGGAGCAAACTTGTTTATTTATAAAAAACGCACTTCCGGTCACTTGAATTCAAAGGGTTTTCGTCGTGACGTGTTTTTGATGACGCGAGCAACCCAGAAAGAACATGCTACGGTACCACGAGGGTAACATGAAAACAAATTTACTGAACGTCTACATGTAACCAGGTTGATTATAGAAAAGACTTCAAGAACGAGTTATAGCGGAATTTGACGAAAATCAGTTGCGGTTTGTTTTTGAAACTCACAAAAGGGTTTCGTCGATCCCAGAAAATTTTCTAGCGCATCACAAAGTACAGATCAAGAAAAGGTTGCTGTGAATATCACATTCAACTTTAAAAGAAGCGGCATTAAGTCAATCGTCCTCATCGCTCTCATCCCTGGCTCGGAAACCCAAGTGTAGGGATAAAAACCACCACACATTTCTTTGAAGTGCAACTGGATTGGAGTCGCCGAATTCTCCTGCCTCAAAAAGAGCATCTTCTTGGCCTTCGTCAATCGCCTGAGCGGCTTGCAGCTTGTTTCTTCTGTCGTGCTCGTGAACTAGTGACTTGTGCTTCGCAGCTAGAACTCTTCTCGATTTTTCAAACTCATTATCCTTGAGTCTGTTGAATGGATATTTCTTCTCAGATAAGTATCGCTGTATATTGCGCTGAAAACTGGAAAATGTTGCTGGCTCGTATTCATCATTTTTCCTGCGTACGTTCATAAAAAAAAAAAATTGACAAAAGGTGGTCAAGCTCGGACGCAGGTAGGCTTTCAATTGTTTGACTATTTAAGCCATTAGCTTCAATAAAACGGAGTAGAGTATTCATATCAGTAGACGTCTTCCTTTTGTGTTTTCACTTTTCTGTTTGTCTACGAAATCGTCGATAGCTTCCTGGCTTTCGCTGATGCCTGCTTCAGAGGTTTCTAGATCATCGGGATAGTAAAATTTGCTTTGTGAATGTATTCTACTTCGTCCATGTTGGAATCAGTCTTTTGGGTAGTTTCTTTGCAAAGAATGAAAGTATTTTCAGATTTTCTTTTCGCAGTTTTAGCTGCAATTTTTTCAAATTTGCCGCTTGTCGTAAACAAAAATACACGGCTTATGACCGTTTCCATGGAAACGGTCCGTATGGTAAAATCCCGACCAAGAAGGAACCAATCAGAACGCGCATATTTACCTCAAGACTACCTTGCCATATAATAAATATAAATATCTTGCAAAATAGGAAACCAGCAAAGTTTTGTCAACAAAATGACTGGAATATACTCGCCTCTTCTGAGAATAACCAGTGCTTCTATTCCATTTCGGAATTTTTGTCGTTCGTTTTATAACGTTAAGTGAGCGAAACATTCCACTTCAACAGGAAAAATCCAACGTTTCGTCGCGCCGTATCAGACGAAAAATGTACCGGCTGCAGGTGACGCTAAAAGCTGGAACGGTAGAACGGCAAAATGAAGGAATGGTGGAAAATCGCCCCAAATCCTAAAGCACGGAACGGCGGAAAATCGCCCCAGTAGAAAATAAAACTCCAAGGGAAATAATCAACATGGACCGAAAAAATGATCTCAAGAGACTCCTCTGAAGTAAGTGGTATTTGCAGCTTCAGCTTAAACAAAACGGCGTGTCGACACTGCAAGAAATCAGGGGCAAGAAATGAAGATCTTGCAAGACAGCAAACCAGCAAAGTTTTGTCAACAAAATTACGTGAATATACTCGCCTCTGCGGACAATAACCAGTCCTATTTATTCCATTGCTAATTTTTTTCGTTTGTTTTACAACGTCAAGTGAGCGAAACTTTTCACTTAGGGAGGAAAAATCCAAAGTTTCGTCGCGCAAGATCGGAGTAAAATGGTTTCACTTGTGCCTGTCGATTTTTTTCTTCCGCCGCTAGACGTCTTGCTGTTTCTCCCGCTGTCGGTCACGTAAATTGACTTTGCATTTTGTTGTCTTCAAAAGATCTTTTTGGTTTCTTATTTAAAGCAGTTGGCAGTTGGTAACTTCCCGCCAAACAAACGTGGGTCGCAGCACGGCTTCACACACCTAAGTTTTCCTGTGGTGCTGCGTACGGTCGTACGGATGGACAAAAGTGACGTCATAACCAAACCAAAATTTCTCGCATTCAGGGGTTACCAAATTCTCTTAGCTATGGGGCTCCGGCGCGCGGAGCTCCGCTATTAAAAAACACTCAAATAAAGTGTACACAAAACAATGGTCAGAGAAATGGGGGAAAATGTGTTTATGACACACTGATCCAAGGGTACACAGGACGTGAACACTTGGCTCTGTCGTCTCGATCTACAGTCCTAGTCAAGTTTAGTTGTGACACTTCACAACCAATCCGAAAATGTCCTTCTCCTACTCCTGTCCCCCCTCTCAATGTTGTTTTTCGGAATTTTTCTAGCCAATCTTGTGAACTAACATTGAGAGGGCAGGGTGACTAGATCTGTCCCAACTAATGTGACTAACACAGTAGCTTCTCTCAAACCATGACGTCACGCATCAAAACGCGTGCTCCCATTGGTTCTTGTAGTCACATAATAGGCGGCGTTTGTTCCCTTACCTTATCTTTTATTACTTTAGAGCATTCGAAATTTAGTCTGCATTTCTTGGTTCTAAGGGGGAGGGGGGGGGGGGGTACCAGCTGGTATTGGTTCTGGGGGCGGGGCTAAGGACCAGCGGGTATCGGTTCTGGTCATAAAATTAAGGGGAGGGGAGAGCAGGGCCCCCGAGCCCTTCCCCTAAATTTACCACATATTTCCCCTTTGAAGAAGACACCACATGTAAACTTTCATAAACACCACATACACTGATTCATTGCTTTGCTGTTTTATTTACTTTGGACTTTCAAAGTTCTACATTAATGTTTTGTAGCTAAACAACTTTTTTAACCAAGTTCTTCAACACTAGTTATCATTTTTCCTGTTTGACTTACATATCTTCAATCGATTTACTAAAGTGTTAGTCTGTAAATGGTAAATTGCAATCTCCAGACCTCATAAAGAGATTGCATGCTGCCTTCTTTACTCATTTTGCGCCTAGGAAAAAATGAACATACATCTGAGCTGATTTTACCAAAATGTTCACCAGAAGTCTACAGGTTGCCTGCCATACGGAGCTTGAGCCCGCAGTACGAGCGGCAGTCAAAACTGGTTATCCTACGTCATTAGCAAGTGACACTTCACTTGGGACTAAATGACAATACTATCGAATTTGTTGTTTATCACCGCTCCAGTCGCTCTAGAGTTCTCGAAAATGGCCTATTTCTCCAACGTAAAGCAAACGGGAAACCACTAGATACCTTTCCCCAGCATTCTGAACCTTTCCACACAGCCACTTAGCTTCACTTAGTGAATAACACCTCACAGCGTTAAAAAGAAGGAGAGCGAAAAACCTTGACAACCGCGGCCGTCCGACACGGGTGGTGCTTTTAAATGAGGTACTCCTTAAACAATTTGCGCTATTCTATGCGTTTAAATATAAAATGTAGCACTAAATAAATTAGTAAATATGTATACAAGTATACAGAATAAAATTATTTACACTACTGTATACGCATGATTTTTATTAAATTTAGTTTGCGGCTTTATGATGTATCCGCGAAAAAGTTTCAATTTCTATTTTTCATTTGGTTGTAATGGTTCAGTGATGGCATTACTCACTTTTTTCGAATCACCGCCCCGAGCTTGTTGTGAGTTATCAGCGAGTAAGCCGTCAGTATCTTTTTTAGCTGAGAACCCGAGTTTCACAACAGACATTTCCAGGCCAGATTTGGGAACTGAGTTCACACAACATGTACCTCTAATATTTGCTAAAATATTATAAATATCTACCTCTTGCTCTGAGTTTCAAGTTCAGATTCAAAAATCCAACCAAGAAGAACAAGGTAGTGAACTGGCCCGCAGGTAGCGAGTGGTTATCTAGGCGGGCCAGACTTTCAAACCAATCTATTGCTAGTAGTTGTTAAAATTTCACCTATTTACATTTAGACATTTCACCTATAAAATTAGACGTGATTCCTGTTCTTGTTATTCAGATTTATGAAGATAATCCAAACCCCGATTCAAAACAGTAATAAGTTTAAGCCCCAAATTCGTATCATTTCCATTATTATTAAAACTTTACGTGCATTTCCTTCTGATATTTTGTCTGGCTTTTTACTTTTGCTGTTTCTTTGTTACCCTATCTAAAACTCGCCCTACATGTTTTTTCCACCTCTTGCTCATGGCATTCACTAACTTGATAAATATGTCTGATGTTTGGCATCCATAAATTCTTACTCTAGCTCACATGTGGTGGGGGGGGGGGGGGGGTCTATTTTCCCCCTTTAAATCTCATGTTTGGGGTTCCACCAATTGAAAGCATTTTATTTTAAATGCAATGGGATACCAAGAGCACTTGCTAAGTTCTGTTTTCTCCACATAGTTTTAAACTAAGCAAAAATATTCCTGTATTAGTGAGCACTACCCATAAGAAACCCGAGTATCTCGGTGCGTACTATTGTTTGCGCAGTAACAATAGTAGGCACCATCCTTAAAGACATTTAACATTTGACACTCTCCCACCCACGCACCCTGTCTAAGGGGTGATGCATCTGGCTGGAAATACATTTACCAATGTTATTCAATTTATATAATTTCTTTATTTATAACAAGTTAATGGCACAAATCGGTAAGTAAAAAGTAAAAAATATCTAAAATAGCCATAAGGATAATCTGTTAAATTTTAGGGTAAAAGCACCTCATACTGAGACAGATCACCAATTACCAAAACAAAAAATGTAGGGACAATAAATGACAATAAAACTAGCCATAAAGCTAGTAAGTTAATTAATGAAATTATTTAAATTATAATGAAATCACATATGTTGGTCGGTGAGCGAAGAGTCCAGTCCACAGGTGATCGATATAGCCTTCTTATTCCGTTCCGAGCTATTGCTGGGCTGCGTTTCAACATTTTACAGACACTGACAATAGCCGCACACTTTAAGTGTCTTTTTGAGCTTTAAACACAAGTGCTGCAGGAGGATTGCAAGCAGAGGACGTGGAAAACTCTCACAGATTTATACTCGTTGTTACCTAGCAGAGAAACAGGTCGGGAATTTGTATCCCTAAACACTACAGTTCCCACCCGGCGAGATCAGTCTCTCCGAAATGTAAGAACAATTTGAAAAGCATATTCCAAAACCAGAATGCAAACAAAAGCTGTCCATAAATTGTACGACGAGTCGGCCAAAGCGTCGGAGTCTTCACTGTGAACCTCACGCGGCGAAGATCACTATATACTGGTCATTCAACCGAAAACAAAACAACGCAGTAAATCGATCAATACTTATAGTCGCCGTGCTATGTCGTGAACTTGGTAAAATCAAAAGCACGAAACAGAAAACAACACTTCAGGCCATGCTAAATATTTTTCTTACGCTTTCAATAAGCACTTCATGTAATTTCTCTTGCTTGACACAACCAATCACAGAGCGCAGATATCAATGACGTATGAAAACTCAGTTTTGACCCGTTGCTGAAATCTGATTGGTTGATTTAAATTTCAGACGCGCGGACCGTATGGCAGGTGCCTTGCCTTTAACCTGCATTTCAACGCCTTGCCGTGGGTCACAACTTGGGAGGAGGGGGTTGCGTCATCTGATACACCAGCACTCTGCCCAAGGACTGCCCTTTGTCAGCGATGGCATTAGTGTGGTCAGGAGTCTAAAGTTGGGGGGGGGGGGGGGGTGGGGAGAAAGAGCTTGATATGTTGTCCCAATTTAATTTTTCACTGCTTTTCTAGTCACAAGACTTCTTGGAAAGTCTTTAAACAACATATCGGTTTCATTTAAGGTGAAAGGCCAATCTCAGGCACCCTATCACAGTCCCGTGTATTCTGTGGTACCAGAGGCAGCAGTCCAGCCAGCGGTGAGTGTCAGAGGTGCAAAGAGGGAGGGGTAACTGCTAGACGTAGGTCCTTTCACTTATTGGTGAGCTCAGGCTACCTTTTGGAAAATTAAGTCATATTTAAATATAGTTATGAGGCTGCCGGTTCACTGTCTGTACACCACCTCGTGGCGCGATTTTTTTTCTAAAGGTGGGTAGTTTGTCTTTACGCAAATTAACTGGCATTTGTATTGATAGCTGAGTTTAATCGTTTGTCTCACGATTGAGCCAGATAGATGTGATCGCGACGTTTGACCGCTTTTTTTTTTTTTAATTACATTTTTATTAGCCTAAGACACACAATATTTACAGTACTACGCACTACTTATAGTACTTTCAAAGTTACAATTCTTACAGTTTTCGCAATACAATATCCGGCTTACAATATCACGCTATACTAATAATATTTACAGTGCTTACAACATTACACATACATTTAATAGAGGAAAAGAAGCCAAAAGATAGATAATTATATAAGAAATAAATAAATAAATAGATAGATAAACAAATAAATAAACAAATAAATAAATAAATAAATAGCTAAATATACTAAACAACTAAAGATGAGGTCTTTGCAGCAAATATATATATATATATGGAGAAAGGAAAGTTATATAAGATTCTCACTTTTCCATTGTAATTTTAGGTTCGTAAAAAACAGCAAAAACCTAAGTTGTGATTCAGTCATTTTGCATGCATATACTTCTTGATAGAACTTAATGCTTACGGTGCATTCCAGAAACGTGTGTTCCAATGAATCAGCGTTTTTGACACTGAAAGCAGGCATCGTCATTTCTAATTTTAAATCTTTTAAGTTCGTTATTAGTTACTAAGATTCTATGGAATAATTTAAAGGCAAATTCTCTTAGTTTATTGTCAATGGATATTTTATAGATGTTTTTAAATAATTTACTCCAATGGTGGGTTAGATCAAAACCCCGCTTAGACCAAGACTTCACAGCTGTAGGTTCTGATGTAACCTTTTCCTGAAAAAACTTGTAGTAGTCTTTGCAACGCATTTTAGTCAGTAAGATTGTTTTGTTATCAGAGAGATGAAATATATCACGTTTCTGAAGAATACTTCTGTCAGGTATAAAATTCTCAATAGCATCTTTCTTTAATCCATAGACCTTTTTTTCATAAATGGCGGCCGATTTGTTACTCCTTTCGATATATGTTTATTAGCGCTACTAATCTTGTTTGAGAGCAAAAATTCTATTGAATTTTGCAAATGCTAACGGCGCTAGTAAGGGTAATTTTAATGCAAACAAAGAACTATTTATCGGCAGCCATTTATGGAAAAGGTGTATATAGGTTAAAAAGCCTGAGCCATCCTTTCCCCTTTAACCCCAAATGGCCTCGGCAGTCACCAATGCCAAATATTAGAAAGGAAAATTAAAAAAAAATTCTCTGTTGATGAACAGCCCTTTGGCACTTACCGCTTCTCTTTCGGGGGGAACTTCTCCAACGGAAGGGAAAACTGTTGGGGGCCTGGGTTCCTTTGGTGGGACTGAGAAGAAATCATACCCATCAGAAGTTACTGTAACAGTACGACTTCTAAACACTGGCTAATCAGATCACAGTAGGATACGAACAGTGAATAACTCCAAACTTTTTAGGTTTTACTTGCTGACCCCCGTAACAGTAGTCGCGCTGTAATCATTTTTCAATGGTTCGAATCTGAAACTTTTCAAAGGCTAAAAGTATTTTCAAAGAAAGCATCTATTGTTTTAGTCATCTTCAAAGTGACATTGGAAATTTAATCTGCCTTGTTTCATGTGGATTAGCTTTTCGATGAAACAATATTCTTGAATGTTCTTGGTGGAGATTTTCATAACAGTCTTATGCAGTAGCTATCATTGTTAATTAGTGCACAGGCAGACCAAGCTGAAGCTGTGAGCGATGATCATCTTGCCTAATAGCGGTCAACGGGTGCAAATAGAAGAGTTTGTATGGGAATATTTACGATCGGGTTTAGAAGGTACAAATACTGGAAATTTCTTAATAATAATGATATACGTTGCTTCTAAGGCGTATTACCTATTGTCTTTTTGCCATTTTGTGCTGATTTGAGGCCATTTTAGAGAGTTATCACTTCCTAGGTTTGCCACTCTTTTCTCTTAGAAGTGTGAAACCTAGGAAGTGATAATTCGCTAAAATGGCCTCAAATCAGCACAAAATGGCAAAAAGACAATAGGTAATACCCCTTAGAAGCAAGGTATGTCATTATTATTAAGAACTTTCCAGTATTTGTACCTCCTAAATCCGATCGTAATATTCCCATACAAACTCTTCTATTTGCGCCGTGACCGCTATTACGCAAGATGATCATCGCTCACAGTTTGAGCTTGGGCCGCCTGTGATTAGTGAAGTTTTTGCCGCCTAAGCGCAGCATTGATTAGCTAATTCATGGTCACATGACATCTAGCTATAGAACTATTTGCCGCCAATCAATCAATCAGTCAATCAATCAATCAATCAATCAATCAATCAATCGACTTTGTTTAACGAGGATGACACTTAACAGTCTGTTACGACTGACAAACCTGTAGCCCTGTAATTTCAGATCGAATTGGAATTTGGAAATGTTGGTTTTTGAGGAGAGGGGAAAAAAGGAGAACCCGGTGTAAAACCTCTCGGGGCAAGGAAGAGAGCCAACAACAAACTCAACCCACATATGATGCCGAATCTGGGAATAAAACCCGGGCCACATTAGTGGGAGACCAGTGCTCTCAATACTGCGCCATTCCTTCTCCCTAAGTTCCAAGGCCCATGAGCGTGTGCAAGTGCGAAAACTATGACGTAAGAGGGTAACGGAGAATTGTTATCAGCGAATGTTGACTGCTTTAAAATGTGATCACAACGACTTGTGAGGGAGCGTGATGTTGTCATTAGGTTCTTGCGAGTTTGTCAAAGTCTTGTTTGTTTTGTCCGCAAATGGCCCTGCACTAGTCCCCGGACAAATAATGTAAGGTGTTTCCCTCGAGACCAGTCATTAAGTTTTAATTTACTGTTGCGTATTTACCTATAAAGATAGGCTGACAGGATGGTACTTCATTTGATCCGCACTCGCAGCTGTAACGCTGGCGGTCTTTAGAAAACTCAAATTTCTCACCAGCTGAATACATTCTATTACCGTCACTGCAAACTGTTAACAAGAAATGGGCCTGTTTAAGCAGTGTGTTCATCCGGACCGATACACTTTCGTCTGAGATTATTTTATACATAATATACCCGTCTAGGTTTCATCATATTAACCTGTTTCAAAAAGACATATCACTGATTTAGAGCATATAGAGCACATTCTTCTCCTATATTCTCCAGATTAAAAATTTGAGACATTTGTCAAATCAACACGTTTCAAATAGCGAAATTTATGTACTGTTATCATAACAACCTTTTGTCTCCATTGTTTTTCAATTCGTATTTTACAAACAGTCGAATTCATGGCTACAGCACCAGAACAGCCAACAATTATCGCGTGCATCATTGCCGAACTAATCTGAAAAAAATTACAATTCTTTACCAAGGTCCACAGATCTGGAATTACCTTCCTGTAACAATCACTTCTCTTTTTAGTTTTCCCAACTTTAAGAAAAAACTTCTAGAGTGTTTAGTAAAAAATGAATTGACAAAGCCGCACACTTGTAGCACTATCTATGTAAGCATATTTTTACGTACGAGGTGGCCTCAACTATAAGCCTGGTGGTTTCTAGAGGTCACCTCGCCATACATTAAACTATGGATTAATTATCAATATATTGGGAAAAAAGGCAAATAAATGTCAATGTAAAATGTCAAATTTGAAAAGTAAAATCCGGGTATAAGAGTTCTGAACTGGATAAAAGTTGGGTTAAAAATATATAGAAAAAAAATGAGGAACAGTGTTGCACCCGATTTTCAAACACCGCAGAGTGGTATCACAATGTTCACTTCTAGATGTTTGGAAAATAATCGGATGAAACACTCTTTCAAGTGTATTTGATATAGCTTCTTAAACCATTTAAAATTCTCAGAGAAATTCAAAGCAAAAATTCACCAATTTTTTTTGATAATTTAGACCACTTTTCCAAATTTCCCTCACTGTATTGATTTCCTTTGTTTTCTCTTCATGAATTATAATTGAGTTTAAGAAGGCTGTTACGAAACTATTCATTAAATTTGCCTGAAATTCCGATTAGTTTTTTAGGTGTTACATTTATGCAAATAGTTTCCAAGCACGCCATACCTCGCAGTATTCGAGAACCTTGATGACAACAACAATACAACAACAACAATACAACTTGATGTATGGAATTTTTTCCCAAATTGAACATAAATTATCTCTGAAAAATGCATGGTTACTCTCAATTTTCTTTATAGAATACTAGGGCACTTTCCAAGGATTGTTTTCTCCGCATAATTTTAAACCGCGTAAAAATATGAATGTATTAGTAGGCACCACCCATAGGAGACCCGAGTATCTCGAGATGCGCAGAACGTATGCGCAGTATCAAAAGTAGGCACCGTCCTTAACAACTCAATCATTAATTCATTTAAGAATTATATACAAAAAAACATTATAATTTGAAGCGACTTACCGCATTTTTCTGGACAGCATTCCGCTGCTGGGTCAATTTCTTTTTTGGGACAGTTTTCCCGCATCTTAGTGCATTGGTAATACAAGCATTCAGGTGGACCATGCTTTCCTTTAGGACATGCCACTTTCTCGCAAGGGTTACGGCTAATTACCTTCTTATTACATTCATAATCTGTGCAAGGGAATAATTAGTTTGTATAATGAACAACAGTGTTGGATTATCACTTCACCCATTCAACTCGGGAATGCAGCGAGAAAGTCCGAAGTTGATTTACGCCAATAACAATTCTTAAACATTTTACCAAACAACATACTTTGACCCACCCCGGGATGGGTGGAAAGATACTAAAACATTGGGTAAAATTGTGTTTTTAAGCAAAAATAAACCAGTGAGAAGCACTGTGCGAACTAAATTTATGGAAATTTGCGATGTACTGGGATTTGTCTGAAATTGATCATATTTATTATGACGTCACTCGGAAAAGTTGCAACAGAAAAGGTTTTTGGACCGACCGACTCCGCAGCCTGAGTACTGATCTGGGTTGAAAGAAGTTTTGAAACAAATGTACCTCGCCTAAAGTTTTATTCCTGTGAAATTAATATACGGTGGCGTTTGTAAATAAAGTACAGCAAACTATATATAGCATTTATGTAATGTTTAAAACACGAGCTGAAGTGTTTTATCGGGATTTAAAACCACGAGGTGCAGCCGAGTGGTTTTAGACCCGATAAAACACGTGCCGCGAGTTTTTTGAACGGCTTCATAAACATTCCTGGAAAAGCTTGTGTCAAGAGAGTCCATAACTATGATGATTTTGTGAACGTTGGAAATTAGCATACGAAAAAAGCATTAAACACTGCATGCTAATAAGGAAGAGGTTTTATCGGGTTTTAAAACCTCTGCACGTGATATTTTATATACCATCTGATAGTTCAATGGGCTTATGAATTATTAATAACTTTTTGAAACTTACCATATGATCTCTTCTCTATGATCTAAGAGGGAAAAGAAGAAATAAATAAATAAATAAATATAAAAACATCAGTGACGTCTTTATATTCTGGGCTATTTTCATGTCACTTTTTTTTTTGCCCTGCCTGCTTATTGATGGTAACATTTATCGCAACATTGTCCGTGGAATGAATCCAAAACATCTTTAATAATGTATTGACCAAAATTATTATCAACAGGAAGATAAAAGCTCAAAAACACTTTCATCAATTTTAGCTCCTTTAGCAGTGAGGTTAACATTTGCACAGATCCGAATTACTGCCAATTGTTTTGTTTGGGAAAAATGTAAAAGTGAGAACTTAACACGCGAAGTACATTGTGTGGGGATGGCTTGGAACTTTCTCTAGTTTTTCGTTTGTTTTCATTCGTCGGAAAATATTTAGAATAAAACGGATATTGACTATAGTGAATATAAGTCATGTATCATATATTTAATTCTTAAGAAACCCGACATATAGGAGGTTTTAACAAAATGGTTTTAAAATGATGCAATATTTAATTGGTGGTTTGTTGGAGAAAGCCTTCAAATCTTAAAGAAATTCACCAGGTGGTGAATATAAACAGTCGATTTAAATGTTCTTAAAGGAAACCTCCACTCTTAAAATAAATTAACGTTAAATCGTTGAAAATACAGTCTAATATTCAAATTTCGTTGTAAATCATGAAAATAATATTTCTGTGTCAGACAAAACATAATTTGATTATCGGCTTTTTTCATTTTAAATTTCCCGGGCGCGGCCATCTTGTATTTCATGACGTAATATGGTTGCTCTATTGTTTCACACAAAACATTTTTCGCTTAGTAACAATAGCGGCAACCATATGACGTCATAAAATCTAACATGGCGGTGCCCAGGGTATTTAAAAATCGAAAATAGGCGATAATCATATCAAATTTTTAGCACACTTGAATGTTACTTCTACTTTTAAAATTAAAATTTAGAATTAAGACATTATTTCCGACAATTTACCGTCAGTTTGTTGTCGGAGTAGAGGTTCCCTTTAAATCATTGCCACTCTTAACGTATTATTGATGCTGACGGTTTCGATGACTGTCAGCCAAAACTTGAAAAAACATGATAAGTGTCAGAAGCCTTTTAAAATAGGCTTCTGAAGGTGTTAATTATTGCCATAACAATGGCTGACAGTCATCGAAACTGTCAGCATCAATAAGACGTTAAGACTGGCTATGATTTAAGTATATTTAAATCGAGAAAACCTTAAAGTTCCTCATTCAGACAAAGAAATAACAATTTTTTTGCCATTGAATGGGACAAAAGTAAAAACTCTACGATATTACCTGGGAAAGATGAGAAAATCTTTGTACAAAAAGCAATTTTTTCGATACTGTATCCTGCAATTTTTTCATTTTTGTGTCGTGTGGTTGTTTATCAACAACATTTCCACTAAGCGGTTTCACAACTTTGAAGGATGGTGCCTATTTTTGCAACTGCGCATACTTTCCGCGCATCCGGGATGGCTTGAGAACCAATAATTTCTAAGAAGGCTATATAACTACTACTTCAAAACTGTCGATGACTATTTGTGTAAAGAAGATATCTTAGCAAGTGCTATTTAAACTGAAAATGAGAAATGGGAGTAAACAAGCATTTGCTTGAGATAACGAAGCTTTAGTTTACAGAAAAACGTCTTAGGCTCGACTACTGTTGCGAAAACTTGAATTTCTTTTTTCAGAGTATGCCTGTGTCACTGAATAAATAACAAATTCTTAATGCCTTACATTGTTATGCATCTCAACGCTTTTTAGAATTATTGTTGCTAATTATCTCTAATTATTAAATTATCAGCCTCGGATATTGCATTTCTAGCGTTCTGATTGGTTCACTAAATCCCGGTTATCAGCTCATATACCGTAGTTTGACCTTATATGGAAAACGATATCCCCAGGTGTCGCTAAGCTAATTTGTTTTTTTCGGTGGGAAGCGAAAGTTTCTTCCGAAAAATGAAGGAAAAAAAAAAGAAAGAAAGAAAGAAAGAAAGAAATAAAGAAAGAAGGAAAGAAAGAAAGAAAGAAAGAAAGAAAGAAAGAAAGAAAGAAAGAAAGAAAGAAAGAAAGAAAGAAAGAAAGAAAGAAAGAAAGAAAGAAAGAAAGAAAGAAAGAAAGAAAGAAAAGAAAGAAATACCAGACAATGCCATCTCAGTATAACGACTATAATAAAAGCCACAAAGCTCGGTATGACACTAAGGAACTTAGGACGCCACCATCTTAAACTTAAATTATTAAAATTAAATGTTGTCTTAAAGACGACGTTTGTATGCGGAGCGAAATTTCTCAATGTATATTATCAGGTAAGGTGTTCAATAGAAGAGATGATTGAAAACAAAATTTGCCGCTTTGAAAATTTTATTTGTAAGGCGCTATCTGAAAGCATTTAGAGCGAGTTAATGAAGAAGCCAATTGGAGTAAATAAAAGGAATGACGTGAAATGCAGGTGCAGCTTTAATTTGCCAGTAAAGGAAGCATTACTGTTCCGGTGTCTTAACTATAAGTGAGTTGTTAGCTACAGGTTAAACACACACTGTCTTCTGGATGGTTTGAAGCTACACAAGGTACGTTTTGAAATCAGTTGAAGTAGTGCATTGAATTTGACCAAATTTTTGCTGAATAGAGTGAGGCTGGTCTCGAATTGGTTACAGTTTTGACGGGTAAAACGGAGTTTGAAGGCATAACGAAGTCCTAGTCACATGTTTGACATATTCATATCGATTCCTATCGGTCTTTAAACCAATTTAGCTTCTTGTATGTTTGTAGCGGGTTAACATGATCAATTGAAGAATTTGGATGGTATGCATGCAATCGACAAGAAGGTCGTGTCTGAAATAGGTTAGAAAAAAGTCAGATATTTTGGTCTGAAATTAGGAAAACGCGCTTCCCCCGGCGGTAAGATGCAGGTGTAGCCATTATTATTTTTCAGTAAAAGACGTCTGACTGTCTCTGTGTCTTAACCATAAGCGAACTGTAATTTACTGTTAAAGAAATACGCTACTTTGGCTGGTTTGGAGCTACAAAATCCTTATCCATTTTACCGAAAAATTGGTCTTGAAACAGGGATTTCGCGAAATTTAAAAGGAGTAAAAGCGATGGAGAAACGCCTGAGGGTGTTCTGTGCTCATTCGCGTATTTTTGTTTGGCGACCTAAGGTAATTAGCTATTAAAATCGTTGCGCCACGGGTGCCAGATAGTCAGGCATCAGAAACAATCATTAAATACAAAAACTACTCACTGTGAAGGTAGATAAGCATATGCGGCGCAGTATTATGCTACATGCCCTCCGGCGAAGAGGGCTTGGGTTCAAAGCTACCTTGGAACTGAATAGAAAATTATTTTTTCCTATCAAAGCGAAGCCGTCATCTTTGGTAGAGCTTTGAATTCCTCATTGTTCTCCCATCATTTGTCAGTTATTATCTTAAGTTTTGTACCTTTAAATAAAAAGCGGCCATGAACAATGGCCAATTTTTTTCATCTCAAAGTGAAGTGAGTTTGCATTTTGCTTCTAAGGTTTTTTGAAGCGTTGAAGTAAACAAACTTGGCTTGTGGCAATCAGATTCCATCTAATCTAATATTCCTCACAGTCTCAGAGAGGAGTCATAAAGCCATTTAGGTGAATACCAACATAAAATTACAGTGTACTGTATTATGAAACTATGTCAGTGTTTTTTCTTTATCTTGGAGAGCGTTTTTCAAGTCATACTTCCTTGCGAGGTTCAGGCAAAAGTTGAAGCTCCTAATTTGCATAATTGAGAAATGCTAGTAGTTGGAAGCAGCGCCACGGTCTTGAAACCGTCTCGCCGCACGATTTTCTTTTATGATAAGAAGTCTTTGTGTTTTCATAACCACAAAAGCATTGCCGTAGGATGTCTCACTATTGGTTTACATGCATTTTTGTGCACTCATTTCTTCTTTTTTTCACAAGCTGTGAAGGTTGGTTGGGAAAAAGTTGCTGTTTTTACTAGTTGAAAGAATTATGTGAAAATATTAATAATGTTCTAATATAAGGAAGACTTGTGCTTATATAATTATCCACGAATCGTTGTATTTTGCCTTGTTTCATTGTTTTAGTGTTCTGAGAAATTGTTTAATTCTGGATTTTTTTTTTTCACTACAAAAAAAATAATAATAATTTTTGCCTAGGAAGGGAGGAACAGAGAAAGAAAGCGTTTAAGGCTCAAACGAAAATTGTATTTTTTTAAGTAACCGGACAAAGTGTAATTCACATGCAATATTTAAAGCAAAGCTATTATGTGAACAATTTGGGTTATGAGGAACTTAGGGCGCCACCCACTTAAACTTAAATGATTGAAATTAACTTTGGGCCGCCTAAGAAATATACGGGAATTAGCATGGAACACCCTCAGGCGTTTCTCCATCGTATTTTCTCCTTTCATTTCGCGCGAAATCCCTGTTTCAAAACCAACTTTTCGGTAAAATGGAAATGGGTTTTGTAGCTCCAAACCAGCCAAAATAGAGTATGTTCTTTAACAGTAAATTACAGGTCGCTTATGGTTAAGATAAAGAGACAATCACGCGTCTTTTAATGACAAATGACAATGGATACACCTGCATCTTGCCACCGGGATTAGAGCTCTTATTTAAACTCTTTCCTAATTTCAGACCAAAATATATGATTTTTCCTAACCTATTTTAGACACAACCATCTTGTCGATTACATACCATCCAAATTCTCTAAACGATCAAGTTAACCCACTACGAACATACAAGAAGCTAAATTGATTCAAAGACCGATATGAATATGTCAAACATGTGAGTAGGACTTCGTTAGGCCTTCCAACTCCATTTTACTCGTGAAAGCTATAACCAATTATAAAATATTTGAGATAGTACGCGCGCTCTCATTGGTCAATAGGTGTGTTTAGATGAGAGTATGTCAACACGGTTGTGACGTCACGCTTTCTGTGTCTCCCGGCACAATTTGAAAACATTTCAATGCTTTCGCAAGACTCGCAAAGTAATTTCAAGTACAACTGTTAAAGAAATGGTGAAAAATTTTGTGGTAATTTGAGGCCATTTTAGAGAGTTATCACTTCCTAGGTTTCCAAACTCTTTTCTCTTAAAAGTGTGAAACCTAGAAGTGATAACTGGCTAAAATGGCCTCACATTACCACGAAATGGCAAAAAGACAATAGGTAATACCCCTTAGAAGCAAGGTATGTCATTATTATTAAGAACTTTCCAGTATTTGTACCTCCTAAATCCGATCGTAATATTCCCATACAAACTCTTATATTTGCGCCGTGACCGCTATTACGCAAGATGATCATCGCTCACAGTTTGAGCTTGGGCCGCCTGTGATTAGTGAAGTTTTTGCCGCCTAAGCGCAGCATTGATTAGCTAATTCATGGTCACATGAGATCTAACTATAGAACTATTTGCCGCCAATCAATCAATCAATCAATCAATCAATCAATCAATCAATCGACTTTGTTTAACGAGGATGACACTTAACAGTCTTTTACAACTGACAAACCTGTAGCCCTGTAATTTCAGATCAAATTGGAATTTGGAAATGTTGGCTTTTGAGGAGAGGGGAAAAAAGGAGAACCCGGTGTAAAACCTCTCGGAGCAACGACGAAAACCAACAACAAACTCAACCCACATATGACGCCGAGATCGTGAATCAAACTCGGTTCACATTAGTGGGAGACGAGTGCTCTCGATACTGCGCCATCCCTTCCCCCCCAAGTTCCAAGGCCTGGTCTACCTATTACAGTATCCCTTTCTTATGCACGAGTGCTAGTAAGCTGAGAAGCTTTCAATATAGGATATTCCATAGAATTATGGCCACAAATGTATTGTTAATGAAAATGGGTATTAAGGATCACGATAATTGCTTTTTTTGTGACAGTAAACCTGAAACCATAGAGCACCTTTTTTGGTACTGTGACTGGATATCCCACCTCTGGATCGCCCTCGCAAATTGGATCTGGTCGGTAACAGACATTGAAATAGAATTTTCTCTTGAATCTGTTCTCTTGGGCTATACAAACTGTATGCCTTATAAGAATGCGATTAATTGTATTATTTTAGTAGTCAAGTTTTTCATATACAAATGCAAAATGGAGGGACGTGAACCCGATTTCGCTGGCGTACAGAGCTACGTTAAGTTTCATTACAATATTGAAAAATTTGCACGTGACTTTTCTCACCACGATAAAATTTTAAGTAAGTGGAAACCGATGAAAAAATTATTTTGTCAATAAATGATGTAATGTGCTGTAATGTAAGTAGAATAAGCATTGTACCGTATTTTAAGTTGAGTAAGTATTGTAATGTAAGTAATGTAAGTTGTATCTTGAAAGTAGAGTTATTGTAATGTTAGTGGTGTAAGAGATCTGTATTGTAAGTAATGTAAGCAGTTTTGTGTTTTGCAAATTAAAAAAAAAAAAAAAAAAAAAGTTCCAAGGCCTATGAGCATGTACAAGCTAAGTGCGAAAACTATGATGTAAGAGGGTAACAGTGAACTGTTACCAGCGAATGTTAACTGCTTTAAAATGTGATCAAAACGACTTGTGAGGGAGCGTGATGTTGTCATAAGGTTCTAGCGAGTTTTTCAAAGTCTTGTTTGTTTTGTCCGCAAATGGCCCTTCACTAGTCCTCGGAGAAATAATATAAGGTGTTTCCCTCGAGACCAGTCCTTAAGTATTATTTTATTGTTGCGTATTTACCTATGAAGATAGGCTGACAGGATGGTACCTCATTTGATCCACACTCGCAGCTGTAATGCTGGCCGTCTTTCGAAAACTCAAATTTCTCACCAGCTGAATACATTCGATTACCGTCACTGCAAACTGTAGACAAGAAATGGGCTGGTTTAAGCAATGTGTTCATCCGGACCGATACACTTTCATCTGAGATTACTTTTTAAATGCATAATACACCCTTCTAGTTTTCATCATATTAACCTGTTTTAAAAAAAATATATCACTAATTTGAAAAGTGTAATCCGACTTATTTGAGTTCTGAACTGGATAAAAGTTGGGTTAAATGATATATGAAAAAAATGAGGAACAGTGTTGCACCCAATTTCCAAACACCGCAAAGTGGGATCACAATACTCGGCTGCGCCTTGTTGCTTCAGTTCACTTCTAGATGTTTGGAAAATAATCGGATGAAACACTCTTTCGAGTGTATTTGATATAGCTTCTTAAACCATTTAAAATTCTCGGAGAAATTCAAAGGAAGCAATTCATCAATTTTTTTGATAATTAAGATCACTTTTCCAAGTTTCCGTCACAGTATTGATTTTCTTTGTTTCCTCTTTATGAATTATAATTGAGTTTAAGAAGGCTGTTACGAAACTATTCATTAAATTTGCCCGAGATTGCGATCAGATTTTTAGGTGTTACATTTATGCAAATAGTTTCTAAGCACGCCATAGCTCGCAGTATTGGAAAACCTTGATGACAACTTCGAAAAGTTAAACCTCGCTAGAAACAAAGAAACGCCAGGACGTGGTGCCTGGAAAAGAGATCGTGTTTTGCAATATACCTTAGACGCATGCGCTTGTAAACTATAAAGGATAATTGATAAAACTAACCTTGTCACTAAAAATTACAGAGTGACGCGAAAAGATGTCTCCGAAGACGATGTACCAAAAACAGTCATCTACGGCCGATTTAATTTGAATTATACTGAACAGGCCATTTCCGAGTTGCTATGAACCTCACTTTGAAAGCGAGGCTAAGTGCAAAACTTTTCATAAGAAAATAAGGTTTGTTTGCAAATGAATGAAAACTAATTTTCATAACTAAAAACTTTGCACTTAGCCTCGCTTTTATAATAACGTTCAATGCAACAAGGAAATGATCTATTAAAAAAATACTTCAATTGTAATAAAAGTAAATTATGTTAAATTTTAAGAACGGTGCCTGCTTATACAGAGGTATTTTATGCAAGGGCAATTGGAATCCAAAAAGAAAATTGGGGTAATCACGCATTTTTTTTTAGAGATAATTAAGCAACCAGAATTCTAAAAAGAGCCAAAATACAAAACAATGTGCGGAATTTTTTCCCAAATTGAACATAAATTATCTCTAAAAAATTGCATGGTTACTCTCAGTTTTCTTTATAGATAACTAGGGCACTTGCCAAGGTCTGTTTTTTCGCATAGTTTTAATCCGCGCAAAAATATCCCTGTATTTGTATTATCACCCATAGGAAACCCGAGTATCTCGAGATGCGCAGAACGTATGCGCAGTAGCAAAAGTAGGCACCGTCCTTAACAACTCAATCACTAATTCATTTAAAAAATATATAGATAAATCATTATTAATTGAAGCGACTTACCGCATGTTTCTGGACAGCATTCCGCTGCTGGGTCAATTTCTTTTTTGGGACAGTTTTCCGGCATTTTAGTGCATTGGTAATACAAATATTCAGGTGGACCATGCTTTCCTTTAGGACATGCCACTTTCTCGCAAGGGTTACGGCTAATTACCTTCTTATTACATTCACAATCTGTGCAAGGGAATAATTAGTAAACAATAATAATAATAATAATAATAATAATAATAATAATAATGATAATAATAATAATAATAATAATAATAATAATAATAATAATAATAATAATAATAATAATAATGATAATAACGATGATGATGATGATGATGATGATGATGATGATGATTTTGATAATGACGATGACGATGATGACGAGAGTCTTAATTTGTATAATGAACAACAGTGTTGGATTATCACTTCTCGCATTCAACTCGGGAAAGCAGTGAGAAAGTCCCAAGTTGATTTACGCTAATACAATTCTTAAACATTTTACCAAACATCATAATTTGACCCACTCCGGGATGAGTGGAAAGATACTAAAACATTGGGTAAAATTGTGTTTTTAAGCAAGAATAAACCAGTGAGAAGCACTGTGCGAACTAAATTTATGGAAA